>NW_008704501.1:3566724-3581724 GCF_000326865.2 Helobdella robusta
GAATTATAACACAATGAGTTTGCATTGATCAAAAATACTGGAAGCAAACGCAATAACAACTTTTCAAATAGCGCTTGGAGGTAAAGTTGTTAATCAATTAACAATATCATTTTAAGTCTTTGATTACGTTAAGAGAAAATATTGACCGGGTTGTAATGACAAAGCAATAGCAATACGATGGTTTCAAGTATTATCAATCAAACATATAAGAAGTTCTTTTAGAATTATTATAATTATTATAAAGAATAAATAATTATTATAAAGAATAAATAAGAATAAATTGTAAAGGACACACACAAAAACACATATATATATGTGTGTGCAATAGTAATAAAAAAAATAAATAAAACAAAGACCAAACATAAGCTTAGCAATTTTAAAAATGTAAACCATATATATATATATATATATATATATATATAATGATCAATCATATATACAAACACGCTAATTTAGATACAGTCTGTGTGTGATTAAGTAGTTACAATAACGCAGCGTCTCAGAAAGAAAATAAGAAGTCATGGGCTGGATACCTGATGATTCCAACATAGTGTCTTAAGCATAATAAATGGAAGACTGATAGTTTAAAAAAAATAATTAAATGCACACCTCCAACAACAGAAAACAAACAGAATTCTAACGCACAATTCAACTAATACAAATAACTGAAATAGAATTGAGATGAAAATGTAGGAACATCAGGAAGATGTAGCCAGAAAATTATGAAATAGTTGTTGACAGATAGAATATGCTTATCGTTTTTTTCCTATGTGCTAGTCATATGAGGTCCGTTACCGATATTCGTTTTTTTCAGTAAACTAATATTCTCTGCTAAAGACAGGTTGCATTTAAATTTCTGGTTAGATGACTGTTTATTACAGACTGGTTTATCAAGAAATTTGATGCTAGATGATAACGAAGAGGCCGGCGAATGTTCAGCTGTAACATCTTGGCTTGAAGGAATAAGATGACTATCGTACAAATCTTTCTTGTCAATCAAAAATATTGGCATAGGCAGCTCTCTCGAGTTGTACAAAGTATCGAAGAAGGAGGCTTCGTGGATGGAGATTTTTGACTGTCTACGACCTTCCAAATTCGGTGCTGAGGTATCAACGATGTTGGTGCTTTCGGTGTGAACGGAGCTGTTCATAGCAGCACTGCTTGTAGCTGAATTGTCTGTGTCGTCTGATTGCTTCGTTGTACTCTTATCGGTATTCTTGAGTACTTGCACATAATACGATACTTCTTTAAAATCATCGGCCACTTTATCCACCAACATGTCCAAAATTCCTTGAAACGTGATGCGACTGGCCGGATCTCTGATCCAACATTTCTTCATTAAAGTCGCCCTGTAGTATATTAAGAAATATAATTACAAATGACTTTAATGACATTATTTCTAACATTAACCATCCAAACGTTGCTTTATTTTGATAGCATTGAACAACATACTTCAATGACCACCGTTAATTTAGGAAATTTTATTTGCAATACTCATTCAAAGTTCTTTAAAAGAAAAACACACTATTGTAAATAATGTAAAGATATATATATATATATATATATATATATATATATATATATATATATATATATATATATATTATTTCAAACGCAAAACGAGCAAGTTATTAAGTGATCTACACCGCTACTCGGTTTTGCATAAAACTTCAATAAAGTTTTTTAATTCATCATACAAGACAGATGCATTATAAACAATGCATCATACAAGACATAAATAAAAATTAAATCGATAAAAAAGTTCCATAATATTTGCGGCCAAAAAATCGTGGATTATTAAAATTATGTTGAGTAATGAAAGTTCAATAGGAGGCACGAGATTACAATACAATCCCTGCATTATGCAGAAAGCTGTTCATTCAAATGGGATTACTGACTTGCTGATTACAAAACCAAATAAAAAATTTTATTTTCACCTTTCATTTGATTTGCATTTCAAACCAAAAATTAAGCGTAATTACGATGACTGCGTAACATATATCACATCGAAACACAAAAAGACAACATTAACATGATAGAGTCGGAGATCAGTGCTCTATGTTTTATGGATATATATCTTAAAACCTCAACCAAACATTGAAATGATGGTTGCGGTTGCAAGTTTTTAAAAACCAGAACAAATCTTTAAGACAGGAGGGATCTCCGACCTAACAGTCACACACATACAGAGCAACACACCACCTCCTATTTCACACAGTAAAACAGAAACTCACAATAGAGAATCACATCCTTCAGGGAGGTTGGGGCGACCGCCTTTCATGACAAAATCGCAAACCTTCCAATGATAACGTAACGTATACAACTTGATTAGGCAGGTTTATTATTGAATGAACAATTGAATTACTGACAATTTTTTATGAGTTGAGCATTAATTTTAACACTTATAATTCTCTATGAATGTTAATTTCGTGCAACGTTTCTTATTTTAGAGAGTTGTCACGATTGAACAAATAGCAACAGAACTGACCTGAAGGTTGGATAGACCCATGTAAGGGTGATGGCCCAAGGTCGCAATCTCCCACAGTACCACACCGTAGGACCTGCAACATTTAATGTTAACAAACAATTCGTTCTCAACAGTACTTCCCAATAACTCGTCAGGTATTGCAGCTAATAAAATTTGTATAGAGAGAAGACGTAACAAACCAAACATCGGATTCGTAGCTGAAAAATCCAGCTTCTATAGATTCTTTGGGCATCCATCTAATAGGAAGGACGCCATGGTCACCTCGTCTATAGTAATCAGTCAGGTAGATGTCACGTGTCATTCCAAAATCTACACAAAATTATCGTGGCAAACTATTAATGTTGATATTTCTTAAATTAAATGAATCAAGAAAATAGAGGCAAGATTTAGTGTTATTTATAAGCAACGAATCCAAAACACTGCAAGCGTGAACAGTGAAACGTCAGCGACAAATGAACAGACCAGCTATTTTGACGACGTGATCTTCAGACACGAGGCAGTTTCTACAAGCCAGATCTCTGTGTATGAATCCCTTATGATGTAGGAAGGCCATGCCGTCAGCGATCTCCGCTGCCATTCTCCACATCTCCTTTCTGCTCGGAGCTGGCTTCTGATCATCAGCCTAAGATGCATAGAGACAGCAGCAAATGTAGTTACTCTAATTGTATCTATTTCATCGCATTTCACTAATACTTTGTGCATGCATCTTGGAGCAATACATTAACAGCGTTGTTACATAACCAGCCACAAAATCACGGTAACAAGATGGAAAAAATTACCAAAGAATCATTCCTTCTAATCCTGAGGTAATCCCTGAGGTCTCCTCTGCTCATCAACTCCATGACTACATAGGGAGGCTTGCCTTGTGACACCACACCGTACAACTTCACCACGTGGTTGCATGCGTTCTTAAACACCCTGTCAACAGTTAACAAAACTATGCCACTGCCAATGCTACTGATAGCAACTGGAGACATCACATACAAAGAAAACTTAATTATTGTTATTTGTACGACAGCAAGTTTAAAAAATAGCCAAACAAAATGTGTAAACAATCATTTCCGCCATTAGAGATATTCCCAGTAAAACCCTCAACATTATAATAACCATCGCAATCGACGCTGTTATTGTCAATAGAGTCATCGTCATCATCATTATCACTGAAAGATCATCAGCGTTACCATCATTAAAACGCCATAAGTTTTTTCATCATCATCTCCCAAGCAAAAAAAAAGATAAAAAAGAAATAACTTCATCCTGGAAGCTTCCTTCAGAAACTGCACAATATCTATGCCGGCTGCTGATGGCAGGGTTGTCTGAAATGTGATTGCGGTGTTGACAACGTCATGTTTATTTATAGTCCTAATACACCAACAAGCATTACCGTCATATCACCATCGCTGCAGACATCAGCAGATCATCACAAATATCATCATATTTAAAATATCAGTATTGTATCGTCATCGGAAACATCATCCTTTTCCTTGATCGCAAACATTATCATTGCATCATCACAAACATTAGCCTTACACAGACCGTCATTACATCATCACCAACGGGCAAGCACATCATCGTATCACATCATCCCTTACCTTCAGCGCCACTTTCATGGTGGGTGGCCAGTTGGGCAAATTTTTTACAATGCCCTCAAAAACTTTCCCGAACGATCCTGATCCGAGTTCTTTCAAGCAGGTCACTTTAGATCTCTCAATCTCCCATTCGTCTGGCTCATAAACTGCGTAAACATCGAAAATATTATGTTTATTCCTATTTATTTTATGAAACGTGAATAAAAATGATGTTCTGCTGTTGTTAGGTTTGTTGGAACGTTTCATAATGGCATTCGTTCCTTAACAGTGCTTATTCCACGTAAAACAATTCATTTTATTTTACATGATATTAATTATTGTTAAAAAAATTGTTATGTTCTACTGAGATTTGGTTCAATGAGTGGATTTTAGATGATGTATTATGTAGATAAGGTTAGGGTGATTTAAGAATATTTGAGTGAATTTCGTTCCCTTGGAACTGTTTATTTTTGACGCACATGTGACTGAGAGGAGCAGTATGCAGTGAAGAAAGTAAAGGTTTGTTCATCAGAACATTAATTTTTGTGTTGTTTGAATTTATGCCATGAGTGACTTCAAATCCGTCCGCTCGTTTTCAAAATAATTTTAATAATTTGGTAGAAAATGGAATTTAAATTAAACGTTCACAGCGTACAGCGACGAACTGGTTCGAACACTATTTCTCCGAAACTGCAAAACTATCAAAGGGCACGAGCGTAGATGCGGTGTCTGCATCTGCATACGTAATGTGATGTACGTGCGTCGTGTGGCGCTGATAGTACAGCTTTCTGTGTTAGTTCTGCGTTTTTCAGAGCTACATAATGAAAAAAGCTACAAAAAAAACAAAACAAAAACTGCCACGTGTTCCACCAGTAAGCTGGAAAGTTCGTTATTGGGGTGGCCATCCAATACTGAAGTGGCCATCCCAACATGCCAACAGACGTTTGAAGTTGTTAAGGAGGAAAGAAATTGATGAAAATGAACGATAACTACATCAAATTATGAGACATCATTCATAATGAATGAGTCAAGGAAAGAAATATGGAGCATTTTTAAGACTGGAGATGAACGAGGTGACGAAAATTAAAAAAACAGCTGCAGATGTTAAACTGAACGTTACAATCAAGTTAATACGTTCTTTCAGTCTATTTCTCAACATCAGTGCAAAAAACTGCAAAGATATTAAAAACATTGGTTCGTTTAATTAAATACAACTTTTCTCCCATTAAATAAAAAAAGTTCACACAGCAATGAATTGCTATACACGCAATACACGCTGCAGAAAATAGCGATGAAACATTTTTATAGTTCAACGAAGTAACTAAATAACACCTTAAAACGTTGAATGATTCATTTTTTATTTTTATTGTTCTGAATTTAAATCATATTATTTTAGTTTTTATTTTCAGGCTCACATTTCAACACCTTGATGTTAGGGTAATAAATAATTGACAAAAAGTATAAACAGGCTATTCATGGGATTGTGCAAACTGCAGATAACATCTATAATTACTTTAAAATATGAAAGTTGACTTTAATTGAGATACAAATAAAACGTTAAACAAATTGAAAAACCGATGAACTAACTAACTAACCATCAGCCGGTCTGACGTACTCAGGATTTATTGAATAAGTCACCTGATCTTTCGGCCTGGGTCACAAAAAAATTCATTAAAACTCGCATCTAACCGGTTTACACTGCACACAACACGAAGATATGACATCAAATAGAAAGCATCTTTAAATTAAATATGTTAATAATTTCTTTATTTGCAACGAAACATTTAAAAACCAATGAACTATAAACATGAAAGAAAAGTAACAAGAAGATGAAGAACTAACAATCTCCGCCTCATCTTACAGTAGATGACAATCGCTGATGCAACTAAGAGGAAGATGCTAAATATGACCGCTGCTACGATGACCACATTCGATAGCGACGAGCTTCTTTCTGTGGCGATGTGATGGTGTCGTGATGATGTCATTATGACGTGGTCGCGATGAAATGATGAGGATGATGATGCCATTATGATGAAATAATGTGATTATGCTGTGATGGTGTAGTTATGATGTGATGGTATACTCATGACAAAATGATAAAATATGAAGATTTTAAAAAATAATTCATTGCCACAAAGTCATCAACTCGGCCATATAGAAAAACAGATTCATACATCCAGAGAACTTTCCACACTATCCACAAGTATTAAATAAGTCAGAAAAAAATTAATTACAAAACTTAAACGAGGAAATAATCTTTCTTTATAATTAATCCTATATTTTATTTAATTAGTCTGGAGTTTAAATAGTCAGAGAGACAACACACACTGTTGCATTAGAACGTGTTTAAGCGAAGCCAAAAAACTAAAATGATCAAAAATAATAAGAATAATATTCTCGCTATGTCAAATCGTTTTTAAACCATTTAAAATCAACATTCACACGAGGAAAAGTTCGTTACTGTAACAAAGACCCTCATTTGTATTAAATGAAAGTTGGATAGAATATAAATGAAAAGCAGCTGTACAACGTTACAAAAGATAATTTAAAACTTGCCTGAAAAATGTAACGTTGGTTTGATTGATTTAATTTAACTTTTAAACTAATTTAAAGGAGATCATTGAAAAAGTTAATCACAAACAAGTTAAATGTTTGATCATGAACAAATTCAATGATCTATGATCACAAAAAAGTAAAACATCATCAGGAAACAAACCATTGAGAGGCACGGTGAAGAAGGATCGGTAGTTCCACGGCCCGGGACCAGCTGTGGAAACCGCTCTGACCCTGAAGGACCACCTGCCATCAGCTGCCCTCCTCAACGTGTACCCCAGATTTGATTTGTACATGGAACTTGAGATGCAGTAAACGTCTGGTTTCAACTGCAGTGTTGTTGTTTATGTTGTTGTTGTTGATCATGCTGTTATTGTTGATCATGTTGTTGTGGTTGATCGTGTTGTTGTGGTTGATCATATTGTTGTTAATGGGTAGATTAGTAAAGAACTACATAAGCAGTATAGCAACGATGAAACAACAACATCAGAAATACAATGATACTAAAAACAGTCATATGGAAGGTACATATATGCTGCGTATTATTTATGAACTGTTGACGCAAAAAATAATTAATTGGAATGCAACAACGAAAACAGCTTGAAAATAATTGAAAAGGTGTTCATGTGACTTGCAAGGACAACAGCAATAAGAACAATAGCATAAAAAAATCAAACAACTAACATCAACTGTTTCAACTTTGAGCACTTCCAACTCATAGAAGAGAATGACTCCATTCGGTTGCGTAGGTGGCAGCCAGCGAATAGCAACGTCATATCCGCCCCCCACAGCATCGCCACTCATGACATCAACCATGAAATCACTAGCAGTAACGTTAGCCAGGCGACCATAGCCGTTGTAACTGCTGTTGAATGTCTGACGAAATCCCGTCATGTCAATCAGCACGTGCGAAACGCTTCCGTTCTCAATCGAGTTGGCATCAGCTGTTCGCGTGAATCATTGTTAAGCTCATGAAGCCACAGAGTACGGCGACACGTTTATTAATCTAAATAACGAACACAATCCAATAACCACGAGAACAACCGTCGTTCAAATTTTTCAAAGCAAAATTTTTGTGCAACTTTTTTTAAAAATTTAATGAAAATTTTAAAATTTATCAACTATTTCAAATTCTGCCTAGTAACGTTCAATCAATCAATCAATCAATCAATCAATCAATCAATCAATCAATCAATCAATCAATCAATCAATCAATCAATCAACCAATCAATCAATCAATCAATTTGAATTAAGTTACAACCTTGATGATGATATGAACAAATGAGTAAATGACTTCTTATTAATAAAAATGTTAATTTTCGAAACTAAAGAGAAATAAATAATGAATGATAAATGAAAAAAGACGCGTGCATGCTAATCTATCTATACCTTCCGATCTGTTCATACAAATTTTGTTCTGTGATAAAGTATCGTCTGTATTAATCAACACTCGCAAGACAACCACATTATGCAAGCTTGTTATTCAATGCAAAGAAATAATGCACCGTAAAAATGTGCTGACGCTAGCATAATAATGAAAAAAAAACAATCGGACAAACTTGAAAATGCATATAAAGAGATTTGATACAAACACAAATGATACAAACAAGAATACACATATGATACAAACAAGAATGATACAAACACATAATACAAACATACACAATACAAAGAATGATGCATACACAAATGATACACACACAGAAAAAACAAACAGACGGACGGACAGAAAAAAAACAATACAAAAAACAGGCGGAAAAACAAACAAACAAAAAGGACGAAAGGATACCAATAGCAAGAGTTCTTTCAATAACGTTTGCAGGCTCTCCACATAATTCCTCTCCAGAATTAGGATCGGTATTGCAAGCAACGACCTGTTGAAGAAACGTTCAATGACCAGCCGATCGTCGTCATGCAAAGAAAGCAGGCAGCCAGTGACAGTGAAAGACAGTGAAAGAGATATTCTAATTCGTTCATCTTCAAACATGCTCACCAAACAGTAATAATCATAATAACAAGAGAACAAACGCAACAAAAACAACATAAAAACAATTCGAATTATTATTGCATTAATGATAATAAAAATATTTAAAAATGAAACCTAAAAAAAACACAGTGAAATTTCAGAGCTAAATTGCATAACAAATGTCTGCAAGAGAAAGAAAGAAAAATTTAAATTTATAATCAGAGATTAAAATGAAGGGAGGATAGAGTATGATGAGCACTGGAACGAATAAGAAAGCGTATAACTAACTTCAATCATGTACTCTTTGAAGTGGCGCAAGTCGCCAATCACGTACTCCGTCTCATTCCACATTAGTTGCCTACTGTTATATGTCACTAGTAGAGGGAACGAAGATTAAAGTTGCGAAGGATGGTATAGGAATTGTAAGAACATGAAGTTAAGAAAAAATCTGCTGAGGTCAAATCAACGTGCTACAAAATGATTAAATGATAGAGAGATGAAGAAGGCAGAGATGATGATAATAACACTGGAAGCATCTTATAATTATTTAAAACGAGAAACCAAATAGATAAAACAAGAGTGGAGATGGATGTTGCTAAGTGGTGTTAAGCAGGCAGGCAGGCAGCAGGCAGGAAGGAAGCGTTTAAAGGATAGGAGTGAGTAAGAAAGCACAGATTAAATAAAATAACATTAAACAGAGACAGACCAATTACGTTCCAACATAAATTCACGCCATTAATAAAAAAAAACAAATGCGAAAATACATAAAGAAGAAATACCATTATCAAGAGTGAGATTAGCTAGTTTACTTGCCAGACGAGTTTTATAACTTAATTTGTCAGAGAGATTTCTACGATATAAATTATCGAAATCTGCATCAGATAGGTTGGTGAGACTTTGATCATCATCGTTATCGTAATCTTCATTACTGCTGCTTCTGCTGCTGCCATTTGTTGCATTTCTGTCTCCATCGCGGATATGTTTAGCGTATAAAGTTCGTATATCGTTAAGATTCAGTGCAGGAAGTCGAGATGAGAGGACGTGGGATCGATTCCCACCGTTCGTGTCCTTGTCTGATCTGGAGCTGCCGTTCAGAGCTATGCTGCCATCATCGTTGAAGATTTTCTTGCGAAACTCTATCACTTTTTCTGGCACGCTATTAAATAATAAACCCACAAAAACTCTATAATATATTACATTTTGAAATAATGTTTCAGAAAAATGACACCAATAGTATAAAATTTACAAAAAATCGAAAGAATGGTAAAACAAACATTGACAAAGTATCATAGGATAACTCATTGAACCGCAGCACATCAAACTGAATATCATCTTCCATATCCGTCTCAAACTTTTCATCTTCCTCGCAGGAGCAGCAATGCTCATTTGCGGATGATAACGGCGACGATGGAGGAGTTGGCGAAGATGATGTGGACATTCGCAAGAGGTTCTCGTGTAAGATCGTATCTGGCGAAAAAATCATTTTATGAAAACATCGACAATGAAATATAAAGATGATTAAATAAGAAGTAAACAATTTTAGATGACCCTGAAGAAGGAAACTCACTTTCGTGACAATAATTAATAACATCTTCCTTGAAATCCTCAACGTCAGCAGGATCCCAGCGCAGATAATAATGCGTTAGAATGCCTTGCGGGTTGATAGGAGGGGACCATCTGATCAACAATTTGGAAGAATCAACAGCAAAAGTTACAACATTTTCTGGATTAGAAGGTTCTGAAATTTTTACCACAAATTATATAAATGATTTTTCAAGTCAAACTATATATTATATACTTGCGTGCAAAAAATTTATGACTTACGTTACTTCAATCAATCAAGTTTTTGAAACCGTTTAACAAAAAAATATTATGTAGCTCAAATGTAATTTAAATCACTATTAAAAAACTTTGTTTTGCTATATATTCACTTGATTTACTCATAACAAATATAATCTTATTTAATCTCCAAACTGATTATTAAATGTTCGTAATCTCACACAAACAAATGGGTTAATTTTTTAAACGATAAAAAACTGGGAAGAATATGAATGATAGCATATCTAAAATATTTTCAAGCAGGCTAAGAAGTTTAACTGTAACAAGCTTACTATCTTGATTGGTCTTGAAAGTTCCAATTGCACTGATTGCTCCGAGCTTGGAACTGGCAACCATGTAAGCCTCAACATAAAAGGCATACCTCGTGAATGCATACAAGTTTTCAAGTTGGCCTTTTGTTATCTGCCTGTCTTTAATTAGAACTACATTCCATCTGTTGACGAGGAGCAAAAATATTATTTCAAATAATATTGATGCAAGAAACTAAACGACAATTGAATTTGTTTTAAATGACGCAAAAGATGTAAAAATTATTACGTACAAATTTATGATAAATAAATATTAATAAATAATATTATTATTTATTATTTTATTTTACTTTTCATTTTTAAACAATTTTCTTTCTCCGTTTTTTATTTATTTACTTATTCGTTTAATTTTATACTACTGCTTTGCATGCTGCAACAGTTTTTGCGTCTGTCAGATCCTGATTTTTAAAGAATAAAAAAAATTAACGATGTTTCACGGCGGTTCAATTTGAACAATTAAAATTATGTTGACAGATGTAGAATAATGGTAAAATATCAGCACCTGTTAAAATTTGTGAAAAATGGACTTCTTTAATTAATAGATTTAACCTGGGTCACAGATATTGTCAAAAAATTAAAATAAATTATTAACTCATTTTCCTTCACTGACAGTTAAAAGTTTCACTTCTTGCTCAGCTGGACATAAGCTTCTATATTATGAACAATGTAATTGCTATCGATAAACTATTGTCATCTTATGGTACATCACATATATTAAGTTTTAGCGTGATTCAATCAAATGTTACTTGAATTCTGTTTAAAAACGCTTTACCAAGCAATAAATTTATAATTTGCAGTATATCGCAGAAATCGGTCCTTGGTCAGTTTTTTTGTTTTATAAATTAAATTTGTTTCTGAAGTCATCAACGAATTTTCAATACCAGACATTTGCTTGATATATTTCATTAATGCATGTACCATGCAGATATATATATATATATATATATATATATATATATATATATATATATATATATACACTAAAATTTGGTCAATCTGTCTTGATTAACATTAATGACATCTGTATTAGATTCCGGTAAACAACTGGGCGTTGTAATGATTTTTTTAAACCATGCACTCAATTCAAAATTAGGTAGAAATAAAAATCGTGGGTGAGTTGAAATTGAAGATCTTACTTGACCATACTTGAAGATCTTTCGTTTCGTTGGTTAATTAAATAAAGAATAACCTTTGAAATAGCCATTTTAACGTTTAAAAGCCTCAATAGTGAATATATGAGTAAAAAATTGGTGGCAGGTTCAATTGCTTACAGACAAACCTTGTCGTTTTTCTTAAAAAAAATCAAATTCAGACAAACATCGAAAGACTTAGCTATAAGTTGTACAACACCAAAAATAAATAAATATATACATATATATGTATCATCATGTACGTTTATAGGCGCTCAACTCAGGAAGACAAAGCCGCCCAGCGTTTGTTTACGAAAGCCCCGTATATATATTTAGATTTCATTGAAATCTATCGCTGCGATAACATTACTCAATCTTTTCATAATTCTTTCAAGATTTTTTATTAACTTTTTATCATTAAAGTTTAATAAATTCAGTAGATTTTCTAAGGTCATGTAAAATAATTTGACACAAACTTACCGTGTTTCCTCGAATATAAGACAGGGTCTTATATTAATTTTTTCCCAAAAATTGCCCTAGGTCTTATATTCGAGGGAGGGCTTATATTATTATGCCAATTTTTTCGACATCATTTATTTTTCCCAAATACAATAATATTTTATTCAAATACAATAAGATCATCATCTTCTGGGATATCATCATTTTCTTCCAGATCAAGACCTTGAATTCCAGCCAAGATTTCATTTGACTCCAGCTCCTTCAGTATCATAGGTCCCAATCTATCTTGTTTTGCGATGTAGCTCGCTTCAAATGGCGATGTTTTGTCCAAGTACCCTGCTTTCAGAGCCTTTGCAACACAGCTATCAGTGACTTTGCCCCATGCATTCCTTACCCAAGAGACTACCTCCTGCAGATTAGGCTTCACGAAGTTGTTATTTTTGTTCCTTGACATCCTATTCTCAATATAATCATTGATTTCAAGTCTGAGGTAATCCTTGAAAGGCTTGTTTATTGCAATGTCCAAGGTCTGGAGGTAAGCAGTCATCCCTGCTGGGATCATAACCTGATCAACCCTTCTTTCTGCCAAGAAGTTTTTCATATCCTTTGCACGATGAGTGCTTGCAGAGTCCCAAATGAGGAGACCTCGTTGACTTCCTCTTAAAACAAGTGGCAGCATAAGGTCCACCCATTTTCTTATTACATTCTGCGTACTCCATGCCTTTTCTGATTCCAAGACATAAACTCCTCCCTGGCATTCAATCTTTTCTTTCTTTCCTTTGGTAATAAGAAGTGGAGCAGCTTTCTTCCCATCCAGACGAATTGCCAAAATGCAGGTGACGCGTGCACTTTCATATCCAGTTGATGGTACATAAATTGATGAAGCTCCTCTGAAGTCGACTGTCTTTTGAGTGTCCTGACCCATGTAAACAGCAGTCTCATCCATAGCAATCATGTTGGAAAGCTGATACTTTGAAAAATCCAAACCATCCATGAAAGACTTGAACATGAGAGCTCTCTTGACAGCTTCTTTATCCTCAAGCTTGAACAGTGTTGTTGATCTTCGTAGTGAGAGTTCATACCGCTGAAGGTAGCGATCCAGCCAACATTTTGAAGCTTTGAACTCCTCAGGAGGGATGTCAAGTGTAGAAGCCATCTCGAGAGCAAAAGCTTGAATCTCAGCTCTGCGCACAACCATACGGTTTTCTCTCTTCTCAGCAATCCAGTCAAAGATGATGTCTTCTAACTCTGGAAAGAATGGACGATTTCCAGAGCCACATTTTCTTTTTTTTGCCTGCCCATCTTCAACCTTTTGATTGAGATCATCATACTGTGCTCGCCATTTCCTAACCATTCGTACGTCCAACTTCTTCTCTTTGCAAAATGCAGTAATATTTTGATCTCTGCATTCTTCCACAATTCCTTTTTTGTATTCGACAGAGTAACTTTTCCTCTTGCCACTCATCTTAAACATGGGCAAAATGTTACAAAATAGTTTATTTAAATAGAAAAAACAACCCTTACTTTGACAGCTTTGTAACCTCAGGATATGCTTGAAGGAGGAAAAACAGTTCGAAAAACGAAAAATCCTCGAAAAACGAAAAATCTTGCAGCAGTTGACGTTTCCGGTGTGGTTTTGACAGAAGTTTTTGTTGTTGTCAGCTGATTCATACTAGAAATTATAATCGAGGGAGGGCTTATATTCGAGGGAGGGCTTATATTAGAAAAATAGACAAAAAACGTGCTAGGTCTTATATTTGAGGGATGTCTTATATATGAGGAAACACGGTATGTCATCATCTGGAATGATATAAATGTGGAATTTGTAGCTTTCCCAATATAGTATTTATGATTACTTTGGTTAATAAAGGATTTTTTATTGGTCTCTTTGTTGTGTTGTTTGGTTGATCATATGGAATGGCAAGCTAAATAAAGACCTGTCTGCTTGTTTGTGGTAGCTCTTTGTCTTTGATTTACAATGCTCCAAGATCTGGAGTCTCCTTGTGTTGTTGCACTATTCTTTGTACTTTTTACAAGGTTCCCTCTTTTCATTTTCCTTTTGTGAATCTGTTCTGTGTGCATTGTTGGTCCTCCGTTGTTAAAGTGACAAGTAGTTTTCTTGACAATGTCGTAGTGGTCATTCCAATGTATGTTTGAAGGTTACAGCCTTCAATTAAATACGAATCTACTGGTTTGAAAGTGTTTGATTAGTTAAATAATATATTTAATTATTTTTACCGCACTTCTCTTTCTCTACTTAGCGTTTTGTTAGATAGGGTAATGAGATTTATATTTACCTACTGATGATTTTATTGGTGGATGGATATCTGTTTACTTATATTGAATTATTTCTGTTGCTATTTAATCTGCATGGTCCATGAGTAATTGTATGAGTAAGTTTAAATTTTGAAAGTGTAGGTAGATCCGTGTATATCTGTGCGCTTGAGTGTTTTTCAAAGCGTGTGTGTATGTATAAAGCTTAAATTTCTATATATAAATATGTATGTATGTATGTGTAAATATATATGTGCGAGAATACTCAAGCATGTAAATTTTTATTTATTGCTCATTTGGTAAACTTCGATAGATGCTGATGTTTTTTTTAGTTTTTCTTATCCTTTCTGTTTATATTGTCAGTATATGAGTTTTACAGTTATTTTTTATCTGTTTATGTATTCTATTTTAGTAA
>NW_008704501.1:3584224-3595481 GCF_000326865.2 Helobdella robusta
AACAAACAATTTTTTTTCTATAGAAACAATTATGATGTCCCTCTGTAACAAAATTCTACATACAAATTTCAGAGAGAAATGACCGCGTGAACAAAGTGACTAACATTTTTTTGTAATAGATTTTGTACCCCAAATGTTGTCTGGTGTCCCGAAATTTTTCATGATTCCAAAGTAGTTTGACCAAATGCTCTTCCACTGATTTGACGGTGACATTTATAGATATCTTGTCACCTGCAACATAATAATAAAACGAAATGTTAGTAAATTACCATCAATTCTATACATTAAAACTGTTCTTATTTCAACTTAGCCACAAAGTTATTTTGTCAGTCTCATAAATTAGGCATACAAAATATAAAAAAACTTAATTTTCAAAAACTTAATCAACAATTATTGATTGCTAATATAAATTTAGAATGGAACAGTAAAAACGAAGAAATGAACAGAATCTAACATGAATTGAGGTCCCCATTAGAAACTCTTGAAACGTCTATATCACTGATTGTGGAAAAATTGTATCCAAGCAACTGCACAAAATTTTCAATCACATGAAGGCACAACTTTCCGTTGTAGTGTAACATGACCTGGCCTCTTCCAATTTTAATTTTATTATTCATTTGATTGCTCCCATCTAAGCTTATTAATTCTTTGAAATCTTTCTCAAACTCGTTTCTAACTAGCTTTGAATATTTCAATGGCTCTCCTTCAGGCTCCCACAGTTGTTCAAGATCACGGTTTCCAAGTATTGCAATGGCATACCTTTTCAATTGTTAGTTCATTCACATACAAACATACTCAGTGGAACAGGTCGCATTGCAAATCAATGTGAAGTTTTCATTATATCATTCACTAATTATATTTCTTATTTGTCATCAAAGTTAAAATTTAAAGTTAGTCTTTTGGTTTATACGGTCATCAGAATAATAACATCATCAACATCATAAAGTCATCGAAAGTTAGCCATTAAGAATTGATTTAAAACTCAGTATAACTTTTAAACGAAATAAAAAACCCACCTATCGTATAAAAGTTTTGTCCCCAGTATGACTTCAAGTTTATTGAGAAACTTCAAATTGACCAATGCAGTTACGTGGAATATTTTCAAGTAGCCTGTTATTATCCTAACTGAAGACAAACCTCTTTCTAAAGCTTCCATTACAGATGCTGCCATTAAACAAAATAATAAACATACGTTAAACATGAAAGAACTTTATTCTTTCTCAAAATTAAAAGATTTTCTAAAAATTTAATAGATATATATATATGCAAAGAACCCTCTAACAGCCAGCTCATAGTTTCAATTTCAAATAATTTTTAAATCCATAAAAGTTTTGAATGACATACTTTGTTGTTGTTTTTATAATTTCACACTTTATGAACAGGTCAACTAAACCCATTAAAAACGCAAGTGCCAGGCCGGCGTTCTAACTTGAGCCGGTCCAGACAACCCTTCAATACAACTTTATTTATTTTTTACACAATTTTGTTCCGTTAGGTTTTTTTTATATTATTATTCTTTAAAAAATCAGAATCTGACAGACGCAGAAACTGTTAGGGCATGCAAGACAATAGTATGATAACAAAAATAAATAAAGGAGAAAAATGTTTAAGCATGAAAAATATAGAAAATAAAATAAAGTAATGGTTTAAAAAGGCAAATAAATGAAATAATTTATTAACAGACTAGTTAATGACTTAATAAGTTAGTTAGGTGAGCAGTAAGAAAAAAAAACTAAATTGAGTAAATGATAAAGGTTTTGAGCTTTCCACACTATTTTCAGCACCGAGTTTCGATTTTAAAATTCTACTCTGCTTTCTTTTTAAGAGCAAACTTCATAATTAATCAAAATTTAAAATCGCTAATCATTTTTGGTAACAAATCTATTATCACCTTTTCTCAATTGTAACGAAACCGTCAAAAATGTCGTAACTTAAAAAGCTTCTCAACCCACATCTTTCCCTCGTCGAACACTCGTAACTCTTTTATAACACAGAAGTTGAGCCAACTCTTTCAATCATTTCATGCCATCATTATTTAGTTTTTTAAAGAAATTAATATATTTATTTCTTTGTGGAAATGAGTTAAAAATGTTTTCCCAGTAAATTAAAACGTGATGAGATTTAGGTTATTAAATTTTATTTATTAACGCGCAAAAAATAAACAACCAACATCCTCCTCTGATGATGATCTTCAGAGAGCCATTGATGACGGTGCAGCCCTTGAAGTACTCCAGGTGTTCCTCTCTTGATATTTCCCTTCCTGAACAAGCTGCAAATAATTATTTTTTTATAATTTGTTGCATTCTTATTTAATTTTTAAACTTGTTCATCAATTTAACCAGGATTATATTATTTTAATTGAATCAAGAGCTTGTCCAAGGCAACCATTCTAACAAAAAACTCTTTTCAATATGAAATCACAGTTTGTGAACAAATATATAAGTTGCAAAGTCTTTGACTAAAATGAGAGCAACTGATGAGTGAGCAAGAATGTGATGCAAATAAGAATTAAGACATCAACGAACAGCAGTTTTTAGTGTTAAATAATATTTAATCACACATAAAAGAAAAGAAAACTTAATTACAGCTGAAGCAATAATCTCCACAGTAGACACAGAAATTTGATTCGTTGGCATAGCCTGCCGGACAATCCTCAAGACACTTGTCACCTAATATGAAACCATTTTCCTCTGCACACGTTGTTTCGTTTAAACACCATCTGTCATTTGTCTGATCAATGTTGTGAAAAATTATTTTATGAAAAATTAAACTTTCGTACAACTATTTTGCAAGAAAAATTAAAAAAAGAAGAAAAAACATATCAGCTTATTTACGTCATAGGTCCCTGGCGGGCACTTATCAACACAGGCACCAAGATGGGTTCGCAAACATCCCACACAGCTGGCAGCAGTTTCATTGAGGCACCCACCCACACAATTCTTGTGGCAGCAGTTCATGTTACCGTTCTCCTTGTAACAGCCAGCAATTCCACACTCAGCAGGGCATACTGAAATATTTATCCACAAGTTTTATAAAAAGATTTAATTGCAGAAATTCACAATAAATATTAATTTATTGCTACATTATCAATTCTAAATCCCACAGGATAATTCTTCAAGTGTACTTTGATGTGAATTTTATCCACTCTTATCTAGAAAAAGTTAATCTTTTTTTAAGTATCAGAAATTTTTGCACTAAGTTGCTCTGTTAAAGACCAATTGGTTTATCAGACAATGCTTCTATTTTTATATGTGAGTATGTACGTGAAACATTTACAATATTGAGAAAAAGCTACTAAAACGAAATTAGTTTAAATTACATTTGCATCAGTTAGATGAAATGCAACACCGATGAATAAGCACGTAAGAACATACCACACCACACATACACCATGATCAACATAACTGGATAACAAAAAGACCAATAAAAAAAGCAATTATCCTGCAAAAAAAGTTGCAGGAACAAAAATGCTGAAAAAAGTATTAAAAATTGTTTACTCTTAAAAACTTCACATAATGGCACAAATGGTTGCTAATATATATTATTGAATTTTTGAGCAAACAAACGTGCAAGAGAAAAAAGCGTACACAAATATATAATTATCATACATAACCTTATTGTATGTATATGACGTGTATAAAAAATAGCCTAATGGCAATAGAATGAATACGTAACATTCCGTAATAATATATCTACGGTGGATAATATTTAATAGTAATTAAATAATAACTTGAAGTATTTTCGAATTAAATAATAATAGAAGAAGTATACATAGACAGACAGTTACACAAACAGACAGTTACAAACACAAACATACACACGCACGCACGCGCGCACACACATGTACACGTTCAGAATAACACATTTCACTGAGAAAAACAAGTTAAATAAAAATTAGCGACTTGATACATTTCTGTTCTTTCAGATCTGACTAACTCAAAACGGATTTTGGTGAGATGGTTCTTAGCTTACAAGCAGGCAGATGTTTTCTCTTGCTTTACTCCAATAACGCTGGATGACTCATCAACTGACTGATGAATGGATCTAAATGCGATATTTCAATTTTTTAAAAAGTATTCAACCAAAATTCACCTCAAGTTTTAGACAACTTGCCGTAATTGTCCTATGTGACATTAACAGAAAAGAGCCAGACAAACATCATAATTTAATTATCCAAATAAATGTTGTGTTAGTTATTTAACAGTCACTACCCAGTGCAACAAATTAAAATAAATTGGTGCTAGGATCCCTTTCAACAAAATATGGTGTCTATGAGCAGCCATTCTTTGAAAAAAATTACTTTTTAAAGAAACAAAATGCTTTAAAGGTTATGTGGACCAACTGATACAACCATGAAGTTATCTATCTATTTATGTAAAAACAATTATCTACTCACCATTTCGGCAGTGATGTATATATTTAATTGACAATTTTTATGTGAAATCTAATACTATAACGCCTGCTCAAATATGCAAATGAATTTGTTGACACATAAATTTTATGAATAAGTTTTATTATTTTTTACTCTTTAATAAATAGCAATTATGTTTACATTTAAATACGTTTAATTTCTTTCAAAATTGAACTCAGTTGAAATAAAACTGATCAACATTTTCCACAAAATTTTCTAGTGACAATATTCATTAAACATTCATTGACATGTACCCATGTTGATTAATTTGATGTGATTCAACAATTCGTTGAAATATTTATTGCAAAGAAGTGAGGCATGTTGTGTGGAAAGTACATTGCATGGGCACTTCTCAGGTCTTGCATTACTAGCTTTAATAATAAACTTTCTTAATATAATTCAACTCTGAACATTTTTTAATTATTATTACCATTTATTTATTTATCCATTCATTCATTTTTCTATATGAATTTTTTGTGAAAACAATTTTACAATCAAAAAAATAAAATTAATTTAAAATTTTTTAAAATGACCTATTTTAATGACTTGAATTTTAAATTCAATTCGTAAATTAAACAACTATTTATTTATTCTGTTTGCATCAATAACAAATATAAAGCATTGATTTGCATTGAAAGCATATAACAGTATCACTGACTAGCATTGATTGTAATCAAGAGCAGTGTTATTTCAAGGAATGGCTTGGGAATAGGTCGACAACCTTACAAACTTTTCTATTTTCATTTGTCTCAGCCATGAACCAAAATGCATGGTAAAAATCAAAGATTGTGAAAAACACAGCTAGCAAAATTTAAAAACAAAAAAAAGTACAATAAGGAGACCACTCGTGACAATAAAGAACAACGGCCAAGCACAATAAGCAATAACCAATAATAAATACATTTATGGGTTGTTGATGATGAACACAACTAAAATTATCTCAAACATCCACAAAGCTAATTACATTTCTAAACACTGTAAAAATGAAACAAACCTATCTGACAGGTGTCATTATTCCAGCAGAGAGGTTGAGACAAACCGTGCTCTGAGTCCTCATTATTGAAGAAATTTGAATTCATGAGGCCAGGCCTGTGTAGGAAGTATGCTTTGAACTTGTCGGGCTGCGTCTTGATGGGACACATGGATGATCCATTGTTGTACATCGGACACTTGTTGAAACATAATTTCTGATCTTTGTTCGTTGAAAATACGAATCTCTCACTGTTTCTCATAATGTAATTCCACTTAATGGAGCCTGCGTAGCACAACTTTGGATGACCATGAATACGAATGCCTCCATTTAAGATTACATTCAACTTTGGCAATCCAATCTCCTCAAGTTGATAATTGTTCATTAAAACCAAAGCATATCCATTAAACAATGATGAACCTCCAATGATGGCCAAGTTTGGAAATAAATAAGCAAAAGAGCGAAACAGGAGATTATGATTGAGGAGGACATAGCCAGTAACTTCTCTCAACAAAGGTAGCGATAAATATTCATATGAATAATTATAAACAGTCGTATAATAAGTCCCATCTAATAAAGTTATCTGTATGTTGCCATTAACAATTGTACAAGTCTTCATAAGTTCCCAGTTGTCAGAAGATGCAACTGACATAAAAATAGCAATAGACCCACTGCAGACTGTTAAATATTTTAAAATTAATTTTCATTTATTTTTTGGATGAAATATCATAAGAAATTAAACGTTTATAAACTCGAGAAACAAAAAAAGCCACAGACGTATGATTGATATTTTTGAAAGCTTTGAAAAGGTTTTAACAAATTAATTCAATCTATTTCATGCATGAACAATTTTTTACTCATCAATAAAGTGTTTGTCGTACAAAATTCTATTCCAGATTTTTGATGGCATAATTTATAAATAGAAAATTTTTCATTAGGTTTAATAGCTGAAAACCGGCAAAGGAAAGAATAAGTGGATAGGAGTTAAAGAGGAAGCCTACGTGACCGAGTTAGCTCAGTCTGTAGGAGTGTTATGTCTCGTGCTGTTGTTATATTACACAACGGCATGGCTCAAATACTGTCTGTTAGACTCGAAAACCATCAGACGCGCATGACGCGGTGCTTGCGTGGTGTGGCCACAAAAGTTTAATTAGAGCTATGGAATAAGTCGTAAACAGCTCTGCAGTTGACAGGGTTGCATTATAAACAATTTAAAAAGAATGAGCAGGCGAGTGCAGACACACAAAATGTTGGCAGTTCACAAGGCTGAATAATCATAGATGAATGCAGGTCATTCGTGAGGATTGCAAGCACAGTGTACATTACCTACAGATGGTGGAAGTACAAATTAGTGATTAACATCAAAATATAAGAATATTAAAAAAACGTCTGTGTTTTGTCATCTCAAGATTACACAGACAATAAAAAGATTGACAATTATTTATTTTCTGTTGTGATGGAACTCCAACAAAAACACTTGTTTAATATTCTTGTGCCAAGAAACCACATAATTACACTTGGATCCATTTCTTGCAGGTTTAATAAAAAATAAAACAATTTTATAGAATAAACTGCGTAACTGACCTTGTCCGCAAAAAAGTGAATTCACAAACGACATTGAAACGAAAAAAAAACTATTAAAAAATAGAAAACTTGGAGAATGCCACTATATATCATCAAACTACACAGTGTATAGAGACAATACAGAAACACAACCTAGAAATATAATAAGTCATTCAATGAAAGAACCAAATGAAAATTTATAAGAAAACTGGCTGGAAAATGTAAAGAAACGTGGAATGTAACAAATGAAATGGCAAAGATGAATGACGATAGATGGTCAGTAGATAAACGGAAGGACAAACAGAGAAAATACTAGAGAAACATACAGAAAGATAGAATGATCACTGATATAGGGGGATAAATGAGCCAACAAAAAAACGTCCAAATGAATAGACAAAGATATAAATAACATTATAAATTTAGATAAAAAAGTTATCAAAATTTTTTCAAAAGAAACCTTGCAAATATTTTCACCACTCATGGATTAGTTGAAAGAAAAAAATGATAAAATAAGTTTTTTGTGAGAAAATATTAAATATTTCCGCTGAACAGATGAACATGAGGTCAATGCTACATGCTCTTGCTTTTTATTCACCTTGTATTTCAAAAAGTTTAATACAGAACTTGGAAAAATTTTTAAGTGTCAAAAATGTTGATGAAAAATAGCAAGAGTGACAAGCAGATAATATAAAATGATGAGAAAATTGATCAGAAATTAGTATGGTTGTTAAGAAGAAACCACATATCACATAATTACAAAGCCATTAATTTTAATTAGCCTTTATTTACCAGAAGTTTCATAAAAAATCTTCTACCTTATCAACATTCTAACGTGAATGTTGATAAAACAGACTGAAAATGTATACAATATCTTTTATTATCAAAAATAAAAATGCTTCTCAATTGGAATATGGCAAATTTGGAAGTGTTTTCATTTTTTATTAGCAAAATTTGTCACTCAAAATATAATCATTTAATTCAGTGAATAAAACAACTTTAGAAAAACGAAAAAGTATCATACATTAGAGTTGAAACCTCCATACCTACCTGTGTCACGACCCGTTTTAGTTATTATAACTTCATGAGGATGTTCAGCTGAAGGAGCCACAATTAACATGCACCAAAGTGCACACCAAGCTGTAAAAACGTTCATCAATCTGTATGATGCCATACTCTACAATTCTGAATGGTAGAGAGATTCCAATTATTTCAATTTTCTTTTATCAGATTCGCGGAAGTATTTTAAAGCATTATTTCATAAATAGTTTTAAACAGAGTCAATCTCATAATCTTTCCAAATGTTTTAAAATCTCAATCAAGGAACTTCAACTATTCTGAAAAAAAATATTAAAAAAATAGAAATTAATGGTAATGATATGATGTGGTATGATATAAATCAATTAGTTCGAATTATAAATTTGGTCTGAAATTAACTTAGTTTTGTTGCATGAGAATGATGAAACATGAACCAACATATGCCTACTCATCAATATACAAGAATGCCCCAAAAATAAACAACCTTGTAAATATCTATAGGCTCATAAAAAGCTGAAAAGCTTACCAGATATTTACTTTAAAAAGCCACAAGACACAGCATATGGGTGTGTCATCTAAAACCAGTTGATAAAAAGTGGCCCAATATGTCATTGATGAATCATATTTAAAGTGGTAATAATATTACAATCACACACCAGTTAACATGATAATAAAATGTTTTAGTAATATGCTTTAGGAATTCAACTTGATTGATTTACAAATTTTAAAATATCCTGCTTAATAGGCTGCCTGAAATTTTTATTTAACAAACTTCAAACATGGTTTAAATTTATTTTAAAATGAAATCATCTGTACTCATTATTCAATTGTATCAAGTTAGCCCATAAAAAAACAAACATGAAGTTTGCATAAAAATGCATTGGAATGATTTGGTGTGCCGTGCAACTTCAAAAACTTTATTTCAAAAACTGTGAAATCATTGCTTCACATTAAATGAAATTCTGAAGATTTACTTTTAAATTAAAATGCAAACGATCATGAAACTGTAAATATGTTTTGTAAGAAATGATCTTCCACTAAATGTTTGATGCATCAGCAACTGTCAACTAGCATCTTAAAATTAAACCAATCCTCAACATTAATAGAATATAAAAACAGCAACATACCTTTAACCCAGAAAAAATTATCCATGGCAGTTGTAATTCATTTAAAAAAAACATTTATTCAGATTTAAATACTTACTTAATTTTTCATTTTTCAAATGTCCATGACCAATTTTTCTACAGTAGTTTCAGAATTTCAACATTTTATGATAAACAGCATCGCTATCATTAATAAACTTGAAGTACTTAGATATTCAGATGCAGCATGTTTTTATCAACTGACAAGAGTATCATGCTGAATGTAATGGCAGTTTAAGTCCTGGCAGCCATAGATGCGTCAAAGCTATTCAAATTAATTCAACATCTCTTTTCATAACTTCTACTTACACTAGCTTAGGATTGATAAACCTTTGTTAAATTTTGTTTCAACATTGTGCAGTTTGGAAATTTAAAGTCAGTCTAGTTTAACATTTACAAATTTGTAATTGTAATTAATTGACTTAATTGACTATTTTAAACAATCAGTAACATTTCCCAACCATACAGTATTAATAAATTCTATTAGGTATCTATTTTATTGTTTTTGTCATTTTGTGTTATTTTATTCAGGTTAAAATTGAAGCATTATTTTTTATAGTTAACCAATTTTGCTGATTTATGAATTAAATTAAAGATAAAATTGTTAGTGCCTAAAATAATTATATAACTTTACGTGTAAATTACAATGTGCTAATATTAAAATTACTATTTTAAAATAGAATATTCAAAAATAGTTGAAATGAAAAAAAATTATTTGTCAAAAAAACTTAAGAACTAGAAAGGACTTATTAAGTATTATTTGAAAAAGATAAGACTGTATAAATAAACTTAGGAAATGTGATAATTTACAATATCAATAACCTATTACTAATGATAATTAAATAAGATAAAGATATTAAAAATTAAACCAAAAAAATATACATTTTTAGAGCAGTTTGTCAATAATAATGATATGAATCAAAATAACTTATTTTTGTAATAAAATAAAAAAAAGTTACATTATGCAGGACAAATGTCAAATAGTCATGATTTTAAAATGTAAATTCTAATTTTTGGTACTCTACTAAAATTTAATTTATTCATTCATAAATTAATTAAATTAATTGATTGATAAAAATAAAGATAATAAAAATAAAAACCATTTTGAAATTTCTATCAATCAATCAATCAATCAAATTGATTGATAGAACAAACTCAATCTGAATTTCAATTTATCGTTTCTTTAGTTTAAAACTTTAATTAATTTAATATAAAAAACTCTTGAGTACAATAAAGTATACTACAATAGCAGTTTAGTTTTTAATGTAACAATGAAAATATAACAAAACTCTGCATTTTATTGACTGACTCTAATAAGCATACTTTATCATTGATTGTATAAGAATTATTCTTTATAATTTTATATCAATAACTAAATAACACTGCATTCAGATTTCATATCCAGCACATGCAGTATAAAAAATAGAGAAAAAAAAATCTTTATCTGAAATAAACTATTATAAAGAAATAAAGTGTTTATTAACTTCAATGGTAAATTTTGAAAACTGTATTTTATTAGATTTTAACATATTACCATAAAATAAAAATATTAATTTAAACATTTTTTCACTTTATTGTAGCTTTTAAATTTTAAAAGGTTTATTTTATTAAAATTTAAAAAACATAAAACAAAAACCTCTAACTTACCTATTCGAGATCTCGTATTTTGTATTGTGTGTCTTTTTCAGATATTTAAAAACAAAATAAAACAAATTATTAACTAAAAAATGGAATATAGCACGTGGGAATGTTTAGAAAAATTTTCAAACAAAAAAAATTCACCGGGAAAGTTAACTAGAGAAAAGACTAAAATAAAGGTAAACAAACAAACAAGGCAAGCAATCAAACTTGGTGAAGTTACATGGTAAAAAGAGGACACGAGTATGAACTTAGCAAACAATCTCCACACCAAGAAGCGTTCAACCAACAATCCAACCAACCAACTAATCAACCAATCAACCATCCAACCAACCAACCAACCATCCAGCCAACCATCCAACCAGCCAACCAACCATCCAACCAGCCAACCAACCATCCAACCAACCAACCAACCAACCAACTAACTAACCATCCATCCCACCAACCAAGCAATCAGGCAATCATTTAACTAACCACTCAATCAAACAACCAGCCAAC
>NW_008704501.1:3595531-3657110 GCF_000326865.2 Helobdella robusta
CACACACACACACACACACACACACACACACAACACACACACACACACACACACACATATATATATATATATATATATATATATATATATATATATATATATATATACATACAGACACACATACACGCATACGCACACATACGCACACATACGCAGTAGGTATATGTTGGGATATGGTTATTATATGTACGCCTAGTCATTTAATTTTTATTTATATTTTCTATTTTTTTTCTCTTCTCTGATTCGAATTTGATTTTTACTTATTTTTAAATGCATAAATAATGTTGCAGGATGCAAATTGTTAACGATAATCTATATATGCTCGTAAAAGACCATAATTAATGCAATTATAAAATCTGCTGAATTTCTTGCGTTGAATAGTTTTTTTAAAAACTTTGATAACCATTAATAAAATATACTAATAAGACCAATAGTAGTGATGAAGACGCTGAAGAAAGTAACATCGACCAAGGTGCAATCAAAGAGCAAGTAAATGATATCAATAAAACTGGCACAATGAAGCATAAAAGCGATGTAATTATTACCATTAATGTTTTTTATTTATTTTTGAAGGATGAACAAAAAAGATAAACTAGAACAATAAAACGTAACATCGTAGCAATAAAACAGAACACCAAAGCAATTAGCCCGAACAAAGGAACCATATCAATTAGTAAAGAAGACAGTAAAATTAACAGTCACTGATAACAAAATATGCTAAACACATGAACAAAGGTCTGGGTTTTACAAATTCCCTTTATAAACCGCAACAAGTGCTGAAGATGATTGAAAAAAACGAAATAAGTCCAACACACTGAATGAATTGGAAAAATGTATATTATTCTAACTTCAATAAAATAAATAATGAAATAATGACGTCAAGTATTTGTTTAATTATTGAGAAATGTAATAAAAAACTTAACAACGCTAGAAATTCGGTAAATTTCATAAATTACCATATATATATATATATATATATATATATATATATATATATATATATATATATATATAACTTGTGTTAATTTTGTTAAAAGCTTGATTTTTTGCAACGCCGAACAAACAAATCAATTTCTTTTTTTTTTTTTTGGATAAAATAAGATAATTAAAACGCACAAAACGCCTAAGTCGTTGACACCAGTTTTTGTCATTCAATGCAAAGCCAATATTTTGACTGTATCAAATAACCTGCATGTGACTGCCAACAGAAGAATTAATTAATAGCATATTGATTTTTTAACCAACCAGGACATAAACCTTTAGAATCGATTATATAAATAAATTCAATCATAAATTACGAGATGACAAATAGAATTTTTCCTCATTAACAAAACATCTAGGTTAGCGAAAACCTTTAATTTACAGATGTTTTGATCATTCCGATGAACGCTTTTCTCGAATGAATGACAAAAACGTAAACAGAAGCAAACAAGGAAATGAAAGATGAACAAATAATTTTCTTCCCCATCCCATCCATTCATTATCAATCTCCAACGACCGAACTGAAACTCAAACATTTTTTCTTAAATGTTTCTTACAAACACGAATCCGCAGTGCAGACTGGTATAATTAATTGGTGGATCGAATGTCTTATTAATACCTTAATTGTTGGAAAAGTCAGATTTTCATTTTCATCCATTAAATTAGCAGCATATATTAAAATCTATACACACCAATGTATAAACATCGGTCCAAATTAATAGGACAATTAATTTATTAATGCTTTATCGAAATTTAATACAAAATGTTTTTCCAACCCAATTATTCATGTCTCTTTTAGCTTCATTTACATTTCATTTACATTTAGTCGAGTTAATGCAAGGCTTTAGAGCTTGATGATTGTAATTTTGTTTCTAACTAGGCTACATTTGCATGTCCTCTTCTTAGAAGAGCTAAAGCAAAACTGTTTCACTCGTTACGTTTAGTTGTTTTTCGTTTTGTTTACTTCACACATGAAACACATTACATGCAATTGTTTTTGTAGGGAGTTACGTATGCACGTGTTTGCATATACGTGGATGTGCGTGTAGTATATTTTCATGTTAATAAAAAAAGATAGCTTAAATACTTTTCAATATAAATATAGGGTTACCATAATTTTTTTAGCATCGCCATTATCGCCCGCATGGTTTTATTTCAACTTCTTGACTTTGACATTAAAGCCGTCATTGAAGGCATTTCTTGCCGGCAATCTCCATTGTAGTCCATTCACAGTTCGTTCATTTCGTGTTGCATTGCATGGTGAGTTGAATGGAGCTATGAATGGTACACTAACATCATTACACTGCAGGCAGGTAGAAGTTCTGTGAAAAAAATCTTCCATCAAAATATTAGCACACTAATTGGCAAGGATATCAAATCTCAGTTTTAACTTCTCTGTATAGGTATGTGCATGTTTGTTTCTATATTTGTTTCTATGAATGTATGATGTATGTGCGAGCCCTTGGTTAAAAACAATGTATGTATGTATGTATGTATGTATGTATGTATGTATGTATGTATGTATGTATGTATGTATGTATGTATGTATGTATGTATGTATGTATGTATGTATGTATGTATGTATGTATGTGTGTGTGTGTGTTTGCGTGTGTATGTATGTATGTATGTATGTATGTATGTATGTATGTATGTATGTATGTATGTATGTATGTATGTATGTATGTATGTATGTATGTATGTATGTATGTGTATGTATGTATGTATGTATGTATGTATGTATGTATGTATGTATGTATGTATGTATGTATGTATGTATGTATGTATGTATGTATGTATGTATGTATGTATGTATGTATGTATGTATGTATGTATGTATGTATGTATGTATGTATGTATGTATGTATGTATGTATGTATGTATGTATGTATGTTAAAACCAAAACATGATGAGTGACACTGAACCGTCAAACATCAAGTAACAAATGGATTAACACTTTGATTTGTCGTTAATTGCACATGTCGGCATTCAGTTGGATATTTTCAAGCACACAGACACGCAGGAACCGCTGCAACAAGCACGAAATGTGGTTAGTTGCGAAAAACAGTTCCCTGCTGTCGGCTGATTTGACGCTGATCATTTTACATATTGCCTTAAGAAATTTAAGGGCGTTGGGGTCCACCGGGCCGAGAAAGAATAGCCATAAAAAAATTGTTTGAACTTTTTATTTCCTAAAATTTACATCATTTACAATAATTCGAAACAGTTTTAATCTCTTAATTGAAAAAATTGCACTTTCAGTTTTGAAAATATTAATAATACTGATTGTTGGTTCTTTCGTGTTTATGATCTGTTACTAACTGCGGATTGGTTTTAAGTGCATATTAGACCGGGGCCAACTTGAACACCAATAGTATCAATAACGCTATCGTACCGTAGTATGAAACAGAAACTTACAGATGTGGTGTTTTCTGACTGACACAGATAAATCTCGTTCAAACATTTCAGTTCATCAAACAGTTCATCAAACAAGATGAACAGGTTGGTATCTATCGATCCAACCTTTTCATGTTTTTATAAAAAAAGATTATTGTGTCGCCGTAAGGAATATTTGCTAACATGAACAGAACATCTCGAGTTTGTGTCTTACAGATGTGATAAGTGTTTTCTGACATCTCGAGTTTGTGTCCAGGTACTGCGTGTTCATATTTTGAAGTGGCCGAGTTAATCACATTATTGATTAAACGAAAATCTTTGATGATTTTGTTCCTTAGAATGGTTAAATTGAAGTTCACAACCAATTTAAATCATTAATTAGTAATTATATTTTGTTAACAAGAAATAACAAAATAATCAACTTGAAAAGTCTTGATTTATATTAGAATCAAAATGATATACATCAGAATCCTGAGCTGTTATCAAACATCGTTAAATTGATTATTGACAAATTTTCTGTTTCCGTTTATTAAACTTTTTATAAACTAAACAGACAGGGAGATAAATAAATCAGATGAAACAAATTATCTCATAAATAACAACTGGACAATTGTACGACGCAAATATGACAAATTTAGATTTATTTATTTATTTACGCACCCAGTTAAATTTCGTTCTATGTTGAGTTAAACATGTTGTTGTTCACATTGATTCAACCAAACCTGCCAAACTATACAACGCACCAGTGTCTGCTAACATTTGTGTACAACATTTCAAAAAGCAGCCATCGATTCTACTCAGCTGTTGAAATGGATGAATACAAAATATAACAAAATGTGGGGAAAAAATGAAAGCAACAACATGAGATTTAAAAAAAATAAAGAATACACAATGTAAACAATCAGCTCTTTGGGATAGGCAACAGATCAGAGGCGTAGCCATGAAGGGGACATCCACAATATAATTTTGACTGGAAACTGTTTCGGTTCGCTACACTAATCAAATGTGGTTATTATTGATACGAAAAAACTAGTTTCGACATGAAAAAGGTCGCCAAATATTTCTTTTACAAAATCAATCCCCACCCCCGCCCGCCGCTATGAAAATTTCAAGTAACGCTTCTGCAACTATCGACCATCTCTGTACAAGCAGGTTCACTATGTTGGCGATCCTGTGCTGCGGTGCGCGATAATTCATGTGAATGTTTCAGTTATCATCTGAATTGTATAAGTGATTCAATTCAATTACGTTAGTCTCTGGTGCAATGTTCGATTAGCAGATAATTGTAGGTACATCTGTCCACATAATTTGATAGATAAACAAATAAACAGGTATATATTAAATGAGCAATTATTGTTAATAATTGCTGAATGATAACAAACAGTTTGTTATTGTTAACTTATTCCCATAACTGCAATTACATTAATACTACGTTATGATTTGAAGTTTCAAACTATTTTAACGCTTCATAACAGGGGTGGGCAAACTTTTTGTTGTGAGGGCCGCATTGAGACCTTTGAAGGGCCGCATATGTACATGAGTAGTAAATTTTTTCGACCCGGGGAGAATTTTTTTAAGATTAGTGGCTCCTTTTTTTTCATAATGTCTGGCTGACGACCTTATTTGCTGTAGTTTGCCCACTCCTGCTCTTTAAAATAATAAATTGTTGGTAACGATATTCTTTCATCATCATTTTTATAAAATATACTTTACAAATGATGGCTTATTTGTATTATTTGTTCGTTTTCAATTTTATTTTTTATGGTCAAAATAGAAAAATGTTCTAATTATTATAAATAATAATACTATCACCACAACCATCATCAACGTTATCATTGTTATTATTATTATTGTTATTTTTCTTATTATTGTGATATTTTTTCATGCTGCTCTTGTCAATGTTATTACACGTAAAGATTTTTGTACTGCAATTAATTTTTAATTGGGGTACAAATCCCAAAAGCATTTGTGTTTTTTGGCGATTGGTTCTTTTTCGTTTATTTTTTTGTTTGTTTTTTGTTTGTTCTCATGTTTTTATATAATTTTAATAATGATATTTTTGTTGTTTCATAGTTTATGGAAAATAGTGAGAGAGAAAGAAAGACTGAGAGAGAGAGAGAGAGAGAGAGAGAGAGAGAGAGAGAGAAACATCAATAGTGGTAATTTAAACACGCGTGCTCCCTGCCCATACAGATAGGTTTATTAAATTGGAGGGATCTTAAATGCACCGGCAGGTTGAATGAATCCTATACATCGTGCGGCCGTCGTGCGTTGAACTAATCATCTGAGCGGACAAGACCTAGCAAAATAGCCAGCAACCAATCCGCATGAATATTTTTTAATAAATTGTGAGCTATTTTCCTTCTGCAATTAGATACGTTCACGATATTTTTTCATTGCTTTACCCTATATAGAAGAAGGTTATTTATGTTTTTCTCGACCTAGAAACTGTTTTTTCTATATTTTGTATGAAATTTGATATATCTATATAGGTAATGAAATTATGATATTTTTTGCATTTGCACCATTTTACGATGAATTTATATTTTTGCACTACTCCGCAATCGCTAAAGAAATGTAATGTAATTTGTTAAGAGCAACAAAACGACGACGAACACTTTAATAAATCATTTGTAGAATACAAACAGAAAATTCTGTTGAGATTATCAAAAGCTTGTAAGGAAAACATGTCTTGGTTGAAACGACATTTGTTTCCCATAGAGAGAATTGTACTCATTGATCGGGCATTGGTGTATTTTTTAAAATATTTTTCTTTCAAATGCAAATGTCCTTGTAAAACATTAGCGTGTGTCATGTGATCACATCATATGGAGTATGGTTATATCATAGCTGGTGATCATACCGCCAGATGTGGATATGTAAATACATGTAATGTATATATCATCATAAATTACAAAATGAGATAAGCATGTACTGTACTGTATGATCTGCGGTTGTACAGTGGATCTGCTGTGCAACTGTTTTAGAAGCTCTTTAAAACCGTCGCTAAGAAACTTATATTTTATTTTACATAATGTTACTTCTATTGATGCCTTTTAAACATCTTAATCTGCAGGTAAGCCACTGTAATCCTGTACAGTTTGATAAGGGCTTTGAGTTTTTACGTAAAATTAAAAATATTTTTAAAATTATTGAAGAAATTAAAATAATACAACATTACAACTGAAATCGTAATTATCGCTTGCCAATGTTACAGCTTAACAAAAGGTATCACATATATTCTATATATGTATATATTATATTCTATATAACTAGCGGTAAAACAAAACCTCGTCACATCTACAACGTGCCTAATTTGGTACTATAAATTGTTTGCTATCTTTCAAATAATTGTTATCAAAGATCAGTCATTGCTGAAAACTTTTATTAATGTCACTTCCACATCTCATCCGTACATGTTTAGAATACATTCGTTTATTCTATTAAGGAGTATATGTATAAAATGACTATGTGGATTCTGTATAAAATATTTTAATTTAATTTTTCTTTTTTCTAATTCCGAAAATTTATTTTAACCAATCTCGTCTTAAGGAGAAATGTTTATGAACCTACTCCACATTATTTTATGTAAAAGTTTGCAATTAATTCTCCTATAAAATTTAAATTTCTAGTGCTAACAATAACAAAATCTCTATAAACGAAAAAGAAAGAAAAATTTATACAATATGATTTTCTAAAAAATGTTGAGAAATATAAAAATCGATCGTGTTTATTGATGGGCTCCCATCCGGTTCCTGACAATATATAGGCAAGCATGGACTCGACACGGATAAACACACACACACCACACACACACACACACACACACACACACACACACACACATATATATATATATATATATATATATATATATGTGTATATATATATTATTACAAGTCACAATTTGTACAGCGCTAATTACAAAAAAAAGATCTCAAAAGCGCTCCCTAAAATAAATAAACAAACCAAACATTAATCAAACGAAGACAAAGACATTGTTAAATCTGCGAAAATAAATGAGTCTTCAGCTTCTTTTTAAACAAAAACAATGATAGATCTGGTCTTCTTAGAAACTGCAATATTGCGTGATCCGGTCTGTAAATTCGTTGTCGACACAACCAGGAGGTTCATGTCATTTGATCTCAACTGCGAACCCAACACAGATGTTTTTCTGTTGAACATGTCTGCCAAATATTGTGGTGCTAAACCATGTAATGACCGAAACGTTAAGACAGCAATTTTGCAAATTATTCTTTTTTCAATTTTTGCCAGTGTAGGTCATTCAAGATTGGAGTCACGTGATCGAACTTCAGATTTTTTGTGTCAAGTTTTGCAGCTCGATTTTGAATAGACTGAAGTACAGCTATTGACTTGTCAGGTATTTTAAAGTATAAACTGTTACAATAATCTAATCTGGATGTAATAAAAGCATGTACCAATGTTTCCATGCCAGATCTGTTCAAATAGTGTCGAATCTTGTACAATTTTCTGAAATGCATCATACTTGCAATTGATAGCGACTTTATTTGATCTTTCATTGAGAGCCTGCTATCCATCCATACCCCCAAATTCAAGGCTGTAGAAGCAAATGATACTTCAACGTCACCAACTTCAACCGAGTTTATATTAATTCTCGACAACTGCTGCCATGTACCGACAGGAAGCATATATATGTATATATATATATATATATATATATATAGCTACACACACATACATATATATTTATATATTTATGTTAAGTGTGTGTTAGTGTGTGTGTTAGTGTGTGTGTGTGTGTGTGTGTGTGTGTGTGTGTGTGTGGGTGTTTGTTAGTGTGTGTGTGTGCACATTTGTTTATACGTGCATCTAATTATCTATGTGAATTACTTGAATTATTCAATCATGCTGAAAACCCTGAATTAAAGTACGACGTTAATATTTTATTAGTGAGTGGGTGTTATTTGTGTGTGTTTGCCTGAATGTGTGTATGTGTGTGTGTGTGAGAGAGAGAGAGGAGAAGAGAGAGATTATTTGTCTATGCATTTGTGTGCGCTTGTGTGAGCTCATAGACAGGGACAGACAGGGTCTATATAAATATCGATGAGAACATACACACATATATTTACTTAACTGAAATCAAACAATGACACACTTGTCCTTATCATTTAGAGTTTAATTTAAAAAGATTATATTGATGAATATTTGTTTCTGTATAGTTTATATATATATATGAATATATATATATATATATATATATATATATATATATATATATATATAAACGCACGTTAATTAAAAAATATATATAATGAATTTATATAAAAAATATTTATAATAACATGGCTAGACAGGTATGTAGACCGTCCCAAACTCATGATGAAATATATACGGAAAGATAAAAAATTAATTCAATAAAAATTTATTAACAGTTTTCTAGTTCAACATGTAGGTAATCTCTTGCGCTAGGGAACTAACTAACACGGAGCATGTCGTGATTTTCATAACTAATATATATATATATATATATATATATATATATATATATATATATATATATATATATATATATATATATATTACTGATGAAATATGTTTGTGTGTGTGTGTGTGTGTATGTATATATATATATATTGTATGCGATTGCATATATCCGCATACAATATACACATACCCCGTTTGAAATAGCGAAAGTTTTATATACGTGACAGATTTTGTTATCAGCTAAATTGAGTGCATTATTAATTCATAATGAATGTTTATAAAAAAAGTTAATGATTATTACGTCTATTAAATTGGTGATATTTTTTAAACCAATTTTTAAATGTTTTGTTCAACATTAATCAACCGGCTTGTTTTTTCAGGTGTGCGTGCATGTTCGAGTGATCTTTGCAGGACCATCTTAATGTCAACATACTATGAAGCATCATCTGGCAGGCATTTCCAACTTCAAGCTTCCTGCAAAAATATCATCCAACTACCAGTGGGATTTTTTTAATTTTTCAAAACAAAACTTGTCTGGAAAAATATCTTAAAGGCAAGCTATTAATTTAAAGTAATTTTTTATTTACGCGGAGAAACTTGGCAATCAAACGAAACATCTGCTGACAGGCCCAGATTTTTGAATTTTGAAGCGAATTTAATTATTTTCACATTAGAGAGAGAGAGAGAGAGAGAGAGAGAGAGAGAGAGAGAGAGAGAGAGTGTGTACAAGCATGATTTAATATCACATTGACTAGGTCTGTGGAAAGAAATTGTAAGCTGAACATCAGAAATGGTCAACTCATCGACTGCTCTGATAAAATATTAGTACTCAGGGAGGTATTGTAGCGAAATTTTCATCTAAACATTTTCATCAACGATCGCAAAAGGCTTATTTTCTATTCATTCATCAAAAAATGTTCATCATCTGATTTTATTTATTTAATATACTCCATGATTTATTTTTGCCTACGTTATTTTTTTCCAAATCCAAATATCTTTTGATGATTGTTTTAGTTGCCCAGTAGTTTCCATCTTATCGCCTTCGAAACACACCAACAAAAGCATCAGCAAATTTGCATTTGAGATAATGTTCCACTTGATAATGTAACGTGTTTAATCGCATAAATATAAATTAAAGTTTTTGAAAACCTGTCAACATTTTTACAACTGCAAATGCGTTTTTCGAACGTTAAGCTACGCAGAACAAACTTGCGTCACCTTCTAAAATCTTCAAGTGATTTTCTTTGTCGGTTAGAAGCGTTAAACGTCAAATGATCTACCAATTAGAAACAGCCCGTTAGTCTAGTGTTCAAAACGACATGTCTAAAAATTTTATTAAAAACGTTTGGTAAACAATGACCAGCAATGCACTGTTCGAAGCATGGCTCAGATTAGCAACCTACTTAGAACAAACTGCTTATTGTTAACCGGGTTAAAAAAAAATTATGTACGCAGGAAACTCTGTGTTATTCGCAGTTTTTATTTGATAGATATATTTATTATTTTTTATTTTATATCTTGAACAGCTGTTTTCAAATCTATAAAATTTTATGACCCACCTCCCTTACTTAGAATAAATCGATGAACAGCAACATGATTCTCTCTTTTCTTGATATCAATCGGTAGAGAGGATTTCAAAATAAAAACTACAACAGTCGCATCAACCATTTTAATGATTGCAGCGTCCTTGATTGAGCAAGTTGATGAAAATTGACTACCATTCGTAAATTATTTTAACAAGAAACGAAACCAGAACCTTTTTTTTAAATCAACCAACAGCGTCAAAGTGTGAATAACTGATTCACGTCAGTGCTCTATCATTTGCTTTCCTGATAATTAGAAGAAAAGCAATAAATTTGAGAGGTAGGTGCACGCACGGCACTACTCATGCGTGCAACTTCATAAACTCACTGCAAACACAATGCGAGCTATTTTTAGCTGACACACTTTATCATGTTGTTTTCATGTTTATTGTTTCCGCGCATTCTGCTCCTTAAATCATCATCATCGTCGTCATCATCATCATCGTCGTCGTCATTATCATCACAATCTACGGCTACAGGTAAGATCGATTTATTCATAAAAACATTTTTAATTACATTTATATTTGTGCAAACATATTGAATGGTGCTGACGTATTTGTGCGAATATTCTCAGTCAGCCAACAGTAACTAGCGAGGATTTGATGAGGCCACCTCCTCCAGAGCTTACCACATTAGCTTACAAGAGTCACGTGACTGTCTGTAAAACAATTTAATAAATGAACGAGATGCGCGCGCGCGTTTCTGAAAAGTACGATGCCAGTAAAAAACAAAATTTAAAACGTGCAACTACCAGTAAATTTAATGTTTTGAAGCCTGGAGGCCCACCTAACCAACCCTGTCCTTTGTTTTTTGACGATGCTTTCGCTGGCCTCCTTTAAACAGAAGAATCAGAAAGAGTTACTTCCCGTTTGATGAACATTCATACAAATACATGAAGCATCGTCAAAAATCTTAACAGCAATATTACAAATTTTCCACACATAAACATTTAAGTGCAAAAACATTACGTATCTGTGTATCTGTGCGTGCGTGTGTGTGTGTGCGCGTGTGTGTGCAGAAGTTATTGTATTTATAACATATTTATACTCAACAAGTTTATAAACTAATCGGGAGATGATGGCATTAATTAACGTGAGTTGGCATTAATATTCCATGACAGGAAAAGGAAAAGTGGTGATGGTTGTGAGGGAAGCACGTGTGTGGCGTTACTTATGTTGAATGTATTAAAAGTTAGTTGGGTGAACTACACAGGACTACAGGCTATGACTATTTGATGTTTTTTTAAACTCTTTTTTTCATCTTGCTATCCGCTTACTCAGTCAAAAATTCCTTTTACGATTGCAGCAGGGATAACGAGTATTTTGTTTGTATAAAAAGATGAACTAGTTTTTCTTCAATACATCTTGATCTATCCTATTTTAAAGGTGAAAAAGTTAAAAGTCTCTAGAAATAAGATTTGTTTGTTTTGCATGAATGTATTCGCACGCTCAATGAAAAACACGCACTTCTAGTGTAGTTGTTTGTAAGTATCGTCGAGTGCTTCGCTGCAAACTCAAACGCACTGTTCTTATAACCATCTTGTGGCTGCTGCACTGCTCTCCTTCGAATACAAGTCAAGTTTGTTTGCTGCTCAAGAGCTTGAGATTTTGTGTTTCATAGACACGTGTTAAACGAATTATTTTTATTTTCAACTTGTTTTCAAGAGGCACGTTATACCTTTCATTTCGTTTGATTTTTAATTTAAATTGATCTGATTATGGAGATGTACAAGACTAACTACAATGGAATTTGTTTGTTGTGTTAGTGCTAAATTTTTATTTTAAAGTTTTTGTGAATGTTTGTTAAATTTTGATGTAATTGGCGAAAAAAGTGTGTAATATAATAATTAAAGGAGCCGGGTTTCGTGATGTATTGACCTAATTAAAAGGTAAAGAGCTCTCCACCTATCATGCACCTATCAGGCACCTACCATCCACCAATCATGTTTGAAACCGTGATCCATGTTTTTGTTGTTGTGTTACTGGTACCTCTGCTTTAAAAAAATATACCCCATACAATATATAACAACACTCTGACACTTATGACTCGATTACAAAACTCCTCACTGTTCAATTTGAACATAAAAAAGAATAAAACAAATCGTATTGTAAACTAATACTGCTGGCTGGAACTGTAATTATTTAAGCAATTCCAACACTATTTATATAAGCCAACGTTGTTGTGTTGTGCGGTTGTGAACAAACTGAAGCTGCATTGGCAGACGTTATGTAATAATTATTGATATATTGAACATATCAACTTCTTGCTCGTGTTTGTAAATCTGGTTACTTTGGAATAACAATGCGCCAGATAACAATTTGTTTTTTTTGTATTTACACACAAACACACAAATATATATATATATATATAACAAATATATAGTTGTGCATGTATGATGTATGTGATGTAGTGTATCAATTGTTTATGGTGAAGAACGACACGTACATCAGTACAACAATTTGACGGGTTGAATTGTGTAGATGGATAACATAAAATAAATTAAACGTTATTCAGTGATCCGTACGTATTTTGCTCCCTAGTTCAGAAACTGGGTTAGATAAACAGAAAAAAGTCTTTTGATTGTTTAACATTTTTCCTGAACGAATTACGCGCAATAAGCTTAACAACGTGTTGGCTGCTCACAAATTAGATCAAATTTTTATGTTTTTATGTTACATTTAAATTTTGATTGAATTTATTTAAAATATACTTCTTATTTTGATATTTTTGGAGGTTTAACATTTGAGAGCAACATGAGTTACTTATAATGTACGGAAACTTTTCAAATGTTGATGATGAAAAATCATTTCGAATGCTCCTGTAAATTATCCACTTCATCCGCTATATTTATTCTAACTGATATGCAAACTGCCAAGCGCATAAAGCTCGTAAGTTCCTACCGATGAAGACACTAACAGATTCTTGACAGATAGGAAAAACATTTTTATACCATAAAAAATTTCGCAAGCTGTTTTTTGAAAATTGAAATGATTAAAACCTTGAAAATAATAAATGAATCATTCATCATTAGTAAGCAGACAAGTTGATGCAGTATTATTTCAAGAGATCAAAAAGCGTTCATAAAAAATTTACTGAGTAAAATTTTTCAAACATTTAAAAAACTAAATTAATGAATTATAGATAAGAAACGATGGCCTTGTCATGACTTAAAGTTTTAAAATAAACTCAAATAAACTTTTACCCAGTGAATCGTCGATTGACTTGATGGCAATGTAACTAGATAAAATGATGGATGACTTACCGACGGAGATGAAGTCTAAAAACGAAACCAAATTTAATCACAAAGTTATAACCTATAATAACCTTTATATTGAAATGTTTACAAATTATTAAAATATTCTGTAGATAGTATAACTCAGTAAACTTATAGGAATTGAAATAAAGTCTTTGACCTGAAAGCACTTGTGTCATTATATTATATATAATACTTCTCACCAATTTATAAAGCCCAAACTGTTAGGACATCCCTGGAACAATATTATAACTCACGTGTGACGTCAATGCTGCTCTTGCTTTCAGCGAAGTTTATAATGGGAAGAATACGATAGGGCAATAACAGTATGAAATGGCATAGTTCAGCTCGTGAAGAAATAAAGATGAACTGAAAATACATTTTGTTAGTAGAAAGAACTGTGGTTACGTATTGAGTAGAATTTTTAAATCGGAGATAATGTTGAAAAAATAATTAATTGATATAACTTAAATAATTTATTACAAGCAACAATAAATTTCACATAATTCAACAAAATTAATGGAAATGTTGATTTGAATGTTTATTGTGCGCTGTGTGGCTGATATTTTGTACAGCACTGTTAATGACGGGGAGGATGTTTATAGGCCATAAATGCATTAATTCACGCCACGATTATTTTGTTATTAAATGATATTTTTATATGATGAATGTGTAAGAATAATTGTTTGTAATTTTTCACTGGAACATAGATCAGTGAAACAGAGAACGATGACACATAGAACATTAAAACATAGAACATTAAAACATAGAACATTAACACATAGAACATTAAAACATAGATCATTTTAAAAAATTATTTCATTAGAACATAGATCTATCCAAAAAAAGATTCCGATGAAAAGCTTCCCCACCATCTTGAAACAATAGGTACATTTCGTAAAAATTAAATAAAAATATTTAATTAGGACGATAGAAAAATAGTTAAAAAAATAATTTAAACAATTAATCGGAATTTTTTCTTATACATTTACTATTAGTAGGCCAAAAAATGTTGTGAATCGAGGTTCAAAAAGTTAAACGGGCAGTTTTGTATTAATTCATTCATTACTTCAACTGCCGCTGAAAAAATTAATTCGAAATTTAAATATATATATATATATATATATATATATATATATATTTGTATAATATATATGTGTGTGTGTATGTGTGTGTGCGTGCGATATATATATAAGTAAATAAATTAATATTTATCTTATTTTAAATGAATTTGAAATACTGATAACAAATTAATTTTAGTTGGACTTATCATAAAATCACACATTGCTGGTAGGATATAAAACCTGGTGGAAATATAAAAAAATTTTCCAAACGTGCCATAAGAACATATGCAACTTTAAGTTCATAACATATAACCTGAATGAAATTTAAAAAAATTATTAAGTTTCATTACTAAACAGTGTCACGAATAAAATAATCAAATTTTTATTTCTCGTTGAATGAAAAAAATGAGGTCTACAAAGATGATAAACAGGATTAGAATTATTTTTGGCTGGTTACCAGTATATTTTTACACATACATACACACACATAACATTATAAAAACAATATATGTATAATATATGTATATATATACGTGTGTGTGTCTGTGTGTGTTTGTGTATGTGTGCGTGCGTGCCTGCAATGTATGCGTGATTGCGTGAAAAAAACACCATTACAAGTTTGCCGTGTGGATATAACCATATCTAGATGTGTGTGTGTGTGGTGTGTATGTTTGAATGTATAAACATCAAAGTATATATACAAATGTGCCTATGTGTGCGTGTATATATATATATATATACACACACGCACACATAGGCACACGGACAGACAGACAGACACACTTTTTTTCCTCAAGCAAATTTTGACGATTGCAAGTTTGAATACATTTATCCTGAATGAATGGGAACGAGGCTTCGAATGAGATTATCAAAAAATTATTTTTAAAAATTATTTTAAAAATTATTTCAAAAATATAATTAATAAATTATATAAAAAATTATTTAAAAATTATTGTTTGAAGAATAAAAATATTTTTTAAATTCATCCTTGTTAATAAATTAATTTATTTCCAGATTAAACTTTTTTATTACACATGAGAATTTATAGACGCAGCACTTTTTGCATTGTTTGGAATTGTAGAGCATATTTTTTACGTATATACATTATACATACATACATACATACATACATACATACATACATACATACATACATACATACATACATACATACATACATACATACATACATACATACATACATACATACATACATACATACATACATACATACATACATACATACATACATACATACATACATACATACATACATACATACATACATACATACATACATACATACATACATACATACATACATACATACATACATACATACATACATACATACATACATACATACATACGTATATATATATATATATAATATATATATATATATATATATATAGCAATATATTGGTATATATGTGTGTATAGTGAGTGTTACAACACCACCCTACTAAAGCACAGACATGCCACGTATATGAAAGGTGTTTTAAATTAATAAAAGAATCAAGAGCTGGTTTGGGGGGAAGTTAGGTTAGGTTCACATGGAACGGTTGGGCAGGCAGGCCTAAATTCAGTTTTAAAATTTTTTCTTAGTGCAAACGCATGAACGTTAACTTCCAAACAATCAAATGTTGAACTTGTGAAGTTAATGTCAGTCTGCAATTGTCTAATTGGTTGTCGACTCATGTTAAATACGTGTTCGCCATTACAAACATGAAATAGAATACAACCCATCCAAATATTTTTTGCTACTTGTTCAACGAAAGTACATCAATTGTCTTCATTCATAATTTCATTAGTGGCAAAGTTTGAAATGTGATACGAGTGAATTAACATTACACTGTTTAATCATTATGTTGCCATGTTCAATCAATCAATGACTTCAATTTGAGAGTATCACAGTTTTCACATTTAAATGTCACTCACTTTGAGCAGAATTTAATTAGTGAGCTAATGAATGAATACAATGAACAACTGAATTAATAAATGAAGAAACCAGGCATCTAACATTAATGGCTCTGTCTAGTGTTATGATGTGATGCAACAGTCTTTGCTTGTCATTCATGCAAATAATCTTGTTTCCTAATGTGCGTTTCAAATATTTTTAGATACTACTAGAAACGTTCTTAGAATAAATAGCCCAGTTACCATTTTGTAAATATTTTTAAACTTCCAAGAACAGTAAAGAAAACATTTTTTCTGTTTCAGTATTTTTTTTGCTTAGTGCCTGACATTCAGTTAACTGGTAATTTAAAGTACATTCATAATGGTAGCTTGAAATTGTTCCAAATTAAAACAAAATTCTTCAGTAACGAACAGCATTTAGAAAGCAAATGAAACAAATGAAAGAACGACACGTGCAACAAAAATAAGCATTAAACTTCGATCCGGCATGTAAATTTAATTGGAACTGTTGAAACGCTGACACAACATAATCATACATACATCCATGGATATATATACATACAACACATAATTACACACACAGACACACTCACAACCCATAATTACACACACGATCCGGGATCGCACGCATAAATCATTTCATCTACATTTCTTTGTAGTATTACGGAGAAATGACATAATTAATCTAACATTTTACGTATTTGTAGATAATGAAAAACATGTTTGGCAACAACATCACAAACCATAATTATGCATTCGTTGTGTTACACTCAACAAATGCATAATTATTGAAATGATTTAAAATTCATCAAAATGTTGTTTCCGAGCGAACCAGGAATTAATTTAACTTTTGCCCATTATATTGCATTTATATATTATTCTACACTATTTTATTTATTTGTGTAACGAGCCTAATAAGGATTCCTTTGCAAGATTTATTTTCCGACAGCGTGTGTGATTCTTCATAATGCAGCACTCTCTCGTATCTTTCTTTTCAGTTTTATTATTATTATTTTTAAAAGATCATAATCTGAATCTGACAGACGCAGAAGCTGTTGCAACATTCAAGTCGATAATTTAAAATGATAATGAGATTATAGCGGAAAACAAATAAATAAAAATTATGTATGTGTGTGTGTGTAGTGTGTGTGTGTGGATGTGTAGGTTTGCTTGAGTGCAGTACGTGCGTGTGTAGATGGGAGGCTACTTAAAAATATTTTTATTTAAAAAATGAAAAAATGTTTTAAACGTACTAAACTTTTTTGGCTACTTTCACTTTCATGACTTTTAATTCTGACTACAGACTGAAGAACAATAAGGAGAGATTCATTCATTCAATTCGTGGACTCAAGTTGATAGAGTGAATGTAATTTATTTGTCGTTGAAGGCAAAATTTTTTGCTGCCTCTGTATGAAACAGAAACTCTGGTTGGAAATATAAAAACAGAGTAAAAAACACACGAGTATACACTTTATTTTCAAAGAAGGAATTAATCGTCGCGGACGTAAACGAAGTGCTTTGATTTTTGTAAAGATTCTTTTTTCAAGTTACCGTCTGGCGACTGGACTCAGGCATACGCATAGTTAGTAATATGACATTTTAATATTGCTGTCCGTTAGTGTCAACATTGTCACTTGTGCAACCTTATTTGTCTCAAATAATTATATTATATTATGTTATAATATATTATATTACATATTATGATATAATACGGTCTATGAAAATTAAAATGCCTTTTTAACTGAAGAGAAGTTAACATTTTCAAGGAATGCTGGTTGTCACATAAAAATGTAACCTTCCATCTTTATCCACACATATCCTGCTACAACCAATTTTCACAGAATTTAATTAAATATTTGATTATAAACTGTTCTGCCCAATACAGCTTTGTAAAAACTAAACCATATAAAATTTGTTAGCCAGACTTTTATGCTTAAAATAAAAAATAATTAAATGAAATTAAAGGATGACAGATATAAAAAAAATATTAAAAATAAGAAATTGCATTTTTAAATTCGTGCTTGTTGTAAAAAAAATGAAAATAATTTTTGTAACTTTTTTTTATTTAAATTCACTTCCGTAAATAAAAAATAGAAAAAGACTCTCATTAACATTTGTATACATTCGCTATGTTTGTATATGTCGGATATCGATACGTTGGTATCATATATATATATATATATATTTGATAAAATATTAATAAATATATATATATATATAGAATAAAATTGATAAAATGTTAATAAATTCGTACTAAGTTTTCTACCGGAGTTAAACGTAACTTTACCATTGTTGTAAGTCATTAAAATAATTTTTTAAAAATGTAATTTTATTTGCATTGCATACTCGTCGGATTCCCTGGAGCTGCAGCACAAGCATTAAACAAATTGATTTATTTGCAAAAAGAACGCATTTGTTTTTCTGCACTAAGTTTTCGGTTCTGCAATCAGCGTACAAACACGACGGAAACTTTCATTAAAATATATTGGAAAATATCGTGATGTAACAATCTTGTAAGTGCAAAGTTTAAATATTGTTTGTCGACGCGCAAACAAAATAAGTTTTTTTTTTTAAAAAAATGATTGAAAGACTTTAATTAAAAACTTTTGGTTATTCAGTTTAAATAAAACGTGTGACTTAAACGTACAACGTACGGCACGTAAATCTTAACTAAGAAATAGGTAGGAATTTATCTGTAGCAAATTGTCAGAGCTTTACAATATCGAAGAAATGTAAAAGCTCATAAAGGTTATCGAAGTTGAATATGTAGAAATAAACATTCCATCGAGTTCAGACTATGAAATTGCAATACATCCATTTTGTTTTTGACCTTTTCCAACTGAAATTTGTAAAGTAACTTACTCGCAAAAACATGTCATGTCATGATCATAACAACACAAGCATCTTCAAATATTAAGGTAGTTCAGAGTCAAATTCGAATGATCAGAACATTTCTTTCTTAGCATCAAAATGGTAGCATTATAGCTAGTAGTATAGCAGCCTATACGAGCAACCAAAACCAGAAGAGATTTTGTTTCTCTTAAGATATATTTTCGTTGAAAATTTATAAATTATAGAAAGGGCATTTACTGTGCTGTATTGTGAACAACAAACAACAACACACGTTTAGACGACATTTTCCCCGAGATCGGGGGTTGCCGTTTGGCTACCTATGATGAAACCGAAATACCCCTCGACGCCATCCACATCTGTCACTCGCCTCAGTATCACGCAACCCGCTTTCACCCTGTCCTTCTCCACCTGCTCTCTCCATCCCAATCGCGGACAACCCCTTCCTACCACTCCTTCAACCTCGAACTCCAACACTCGCCTAATCCCGACCCTTTCATCTCTTCTCAACACATGTCCATACCACCGCAATCTCGATCTCCTTATCAATGTCACAATGTCCTCATTCAGTCCCATCATTGACATCAGCTCTGTACTACTCCTCCTATCCTTCACTTTAACCCCACACATCATCCTCACCATAGCTCTTTCAGCCCTCTGCAGTACACTTTCCTCCTCTCTCCTCAACACCCAAGTCTCACACATGCTTTATATACCCTCCCTTTCATCTTCACTGACCATTTCTTTCCACACAATACCCTACCCAGTTCCCTAAATTTCATCCATCCCACACGAACTCTAGCCGTAATTGCGCTCAAACATCCTCCATCCGCGTTTAGCTTATCCCCTAAGTAAACAAAGCTTTCCACTTTTTCAATACTGTATTGCTGTATTGTGAGCAATGATAAAATATTTTTCTGTAAAATACTACTAATGCATACTACAAACTACGTGTGTTAGCATAGAGAGTGTCATAGTCGGTCGGAAATTTTTACCAAAATTTTTTGAGTGGCCGGATATTTTTCATCCAATCCAACTCCGACACCCTACAGTAAAACGAGGCAGTCATTTTAATTTTCTTCCGAATGATTTATTAAGTCACCAGACAAACGACAAACACGCTGAATAAGAGGGTTGGTTGGTAGTTTAATTTTTAAAATTCAGCTATTTGCTAATTTATCAAATAATTCATCAAAGAATTAATATTTTACATAAAAATTGCTTTGCAAGTCATTGAATGAATGAATGAACGAATGAATGGATAAATGAAGGAATTAAACAATCAATGAGCGAATTAGTTTCAAACATATAAGTAAATACATACGCTTAATAACACATGTCATATAGAATTAATATACATGCATATAAGTTGTCTAAATATAGTATAAAAATGTCAACAGCTGTGGAAAAAACTATAAGAGATCTAGAAATGACATTAAATTGTACGAATACGATAGACAATTAAAAACATGATCCTCACTTTAAATCCTAACATTTAGTTTTTAAATATTTATATTTATTTTCATTCGTGTAGAAAATTCAAAAAATAAAAACAATTAAGATATACCCAGTGTTATCATTCAAAGGAAAGAAAAAACAAATGGAAAAACAGGAAAAAGCAGATAGTAATTAACCATGACGTAACTTCAAGTAGGCCATTAACAACAACAACAACGAAAAATGAGCAAGCTAATTTTAATACACGAATATTTTTGCAGAGGAATATTATCGTAAAATGTCATGTGAAATGGTTTTTGTTAAATATGCAAGTGTTGCGTCGCCTCAAAAATAATATTACTTCGACTTACACAAAAATAACTAATTAAATAAGTAGAAAAAATTGTCCCGCTGTGTTAACAAACATTCTATTTGACTAGAATCTCGTCTATCAAAATAAATGAAATACTTCAATGAAAAATAAACACAGAAAATTATGAAATGAAGTTTCAAATTTGAAAAATAAAACGACAGTACATGAGTGCCAGAATTAGATAAGGACAGCATATCTCTCACTTTGTAGCGTGCAACTTAGGTTGATGAAAAATAAACACCTTATCATCCGGTTATTTTGATGTTGAGTTTATATGAATGACGATTCAAACGCCAGACTCAATGCAAAATTAAAAATAAACAGCAGATTGCTATTCGAATGTAAAAAAAAACTATTTCTACAATTTAATAATTTAAACGCGCAATTATTTGGAACGAAAAATCAGATACGTCAGGTGCAGTTATGTTGACCGCAAAAAACTACATTCAGTATGAAAATTCGATGCCAAAAATGGGGCGAGCGAGCCAGATAATATCGCCGCCAACACCGTAGAGAAAATAACGGAAATGATTTAATAATAAACAAATGTGACGTTAATGAATGGAGTCCTTCCTGCTAGATTCAGTGGTGGACTGCATGGCCTTCGTGACAGCATTCAAAAGTTCCACCTTCTCCCTGAACGAGATATCGCTGCTTGCGATGCTGCTCGGAATGGAGCTGCAGTTGGTGTCGCTGTCTGGTTGCTGGAGGCCCTTGTCGTTCCAAGTCAGGAAGTGCTGGTGGTGGTCTGATGTGTCTGTGTGTTTCGCGTGTGTGTGTCTGTGTTTTGTGCGCGTGCGTGTGGTGAGAGTATGTAGTTTTATTATTATTGCTGTTGTTTAATATCATAGATTGTTGTTTGCAAAGTAATTATTGTTGTTAAACTGGAGTTGCTTAGTGTATGCATGTTCAGTTAGAACGTATTCCTATTTCACAGAAATTAATGAAAACAGAAGCATGTAATCATTTAATACACCTACATTAAAACACATTTAAATTGAGAATGTTTTGAAAATAAAATGACATAAATGCCGTTACTTTAAAAATAATAAAACTAATTATGAAATTGTAACAGTATGAAATATAAAATATAGATGGCAGACCAATGTTGTGATGTAGAAGATGTTCAGATGAACTGGATGAAATGTTGTTGTCGGATGTTTCAAGACTCGACGGCATTTCATGTCTATAATCATCTTTCAGCTTCATCAACCTGTGGCGTTGTTTTGTGCGTTACGTTCGTCTCGATGTTGTTGTGGTTGTGTGGCTGTCTATTTTCATTAACAGTGCCTATGAAAAGGCAATGAGTGCTTACGTGCGCATAGGCGTAAGAATGTTTGAAGTAACTTCAACGTGGTGAATAATTGAAAAAAGGCTGGCACACAACCCACGATGTATCACATGATTGATTGAGGAAATGCATGCATGCCGTGTTGGAATTCAACGAAGAAGAGACGCTAATTTATAACAATCAGAAAATAATTATAGAAAATTTAGCATTATAAAATACAATCTGCTAGTCACCTGTTGTGTGTGATCTTCTTCTTGTTGAAAGGTTCTTCAGGAGCTGGAGATGGGGGTGAGTACTCGTGCCCCAGAGAGTAGGAGGGGTTCATTTCGTTGTCACTAAAGTGCCTACCACCACTGCATCCCACCTCGCCCGCACCCACGAGCAACATGTCACTGGACAGGGCAGTTTTGTTGCTGTTGGACCAGTTGTGTTGACGATTCTGTTGTTGTTGTTGTTGCTGCTGCTGCTGGGTGCCACTACATTCTGGCTCACTCATGGCGTGCGGAGACCAAACCCTGCTACCTCCTCCTCCTCCAAATTCTTCTCTCACTCTTTGCGGGACAACGCCATTACTTTTCCAGTGGTGTTGTGATATCGTGCTGCTGTTGATCTCGTTGTGAGCAGTGCTGTTGCTTGCATGGTTGGTGTTGTTGATTGTGGTGTTATTGCCGTTAATGTTGTCGTTGTTGATGTTCTCATCCTTACATTTCGATTTCCTCCTAGACCTGCCCGTTGTGTTGGTGGCAGCAGAGTGATGGTGGTTCATTAATTTCTTGCAGGGCTTCGGAGAATTTGAATTGGAGTTTTGTTGGAGGTAGTGATGTTGAGCAAGTTGTGGGGGGGTGAGGGGCAGACTGGGAGGTGGGTGTTCAGGTGGGGGAGGAATGTAAAGTATGGCTGGATAGTGGTGAGATTTCTTCAGGGTGTTACTACTTGGTGCGTTGTTGCTACTGTTGTTTGCAGCTGTTAGGGGGTTACAACAACCAACACTTAAATGAACACATAAATGTTTCTTTTTAGATAAAGAACATGCATCGTGAATATTTTTTTAATGATAAATTATGATAATTAGAAATCCAAATTATGAAGGTAACAAAGTTAGAGATAAACGCTAAAAGTTGCTGCCTTTTGCTGTTTTAGAGTCAGTGAAGTTATCAAGACTGTGACCTCCTGCGACCTCGCTGTGACCCTCAACTTTCATCTGGTTGCTCCTGTCTTCAACAGTCTCGGTCGTCATCAACTTAGAATAGGGATGTGCCATGTCATTTAGAAGGTTCTCACAATTTTCTTGCGTCAAGTTATCATCGGTGTAATGCTGGGGTGTCGGTTGCAAGCCTGTGCCAATTATTTGTTATCTTCCTTTACAACATTATCGAATGGAACGAATGTTTTAAAAGTTTATGTAATTAAAATAATAATTCCAATTTTTTTTAATAAAAAATAGCATTTAGGCAGAGATGGAGCATGGACGGATGTACTGTAAGCAAGGTTTCAGTGAGCTCATTCAGTTGCACAAACAAACAAAATAAATGATAAGTTATATAGGAAAAATGACTAAATACACGTGGAGAATCGACTACAATGTAATTAAATAACGACCGTTGTAATGAGAAGGTATGATGTGCTTGTCGTCGCTTTGAGAATTCAGAGCTGTGAATCCATTTCTGAAGAGGCAAATGAAATGAGTGATATAAGACGAAATGAAAAAAGCATGTGAATGGTGACTGAGCATGTGTTTGTATTTGCACTGATCGCATGCTATGCCTCCTGATGACGTATATCAATAACAAGGCAAACACAATAATTAAACTTCCACATTTCAAACCTAAAAATGTTTTCAACGAATTTCAACTAATCTTGGACATATAAGGAACAACAAACATAAAAATAAGCTGGCCGAAATTGGCGATAAAAACAATGTTATACATATATATAATTATATATATATATATAATATATATGTATATATATATTATATACTGATACATACAACAGCATACATACACTAACAACAAATGATGAACGACATAGAACAAACAAACCTTATGCGATCCTCTCCTGTATAAATTATTAGCACAATTGATTATGTTTTTAAATTAAATAAATTAAACATAAAAATAAAACAAACCAATAAACCACTGGCACGTCAAAGATAATACAAACGAACACACAAAAATACAACATGAACACCTTAGAAACTCAACAATATGTCCAACCAATGATATCCAAACTGCTTTGAACCTTAGCGCACAAATAAGGAACCAGGAACAAACAAACAAACAAGCTAGCAAACAGACAGATAGACGGGCAAATTGACAAGCGGACAAAGAGAGACAAACAAAAGCAAATTAACCAAATAACCAGCCGACAGACTAACAAAACAAGCAAAGAAAGGAGCGGAACCCACCATGTCCGTTATAAATGTTATAGTTGAGTGGTTTGCCCTGCTTGTTCTTCCTGCCCCTGACCATCCTAAAGCCGACAATGCAGAGCAGGATCCAGACGACAGCTCCCAAGATTGCAATAATGGTCACAATCAACCACGTGTTGAATGGCTGGTGGCTGTTGCTTGACGAATGGCCCAATTTCACCAGTGGGTTGCCTGAATTGGTGGAGCGATGACGGCGGTGGTGATGGTGGTGGTCATACCGGCAATGCTGGTGCCGTGTGGCAAAGTGTAAATTATTTCTTCAATCTATTAATTTCAATATTAACAAATTATGACTGAACCTTCATAATCAACAGAAAGTTGAATAACATGAAGAGGCAGCATTAAAAGGGTGACAAAATGAAGAAACAACAAAAATATTGATAATAATCATAACGCGCATTAAAAAATTTCAAAACAAAATTCAGTGCGCCATCACTTCAGAAGCACTCGAAACATAGGTGCAATTTTTAAATGATATTTTAAAAATAGAAAAAAAATACCTGAAAATTTCGCAATCAGGCAAAAAATGGAAAATTTTGAATAAAAAAAATGTTCATATTTTTACAACAATGGAAATGTAATGGTGTAGTATTTACATGCTGTTACATTTTACATTTTGTCAAATGTAAACTCATGCAGGGTGTTCAGGTTCAGGAAGGTTCAGGCAGCATTCATGCCAGATTATTGTTTCCGAATTGGTCAGGACAGTAGCCCAAATTAGGATCAAAACATTTCACAGAGCATTGCATTCACTCAAGTTTTAATGACCATCAAACAAACAATGTCAAAATCATCGAGAAACAGACCAACCGACTGACCAACCAACTAATCAGCCAATCAGCAAACTAACCTACAGTGTGAACATCACTTCTGGCTCCATCGCCAACCACAGTGAATGCACATAATTGTATGGCGTACTCCATGCCCCTGATGATGTTGTGTATGTACACGCCATTCATCGATGTGTTTACTTTTATCTCACGATTGAACTTCGACTCGCTACACGACATGAAGATCTTAAATGGTATCATCGCAAGGTCGAGTTAGTTACTATCAAATAACTAACTTATCAATAAATATAGAAAATACGTTAAACTAACTGCGGTTTAATTCAATAATAAATCTGCTTTACAAAATTATTATTGTCAAGGCATTTACAAGAAACGACTAAGTTTATAAAGTCTGAAGATAATTGTGCGAAAAACCAGCAAGCAGTCTGCCATAGCAGACCTCACCTTGTAGCCGAGAAGAATGCCATTGTGATGTTTCCTGGGTGGAGGATCCCACGATATATGCACTGTGTTGTTGTCTGACAGCTCGACCAAAACGTTCGAAGGAGGGGCTGAAGGCACTTGAAAGAGATTGACGATCATTCAGCAATGATTTTTAATCGAGTTTCACGGATTTAAAATTTTTTTTAATAAAAATCACAAAAAAAGTTGTAATTTTTTACAATGATGAAAAATTGTATTTTTTCTTCACCATCAGTGTCGCACATCATCCGATCACCATTATCGTCCTCATCAACCACCACCATCATCACACGTCACCATCGTTCGCAACAAGTTCGACAGAGTAAATGAACTTAGTAGAACACGAGAACAATTGAACAAGTCGTGTAAGGAGGTAACTGAATCGTAGGAGAACGCGTTCTATCTAATTAAAAATATTTCCCGCTGAGAAATTGGCAGTGAAAGGAAAACAAACAAAAGAAACAAAAAATGTCTATTTAATTATTTTATAACAGTGCTCCGTGCTTCAAGATACCTACATCTTCAATGCAATCACAACGACGCAGGAATGGCAGCGAATATTTCAAACGACGTAATTTAAAAAAAAAACACAACAATGACAAATAAAAATAATCACAACAATAAATGCATTGACGATAACATCAATGAAAAAAGTAATAATAAAAATAATAATAATAAATGACATTTAGAATTAAATGCTGACCATCTTGTAATGTTCTAGCTTTAACATTGTGACTGGCGACACCAGCCACTTCGCCATAGTAAGGTTGCACATTGACATCGTACATGGTGAACTTCTGCAGGCTGGTCAGTACGTGTGAGTTGATGGTGTTGCTAGGTATGTTGTCCTCGGCATAGCCATGAGTGTTCGCCTGCTGTTTGTCCACGTTGTTGTTGTTGTTGTTGACATCAATGTCGTGTATGTTGCTGTTTTTGCTGTTGCTGATGATGTTGCTGGTAGTTGCAGAGTCCGATTGTACCCATTCGTTGCTTTCATCATCTGTTGCTGCAATTGATGCTGCTTGTTTTTGAAGGGTTTTAAGTTTTCTGGTTTTAACAAATCTCTTACTAAATGATTTATGCTTCTTCTTATTAAATCTAGACTGTGGTAGATCCAATAAATAATCAGAATCATTATCGACATCAACATCAACATCTTCTTTGTCGTCGTCACCGTCATCATGAAAATTATCATCATCATTATTCTCAGCGTTGAACTTATGTTTAGTACTGAACTTATTTTTGTGATACGCGTTGTGATGTCTTTGGTGAGGTCTGTGTTTATTGTTGCCATTGAATCGTCTGTTGAATTTGATGATCTTGTTGCTGTTGTGACGAGCTACTCCGCCACTGCTGTCCAATTGATCATTGACAACTTTATTGTTGTTGTTGCTGCTGAGTTTGTGGCTGTGAAGATTGCTGTTGTGGTTCATTTTGTTGTTGTGGATGTTGTGGTTCATTCTGTTGTTGTTGCTATTGTATTGATAAACTCGTCGAACTTCATAAGCCACTCGATACCTGCAGACCCGTTGATTCGTGAAAGTTTTAAAGAACAACAAAATTATTAGTCGATATCATTAGAATGTATTTTTATTGAAACTTTTATGTTTTCATTAAATGAACAATCCATTGAGGAAAGACGGATGAACATGAGCAAGCTTGAAATAAAGCAGAGTTCTGACCTGACGAGAAATCCTTCAATGAACCTCAAGGCACCTTTCTTCACCTCCCATGTTACCCTCAACGATGTCGAGTTTAATACCTTCAAATAAATAACAAATACTTTCATTCATTTATATATTTATTTATTTATTTATTATGATTTAATGAATTCTGCAAAGTTCATTTTACTTTCACGTAATCCCATACTAAATTGTTTTCAAATTATATAAAACATTTCCGGCATTTTAACAACATTATCAAAATAACGACATTTTAAAAATCTATTTTTTTTATATAAAAATTGAAGTTTAAAAAAAACCAACAATCTTCGAACACGCATTCAAATAATTTTTGATGTGATTAGCAGAAATAAGAGCAAACCTCAAGAGGCTTGATGTTGACATTGTGCACACTCAACTTCTCCTTTATATAAGTTTCGTTGAGTGCAGGATTGGATAGTTTTTGTGAGCTAATCCATTTTGAAGAAGAAGATGATGTTGGAGAGGAAGCAGAGAATGACGATGATGATGACGATGCTGTTGCACAAGGTTATAAAAGATATGTAACGATAAAGTTGAAGGATCTTGTGTTGCAATAAAGTGTAAACAATAAATTTAAAAAAATTGTATTTCTAGGAAATTAAATATAAAAAACGATATAGCGCGAAAGCCACAAGTTATAAAACAGCAGACGGAGGACAAACATTTAGTTTTGACAGGTGCAGTGAGGGGGCTGGGCCCACTGAATCCATGCGAGTTTCGAGCTCTGAAGAAGAAGACGTACGTCTTATCTGGCTTCAAACCAGTTACTGTGTAGGTCTTGCTTGTTATGTTGTCATTTGCAACCACCCAACTCTGATGAGGAATGATGTAAGGGATGATGATGAAAGATGACGATGATGACGGTGATTAGTGGTCGTGGAGAAACGGTATTTGTTGGGTCTTGTGAGAGTGCAATGCTGTTAGGTTGCAAACAGTTGTACTACTTCAAAATGTAATGGCAAAATGTAATGGGTAATCTGAATTTTTGACAATTTATGAAATTTGAGCAAATAAATATTGCTAATAAAAACTGTCAAAAACTGTTTTATTTTGATGAATTTTATTGGAATCACATAATTTAAACCTAAAAATTAATAATTCATTCATCCATTGAAGAAAAAGAATAAATGTTTTTTTATTCTTTTCACTAAAGATACCTCTGTCAATATGTCTCAAAAAGAAGTTTAGAAAAACTTACTCTCGAACAAAACAATCCATGACAATCATAGATTTAAACATGATTAAGTTAAAATATTTTGGAAATTTTTCTCGGAAATTCATAAAAAAAAGAGGAAAGAACATTGACAGAAGATCTAACCTCCCCAGTTTCATGACTGAAATACTCCACTGAGAAAGACGTGACGGGGGTGACACCCTGGAGAGCTTCAAACCTCCACGACAACTTCACCCCGTCGTGGTACACCTCAACGATGGTTGGTTCTGTGAGGGGGACGTTCGGGAAAACGTGGTGATGACTGGGCAGCGTGTGGAAAACGACCTTGTGGTTGGTCTGAGATTCAACTGATAAGTAAGCACTTCTTGTGGTTTCACCAGATTCACTGCATGCCTGACACATGTAAGTACCCGAGTCACTCTTTGTTAAATCTGTTGCCAATGGTTAATTAATTAATTTCCTCTTCATTTGAGATCAGTAAAATATTTATACAATGTTTAGATTAATAAAAACGTACAAGCTAAATATAAATATGCAGTATGATTAAAATTAACAATGAACCTTTTACAATTAAGATGTAAAACTTGGAGAAAAGAAAAATAGAACCTGAAATGGTTAGAGATCCGGAAGACATGAACTTCATCCTGTTTTCACTTGATGGCGACAGACTCCTGCCATTTTTGAGCCACCTGATGAGAGGAACTGGATGCCCACTGGCAGAGCATTGGATGTGGGCCACCTCACCAACAGGCAAAGTTTGATTGAAAGGAAGGCTTGTGATTATCGGTGGAGGATTGTTGTAGAAATCTGTTCGTTAGAATTCGTTTTAAATAGCGTGAGATGTTAATATTTAGACATTTATTTGTTGTTCACTGTTGAAAGATTTGTAAATAAATATTTAAATCCGTCGATATTTGTTAAAGCTATTTAATTTTTATTACATCAGCGCATAAATTATAACATGTAGTGACTATTCAAGTTTTATAGGCGGTTTAATAATGAACCTGGTGAACAAATACATTGGACAAGTACTGATAATTTAACAAGGTTCAAAACAGTTGGATCTGAATGTTACTGTAACTAAATTCAATCTTTAGAAATGTGAACGAAATTTAGATGTTGAAAATACTTGAACACATTGACGCATCTGGTGCCTGTATAACTCACTTGTGAGGTAAGAGATGAAATTGAAACTTTTAATATTGACTGATGTGAAATAATAATCAATGAAAGTGTGATATAATGACTCCAACCTTTTACAACAAGTTCAGCTGTCATGAAACTTTGACCAATTTCATTGGTCACCCTGCAAGAATAATGACCTGCATCTTCTTTTCTAACTGGATCAATGACCAAGGTACCATCATTACCTACACGCACATTCTCATGTGCAGTTCCTGGAAACAGGATGGGCTGTAGAGATGGAAATATGTAATAGAGCAAACATGTAACAAAATAGAGTAACAAAATCAAACTTAAACAGGATCAGTTAAAACTAAAAATCATTCTTTAAAAACAAATTTTTACTGAAAAATTACATGTGAATCATTTATAATCCAGTAATAATTTGGTTGTGGATTAGCGGTGAACTCGCAGTGGAAGGTAACTTTGCGACCCACCCCAGTCACACGACTCATGCATTCCGTCAGGATTGTTGGCTGTGCTGTACAAGTTTATTTAGTGTCTGTTAGTTCCATTTATTATGCAGAATTAACTACTAAGTTATTTGCTGCTTCATAAAATACAAGTGTTTTGCTATTCTAAAACTGTTGAATAGATAGGAACAGAAAAATGATAATTAATGAAATGGAAAAAAGGATAACAAAGTGATAACTAACTGAAGACTGTCAAGTTAGCTTCAGCCATTGCAACTCCAAACTGATTGCTGGCCTTGCATGTGTAGATTCCTTCGTCAGAAGGCTTCAACTGCTTCAATACCAAACTCTTGTCCTCCAGTATGCTGAGTCTTGGTTAGGTTTCATTATAGCCACATTAAATAACAAATAAAGATTAGAATAGTTTCGTCAATCAGCTTTGTAAATTTGATGTAGAGATGCAAATTAGTTGTATAGATAAACACAAAATCTTCTAAAAAAAAGTGAATTTTAACATTATCATAGATAAAGATAAAAATGTCTTAAAAGAGACCTGGTCTTTGGCATGATTCCAGGAACTTTGGACCACTCAATGACTGGTTCTGGATCTCCAATGACCTGACAAGAAAAACGAGCATCGGATCCCTGCTTCAACTGCAAGCTGTCGGGACCAAGCAAAATTTTTGGTCCCTCTGAATAGCGGCGTAATAAACGTGTTTTATTGACAAAATATATTTAAGAGAAAGTATGTTTGATTCAAGTATTTCAACTTCATTTTGTCATGATCAAAGCTATTATATATAGATATTATCTTAAAGTGTTAATCCTTTGCTCCAATAAATTAGTTTAGTTCTAGATTAAAAGACCTGGGGCAAGTCAAGTATCAAGTGAGCTACCCTATTCATTTTAGTTGTGCATCTTAAAATCTGTCTATGGTGAATTTCGTAAAATCTTTACTTTCTGTTTGCTCTGCTTTTAATATAACAATTAAGCATTGATAAAACAAAAAAAAAACACGAAGATATAAAACTAATATAAAAAAAGATAATGTTTATTGTTCTAGATATCTATCAAAAAACCTTTCAAAATGAGTTTAGATTCAAAAGTAATTTTTTGAGCATTGTTAATGTTGATGACACAAGAGTAAGTGCCAATATCATCTTTCCTTATATCTTTAATGATGATTGAACCATTTCTGAAGAGCAAAATTTTGTTGGACTCATTCAACTTCACGTCATCTTTCATCCAGGTGATTGTTGCATCAACTTGTTGAGGTCGACAGTTCAACATGACCGTCCAGCCTAGTGAAACATCTGTCGATCTTGGAGGCTCAAGGATTTTCTGGCCTGTTGATTCAATGCAAAAGTGAGAATTATAAAAATTATAATCCATATGTTTTGACCTGTCCATTTGAATAAACTGAAATGTTTGTTTTTGTTTATAAGACCAAAGTTTGAAAATTCAAGGTTGGTCATTTCAAAAACGAAAATTTAAAGAGAAATCCATGACTCAAACATCTTTCAATGACTAAACATTTGGCCTTAACACTTATTTTATTTCTTTATGAAAAAAATACAATATTTGAATCTTTAAACACTAAAAAGTAAATGATTATAAAATTCATAAATAAATAATAAAATAATTGTCTTAAAAAAATATGGCAGAAAGAATAAAGTATAATTTACATTAGACAAAATTTCATTTTCTTCACTACATTCTCTTTTAATGTGGCAACTAAGAGCTTAGAGTCAGAATTAGATATACAATTTACAACAGTATATGTATTTTTATAATACATGTAGATGTAAATAAAATGCAGGCATATGTGCACAAATCTTATCTCTAACTCTAACAATTTCAACCTAATTAACCCTGCATATTAAAAATAGTATTTTTACCACATCATCACAAAATCAGGTGCTTAGAAACAATTAACTTCCCTTCTAATCCAACTTTGTGCACATCTTTACTTCATTATGCATTTTTACATGATTCTAGCTAATGATAAACTGATGGTGCACAATCAATAATATCTAAATTTTATTTTGACTTTGACCACTTCTCCGTTCAGCTCTCAAACTTAATGTATTTAATTTAATATTAGAGATTCAGATTTGACTTAGCCATACTAGGATATTTGTTAAAATAACAATAAACGTACTTAGTTACAAATTTTTTACCATGATTAAGCTATTTTATAAATAAAATTATATAAATAACAAATCAAACAATTCAAAATTGTTAACAACATGTCACATTGACATACACACACACTTACTTATAAATTTCACTGTTGCATTCCTACTTACAAAAATGGATTTAGTTTCTGGATTGGTAGCAATGCAGTAATAAACTCCAGAAAGTTGTTTGTAATGGTTAGGCTTGTTAGATGATTGGGACCTCAGTGTGTGATTGTCTTGTATTGTTAATAGTTTATTCCTAAGTCCATCAATTAAATTATTGTTATGGTACCAGGTTATTTGTGATTTATTTCTATCATCTGATTCACATTTTAATTGCAGGTGTTCACCAATTGTAATGTTCACATCTCTGGGATGTTCTTTTAACTGTCGGATTTCTTCTTCACCTTTGAACATCCAAGCTAAATTTTCAATTCAAATGAAAATAAATCATGAACAAAACAATAATAAACTGACTTCAAAATATAAAAATTAAACTAACATATTAATAAAATAAGTTTAAAATAAAAAAAAGAAAAGTGTATGACAAAAATTTGTAATGTAATGTAACTAAGCGTAAATTCGTAATCATTCATTAATAATTAATGATTAATCATTAATTCATTAATTAATCATTAATGTTAATCAATCATCAATGCAATGCAAACCTTCAAATTGGAAGAAAAAAAATGTTAGCAATCCTACAACAAGTTGAAACTGTTCGCAAATCATCTTCAAACTTTCAGTGAGAGAAAAACGTTCGACTACTTCAAATTTTATGAAATTTCAATTAATTAATTGCCGGTGGCAACAGGACAGTGAAAAAAACGAACTCCATGACAGCTGTCTGGTAACCAACGAATAAATATTTATTATTTAATGTTAATTAGTTCTATGATTTCAAAAGTTTTAAATTAGCCCCGGTGAATATCCTTTTAACTTTATTAATTCACTGAAAATTACCGGTAGCCATTATGAAACAAAATATTATATGTTGATGCATTTAAATGCCAATTAAACTAATTAACATTTAGCCGGTTACGACTGGGTTGCACTTATGCTGGTGGTTTAACTACTTGATAAACTCCCAGCGGTTCACACTCGGGTTTCATTTAATTCTGTATGCATCAAATGATGGTGATGTTGATGATGGTACCCGCATGTCAAATGGCTAGCACACAGCAGTCCAGCTAAGCTTGCATACATACACACAGTTTCGTACATAATTTATACGAATTTTTTAAACAATACGACCGAATACAAAGGAGCGCACAAAACCATTGAACAATATTGTCGGTCTTGTGCCATGTTAAAACATTAAACCTTAGATTACATACGCACTACTAAGAAGACAGTTACGCGCAAGAGTCGATACTAAAAGTGTATGTATGTACGGTATGAACATACGTAGAAACGTACGTACACGTTCGTTGTACGCACATCGATGTGCGTTATGCAGAAGTGTACTATGCTCTCCGAATTTGTGCTTCTCTTGCTGTCTGTCGTAAATAGATCGGAATCTTTAATTAATATAATAGAATTTATCAACTATAAAAATAACCTGTTATAACGTCACGTGTAGTGTCAATAAATATACATTTCATTTTTTCCAACAGCTGCCAACAAATAAGTAACATTTAAGCATTATGTTGGAAATGCTTTTCAAATTTTTATCAATCAAAGATTTGTTCAAAACTTAAAATTTGATTCTTCTTCTTCTTAGTAAAAATTAGGTTGCGTTATCATATCATTGACTGACGTCCAATGAACTATGAAAATTTTGAATCTTGGTTGGCGTTTAACAGCATCATCTCCTCAGTTAATTCACGTAGAGCATGTTTTGATGTTTATAGATCAATTAAAAAATATGAAGACTTTAATGTTAACCAGCAAATAACTTATATATTTGTTGTTATTTGCTGTTATAAGTTATATAATATATGAAAATCACGGCATGTTCCGCTTTAGTTAGCTCTTCCTGTTTAATTTTTCGATTTTTCTAACGGTAAATCATTGTCAAGTTTCTTGAGTTCAAAACATGTGGGCAAACAAATTTTGTCTGTTATCGCAGCAGAAGGATCCTGAATTTGTGAAGCAATTTCGTGACTGTTAATCGTGAAGAAACCATGATCATTTATTATTGCGATGCTATTTTTGATATTGGTCATGTGTTTCATAGATGTTTCCTTCGTATTTGTATTGCCCTTGTTTCAACTATACAATGCGTTCACTTATTTATAGATATGAACCGTTTTCCGAAAAGTTGCCAAGCTGCTAAGTTTTTGCCAAGATGCTTATTTCATTGTGTTTGGAAATGTGTTGTGCTACACGGTTTAATTTGCTATTTGAGTGAGTTGTTCATGTGCGTTAATACAGCTGTTAACATAGAAGACTTATTAGAATATTTTTGTCGAAAGTTGTCAGTTTATCCTATTTATCAATGTCAAATATTAAATGGGATGCAACGTTTTTCGAGGTGAATTGAAATCTTGATTAAATAAGATGAAAAGAGTTGTGAACGTGTAAATTATTAAAATAAGTGAGGAAGGGATTTGTATTTGTGAAACTTTGCATCGCTGTCAGTCATCTGCACCACTTGATGCAATAACAACGATCCGTTGTTTTACTTTAAGAGTAGCCTACGCAAGATATGTAGCAAAATTGACCTGTAAATGAAAAACTGTAACAAATGTTTATATTATAATATTCTAATTCAACCATAAATCTCCAAATTTTATAAAGACGAAAATATTTAGAAAAGCTGGGCTAACTTGTATATTACTTTCTTCAAGAAAGCTTATCCTCCCAGGCATCTATCTAGCCAGTGCGTGTCAACAACTCATTTTATGCGAATGAACAGATCATTCTCAGCAAGAAAAATGTTTTTCCATATATAAAATTTAAGTAAGGAAAAATATTTCATCTACATGTAAAATGGCTTATTCACAATTAAAAGAGCTGGTATTAAAACAGTACCCCATGCGTTTTATTTTGTTTTTTTATTCATATCAACAGAATGATTAAATAAATAATATAATGTTTGCGAAATGAATTAAGCTGCTTTTTTGGTACACTATATAGGGCTGGAGAAACCAATCGCGAGTTGCATGTGATACGGTACAACCTTCCAAGCACTTCCTGGCAATGAAATGAATGAACGTAAATTTAAAATGTAAACAATAAACTGCTACAAATTTTGTTTTTGCTTATACATTCAAAACAATTAATGAAAATGTAAACTGACTACACTCATATGTAACATATAGATATGCATACATCTGTTAATAATTCACTAAAAAATTATACATGGACCCGCATCATCTTATATAGAAGTTGCTAAAATTGTACGAATAACCGTTTTCTATGGGTGTAAAGTTATATATACATTGACGTCTGATTTCCAAATTGTATTTTACAACAGTCCAATTGTATGCAATGCCACGTAGAAATTTCATCAGTGACCTGTTGGCACGCCTTCTAACAAAGCTGCCAAACAGGATATTATACGTTCTGCGCTGTTTTATATACACTATTTTTCCGAAAGTTTTTGTATCTGTATTTTTAAAATCAGACACTGACAAACTATTATTTTGTTTGCAGTTACATATATATTACAATATGATCATAATAAACTATAATATATGACAAATATACATTTATAACTCACTGAATTGAGTTTCAAGTCATTGCATCGTCAAACGTTTTTAAATCGTAATTATTATTTTCATTGCTTTTCTGTTTTTTTTTTAATTTTAAAAATTTATACTCTGCGCTAGGAATTTGTGACACCTTATTCTTGTAAACAGACAAGATAAAACATACTGCGACGTATAAGAGGCAGTCGTAAAAATGTAATTACGACTTGCAAGGGACAGCGAAATGAAAAATACAGGCTAAAAGTGTCATACATAAACGTGATTGAATTAATCTATTATCTACACAGTCATTTCTTCCCCATCTGTGGAATAACGTTTGACTTGATTAAATATAAGAAAGTATGATTTATATTTTCATAAAGATTTCTAATGTTCGAAACGATAAAATCTATCCTATTATTCATGTCGACCTATCGTTAAATGTTTATTACTAATCTTGACACTATTCATAATACTATTTTATAAAATTATTTTTATAATCCAACCCTATTAACTATAAAACTATAAATAAAACTTTTCTATTTTCAAAAGCTTACACCAAGTCAAAACTTCGTTTTATTCGTGTTTCTTTCATTGAGATATAACCACTGAACTGAATATAATTTATTTTATATGTCGATAGTTTCTTTTCGATTCAACCATATTATACATGGTTAATTTTTATATATCAATCATTATTCATGATATTGATAATAATCTACATAAAATATTTTAAACTGTTATCGGCCAAATTGTAGCTTACGAGAGAGGGGGGTGTGAGGTTGAAAAATTATTATGTATACTTTACATGGAGAGGTTTCAAATTTGTGACAGTTAGCGTCAGAAGAAGAGAAAAATGAAAGTGAACGCAAAGAAGCGTGAAATCTTTCATGGACAGCCTCTATTTATTTTGTTATAGGGCGGCATGATGATATAGTGGTTAAAGGCGCTTGCCTGGTTTTGTCTTGCTGGGCATGAAGTGACCTGGTCCGAATATGACAAAAGGATTTTGCTATAACATGCTTTGTGTGTTATGCGTCGTTTAACACGTATTCATATAAGCGTTTTGTGTGTTGTTGATTTCTCTGAAATTTGAAAAACATTGTATTCATTCCTTTCATTTTGCACCAGCTTTTGCCTTTTCCAACATTTGATTTTTATAAAAAATACAAAAACAAAAAGACCTTTCTAAACTTTTTAGACCCACTAAATTAAAATTTGACATTCATGCATACACAGTCTGAAGTAGACAGATGTTAGGAGCGTACTTTTTTGTTACATTACAGAACTGATGGTTGGTTAAGTATTTTTAATAAACAACTCTTGCTCTTTAAGGCACTTAACGTTCGTGACGTTATCGTGGGTAACTTAACAATGGTCGAATTTTACTTGTTTGTTGATCAATAAACATTTAGACAAAATTTAAACAATAACAAATATTTAATATTTTGCTATAACTTTATCTATTAATTTTAATTTTTAATCAACTGTAATTTTTTTATCGGTAAAATGAATTGGATTAAAAACAAAAGAAATCAGATTCAAACTGCTGGCAATCACCAGACATCGGCTGGGGCTGGAGGTCGTTATGAATCTATAAAATATCATTTCAACAGCGACGATACACCCGACAAAAAATTGAGAGAAACATGGGATGATATCAGGAAAATTATTCTATCAGATCAACAGAGGATCAGAAACATCGATCTTCCAAATATTGAATTCACAACTCCTGCAAAGAACAGCATCTCCAGTGTTTCTGAACTTGTTCGAAACATGACACAGTTACTGCTGTCAGCTAGCGAAGATTTCAACGAATTGGATCCAACCATAGTTGATTTCCTACATACTGAAAAAATATTAGAGACTTTATGTCATTACACTAAAAAATGTTATAGTAAGAGAGAAAACGTCGATCATATGTTTGAAACGCAGCTAGATTTGTATGAATTCTTAACAACTAGTTCAAATCAAAAACTTTTATATCACAAACAAATTATAGAACCCCTCCTTCAGTTTGTTACATTGTGCTCCATCAGAATTGATTTAAATGACACTAGTTGTGAGAATTTAGATTTGAAGTTTATATCCATCTTACACCAGTTATGCATTGGCATTACAGTTCACACTGAAATCTTAAATCTACTATTCACTAGCTCTCAAAATGAAAGTGAATCTGACAGATTTCCAGTTTTCAACTTGCTGATACCATATGTTCATCGGGAAGGTTATATAGGGCAGCAGGCTAGGGATGCATTACTGCTTATAATGTCACTCTCCACAAAGTATCAGCAAATTGCCTATTTTGTTGCCAATCAGTCCAACTTTTGTCCTGTTGGTTCTTCAATATATTTTTTTATTGAATTTAAGTTGCCTGTTGTTGGATTAGATTCTTTATTGAAGTCCGCGCTATGTTAGATTAATGATTACATAATTATAATGAATATTTTTGGAAGGTTCTTGCAACTGGCCTCAGTGGTTTGTACTCCTCCCTGCCATGCAAACTTGAGTATCCGTCAGATGATTGGCACCACATTTCAGATGATGACCTTGCCACGATGCCTGAACTCAAAATGTTTGTTAACTCCCTTGAATTCTGCAATGCTGTCATTCAGGTCAGTCAGGGGAGTGATGTTGGGTTGGGCAGTTATGTTGCCTATATCTTTTATAATATTTTTCATGCCAACAACATTGTGATCAATGGTCTAACTTTTGTAACATTAAATAATGAAATTCATTTGCATGATTCTTGAGAACATGTCGGTCAATCAATCAGTCAACATTGATTAAGATTGTGATTTCATTAAACGATTTACACTTATATTTTAATTATTTTAACTGTGGTCATAATTATTTTCTAATCAGTAATTAATATTATCACAATTAAAATATTTGCATGTTCATCATCATCATTGTTGCCGTCGTCATCACCACCATCATCAACTTTGGTATCATCATTATTAAGGCTTTTATATTTCTGTTCAGCCATCATTTTTTTCATCACCATCGTTGTTATCATCATCATGTTGCCAACGTCATAATCATTACCATCGTTGTCATCATCATCATCATCATTCTTATTATTAATCTTTTACGTATGTATTTATATGTACTTTCAGGTTTCTCATAGCTCTATATGCAGTAAGTTGTTGGAGTTTGTTGTCAATGGCTTCTTGCTGCCTGTTGTTGGACCTGCTCTCAATCAGGTTGGCTTGCTGCTGTCTGCTTTCTGTCTGTCCTGTTAACTCAATTCAATCATTTCCAACATTTAATGTGCTATACACACTCAATATATGTTAACTATATATATATAGTTGGAGACATGTTGGAGACATATATATAGTTGGAAACTATATATATATCATTGGAGACATGTGTGTGCATCCTGTAAGCAATCATATGATCTGTCATGTCTGCTTGTTGGTTGGTGGTCTGTTTTGGACCTTTCTTTATAAGTCTGCTGTTTTTTTAATGGGGCTCATTCATTGGATGACTGGTTCTACAAGACAGATTTTGTTCTCAAAAAAGAATTTTAAGTAAATTAAAAAAAATTTTTGTTTGAATTGGTGCCTTTTAACAGTTACTTCCTCCTTTGATGACTGTTTGATTAAGTTTTTATGTGTTTGTGTGTGTGTGTGTGTGTGTGTGTGTGTGTGTGTGTGTGTGTGTGTGTGTGTTGAAAGTAAATAATAAAAGTTTGGGAATATTAAGCTATAAATACACTATATTAAAATATGTAAATCTATATTTATGATACTGTGTGCATGTGTTTGTGTGCGCGCGTGTGTGTGCATGCTTATCTGTTTCAACACAAAACAGAGCTCAATATCATAGTTTGTAATGCATGTTGATATAATTTTGATGTTATATTTATCTTTTTGTGTTGTGCTTGCAATATTCATGAAATACTTCACAGATTTTTTCAAATGCGTTTATATGAAGTTGCTTATTATGTACATTTTACATATACAAGAATTTTAATATGGTCAAAAAATGCAAACTATTGGCTCATAAAAATTGAAATTTCCTTTTATCTCTGATTTAGATTGGAGTTTATATAATTCATTTCAATTGAATGAGTTAGTTACAAAACAATTTCAAGTGAAATGAGAAGACCACATTTGATGGCAATTGTGATGAAAATATTTAAAATCAATGTTTGAATTTGAAGCAGAGACTATATATCAATAATAATAATAATAATGCATTATGTAAATGAATACTTACTATTTGAACTTTTAACTTTAAATGCCACTCAACTGAATATTTAATACTGAACATTTGAACATTAACAACAACAACAACAACTATGATGTCATAGAGTTTAATGTCATCTGGAGCATCATTCCCATCTACATTGGAAGATTCATTTGTTCTCATCGACATCAACAAAGATTATGATGGCTTGATTGTGGTAATTCGACAACTTTCCTATTTTCACATTACAATCTTAGCGCAGATTAAATTAACACCTGAAGTACTAATCAATGCACAAATTTTTAAATTACGCTCTAAACTTGGAATGCATTACATGGAGGAACTAAAACAAAAATTAAACTAAATACTATGGCAGTTGGAATGTGTTGGAATTTTCACAATTACGTGCTTTCCATAGTTGCAAGTTTAAAACGCTAATTCTTGTTTCATCCCATCTGCTATTTTATTCATGACATAATACACTCTTGTTGTTTAATTGCTTATGAACTCTAAATTGTTTATGAGACAAATTAATTTAATTATTAGTTTAAGTTTTCATAAACTTAAAAGTTGAACTTTTTATATGTTTTTTTTCAAATTATTGTACCAATATTAAAGTCTGAAGAACATATTTCATGCATTCATTCATTACATTTCCATTTATTAATCTTATCAATGATCTAGACACATTATCGGCTCTTTTTCATGCTAACTTGTCTGCTTATTGCTTATATGTATTTCTTAGAGAATGTTTACAATTTCCTATTAATTATTATTTTACATTTATTTCATTTCACTTCTAGGATAATATTAGAATTAATAAATCTGTTTTTCATGCTTACTTATGGCAGTGCGTTTGATCATCATCACAAATGATTTGCAGTCAGTTGAACCAGTATTTTGTGTGGTGGTTGTTTGGGATTCAATAATGAGAATGGATTCATTCAGATGGTTAATTACGATATGTAGTAATCCATCGCATTGGCTAGATGTTTAGTGAAAAATTTGCCCTCAATGAACAAATCTATTACTCTCGGTGATATCAGTAACAGCATGTAGTAATGGTAATAGCTGTAGTAGTATTATTATTTGTCGCTTCAGTAGTAGTAGTTGCAGCGGCAGTAGTAGTAGCAGTAGTAGTATAAGATCGCCAGTTCAGTGTTTTGTTGCAATCAATCACAGAGACTTTTATGATCGTCGTCTTTTATCTAGTCTTTTCTATGTAAAAATTATGTCTGAATCGGTTTTTTTTTCATATATTTCTTGGAAAAGATTTAAATAATTTAAAAATAAAGTATAATTTTATGTAATTGCGTGCGTGTGTGTGTTGCGTTTAAAAAGAACGTGATGTTTATTCATGGTTGTTTCAGAACACAATGTCATGATTGTATGGATGGATGAATCATTTACATGCTATCGTGGCATATTTGTTATTTATTGCAATAACATTATTATTGTCATTGTGTTTCAATTTATAAATCAGGATCTGTTGAAGTATCCCAGCAGATTCCATGATCTCATGTTGTTGGTTAGTTGTGAGTGGGTGGGTGAGTGTATGAGTGACGGAATAAATGAGTGAATAGATGAACAACTAAATGAATGAATGAATAAGTGAGTAAATAAATGGGTGAGTAGATCAGAGTGAATAACAAGCAAAAGCAAAAGAATGAGTGATAGTGATTATTTTTTTGGTTAACTTGTTAACGCGAGTGATTGCTGTGCACGTTATTACAGGCTTTTGTAGATTTTCTGTATTTAAAAATATCTTAATCTAATTATTATTTTTTTTTTTTTAGAAATAATAAACTTATTGCATGTTAAATAAATATATGTGCGTTTGTATATTTAATCATGTACATTTATCTACATTTGCAGTTGTTTGTTTTGTTTTAACTTGCTGATAAAAATATGTAATGTAACACAGCAATTCAATTTCTTCTCCCCCCTCCCCATTTCATTTGATCGAATGCATATGTTGGAGAAATGTATTAAAAAAGAATATTTATAGCGCGTTTCTTCTTCTTTCGTCTGCCTTATCCTTTCAGGACATTGGCGACCATCGACCTTCACAAAACCCGATCTTTAACAGTTTGTAGTAGTTGAAATGTGGTGATATTCAACAAGTGACACAAGGACTTCACAAATGTTAATCGTTGTTGACCGCGATCTCTTCCCCTGCAATCTTTCCAGTAGTTTTTAGATTTTCCATTTGGATTGCTTCCGTCGGATTATCTGTATCAATTTCTTCTTTTCATAACCTGACTGTTTTAATACATCCTCATTCGAAGTATGAGAGGTTCAATTAATTTTCATAATACTTCTCAAAAACCACGTATTAGCCGTAAATCAATGCAATAATTTATTTTATTCTATATATTATATAAAAAAGGAAGAGTGACCTTTTTTATGTTTAACGACTCATTTTCTTTACGCTATTCTGTCCATTTCTATTAAGCTATTCTGTTATTATTGTCATTTCATAATATTGTCGTTTTCAAGTTTCAACATGTTCAGTATAGACTAGAGTCTGATATTTTAAAAGAGTAAAACAAGTTAGTTCCAATCTCGCCTTTCGATATATTTTGATTTATTTCCCTCTTTAATATGCATCTGAACATGTCTCTCTTGAGACTGTTAGATGAGTTTTTAGATGTACCAACATCACTTCTCCAACATTTTTCCCCCAAACAGTTTAAAAACCGTGATAATGTGATACGATAAACGTAAAATAATCCTTATTTGAGTTGGTGTGTTTATATATACTTATGAAAAATAATCAGATAAATTATAAAGTGCAGAGAATATTGGGTTGTTAATGCAGGGTTGAATGACACCAACATTCATTATTATATTCATTATTTTTCACATTTACACCAACATTCATTATGTTATTCATCTATTATGTTCTGTACTTCGATGTCATGCCTATGGTCTTCAAATTTAATTTTAAACTGCCTATTATTTATATCTCAAAAGTTTAATCTCTTTAGCTATAAATTTATTTAATGCATGCTTGGTATTTTTATAATTTTATTGAAAGTTTATTCAATATTTTTAACATTCATTTGTTCGTGCACTTATTTCAATTCAATGTTTTTGCATGTTTATTTGAACTGTGTGATATGTCTTCTTCTTTTTCGTGCTTTATCCTTTCAGGACCTCCACAAAACCCGATCTTTAACACTTTGTAGTAATTGAAATGGGTGATATTCAACAAGTTTCAAAAACCACATCTTTTTTTCCATTTCTTAGAAATTGTCCAAAACTCAGAGCCGTAAGTTAACACAGGAAAAATGTAACATCCTAACAGTATTAATTTTGTTGGTATTCTGATTTTTCATTTAAGAATATGCATCTTTCGCCATAGCTATCCTTCTTTTGATACCCACATCACATTTACAACTTGAGGTAATCAGACTTCCGTGATAATTGAAGCTATTGACTTGTTTCACCTGTTTACCGTTAATGATTATGGAGCAGATCGGGGCGATTGTGATATGTAGCATTTTTTTATTATTCATTATTCAATTATTTATTTATTTATTAAAATTCTCTCTTTAATATTCTTTGGAAACATCATCAACACAGTGCACACAAATTTTTAAATACACGTGAAACAATGCGTCACGTGCGAACGAACCCGGTCGCTGCAGTCGCTGCAGTATCAGTGCCAAGCACTTAACCGTTGAACCACCGCGCCGCAAGTATCTATATATTTTTTTGGGAAAGATAAGATCAGCAAAGCAATTTAACAGTGCTTTTTCTTATTAGAAGAAAGACAAACTTAACTGAACTTCCCACTCTGCTATGTGCATCTTCTCTAGTTTTAGTTTAACTTCATTTTTTGCCTTTGTATGCTTGAAAATAATTGCATTTTTTTAAGTAATAAATTTTGATATTAAAATTTATAGCAACATCTTTCTCTAAACTGCTTTTTAAAATTTATTTTTTAACTTTATTATTAATTAATGTTTTAGCGAAATTGGGAGTTCGTTTTTTAAGGATTTTTTCTGTTGGTTAAATTAATCTTCAAAACCCAAATTAACATTTTTTCTAGCTAGATACTTAACGCAAGTGGCTTGAATGTAGTAGTAGTTTGTTACTACTATATATATTCCAAATATATATATTATATTCCAAAGCCATGCAGTAATATTACTTTGGAGTTGCATGGCTTTCAGCTTTTATCAAGCATTAATTAATAACACTTGGTTGTTTGTTTGTGTATTTAGTTGTTTGTTTGTTTGTTTGTTTGTGTGATTGTGTTTGTTTGTTTGTTTGTTTGGTATCTTATTAGAATTACTTTGTCTACTTTCATTTTTATTTCTTGACTTCAAAAGTTTATTAACAGTTCAACTGCTAGAAATAACAAACTAACAAATAGTGTTAACAATGAATTCATGAATGCATTAGATATGCAAATATGTGAAAATAATTAAATTGTTAATTGAAAAATTAATAAATGTTTTAATTTCGAAGATTCTTATTTTTGAATTGTTATTGTAATTTGATTAGCGAATTCTAAGTATTATATTTACAATAATAATAATAATTATTATTATTACAATAATGATGATAATTATAATAAGAAAAAGTTGTCATTGAACCAGAGTACGATCGAAGAAGTGACAGCCGCTACTGCCTACCTGGATCTCTTCATCCGGAAGATCACGGAACCCAGCCTCCTGAAAGTTTTCATCGACTTCCTCTTGAAAGGAAAGGTTGATGAAGTCAGCATTATGGACCTGCTCATCACCAGGATATCGAGTCAACTTACCAGGGTTTGTTTCTGTTTGTTTTTCTCTGTGTGTTTGTTTGTTGGTTTGTAGTAATTGTAATGCGTCATACTGGAATGATTTATTAAAATAGTTGAAAATATTTTTTTTTTAAACCAGCTCTGTGTTGTCACCCTAACTCTCTTCAAATCCCTCATAGATTTAAACTGTGAAGATGTCATGTTCCATCTTGTTTACAAGTATCTACTAAGTTGATTGTTGCTTTTTAATCCTCTTTCAATAGCTTATAACAGTTCTTTATGTTTTTAAGAGACGTTCAATTTAAATTGCATTCTACTTATTTGAAAAAAAAACAAGACTGATTGATAAATTAAACTGTAAACTTGTATACTTGTAAATTGTAAACTTGAATAAACCGCGTTGTTGTTATATATCCATCTAATAAATTGAACAACACGTAGATACCTGCTGCCATGCAAGCACATAATGTTGAGTCAGCACAGGGTAATCAAGCAGATAGACTACCACAACAACGATGCCAAGAAGTTCCTATCCTTGATGCCTCAATGTTTCGTCAACACACCAGCACCACCAAAAACAACAACACAGACAACAACAACGACATCTACAACGTTGTTGGACAGCATTTCAAAGCACAGTTCTGAAGACGCCTTCTCAATTCACAGTGCCAGTACAGATTACAACGACGAAATCAACAATTCATTCGATCCTCTGAACAACACAAACAACAACTCCAACACACCTACGCAGTCTTTTCTACCGAAATCTACAAAGTATATACAACCTCGTTGCGTTTCTGCTTTGTGTCTAGTTGTTGATGATATAATGGTGGTTGCATGATATTTCATGTGCACTAACATAGTGGATTGGTATTATCTTTTTTTCACTACTGAACCACATTTTGTTTTCAACTTGATATGCGCTTGTTTAGTTCTGCACCAAGTTAAGTCTGCATGGGATTTGTTAGCTCAGTATCAAATTAAATGTATGCAATAATTTTTTTTACTATGGCAGAAACATGCACAAAATCCAGCACAAGAGCGGATTCTAACTTTTAATATTCTTCTGTAGATGACAATTTTGACATGTGGCTGCCAAGTGCTTAAGTATCATTCAGTCACATCTCACAATCTGAATTATAAGATATTTGTTTCAAAATATTTTTTTTTGATGAAAATATTATTTCATTTTTGCTGAGGTGAAGTTGCAAAACTGATATTTATGAGAACATGTTATTTACTTGGTAATAATGCTGGATAATTTATATCGTAACAATGATATCATTGTCTTTTAAACATTACTGCTGCACAATTTGCAGTTACCATGCATTTTATTTGCTTTTTAAAATGTTAAGGGAATGTCATTTGTTTTATTTTCTAGACTCTGCAACAAAATATGTCTCTTGTTTTTAATATTTTAACATTATAAATTAATAAATTAACAAAAGCTCGTGTAGTGCTAACTAATCGTGATGTTTTGCTAACAATCCTTTCAACAGGTTTGCTAAGTTGAGTTTAAAAAATAAAGGTTATTTGGGAATGCTCACTAACTCTCCAATGAAAATAAATACATCTAGGTTCATTTTTTTCATTTGACATTTACTAACCCATTTTCCATTTATTCATTAATGTAATGATATGTTGATGCAATCGCTTAATGATGCCAGTTTTTATGTTGTAGTATTTGTAGTTCATAGTTTGCTCTAATCATTGCTTCAATTTAATCGTCTAATGTGTAGTTGTTTTTAATTAAATTTTAATTAAATTTTAAATACTTCTGTGCATTGTCCTAAAATGCTTACTTCACTGCACTCATTTGCTTACAGGTTAACTGCTGAAACACCGCCAAGGACTCCCAAATCATCTCTGAACACCTCCCAACAACCTGCCACTGCACCACTTTCATCATCGACAACAACACCGCCAACAGCAACGTCAACAACTGCAACAACAACGTCAATTGAGGATTACTCCTCGTATAGCCACTACTTGCGATATGCCCACTTCACGGTGTTGAATTGCAAAGAGGCGTGCAGCAGATGGTCACTAAAGTATGATGGCTGCCATCTCTTCAACGACGTCTCATCTAGAGACAAATCTAATGAAGAAGACCAGTTGAATAAAACGTTGAAAAATGATGTGATCGCATCGTCCTCCTCATCAACAACAACGACGACGTCAGCAGCAGCAGCAGCAAAATCTTATTCTAAATATTATCACATCTGTGGTGACATTACAGACAGCAATAGCAACGAGGATGAAAAAGAGGCAGATGCCAGGGATAAAAGTCAAACAGCATCCACAAACCCAGTGGACCAGGATCAGAATGCATCTGGAGATCATGAAGATTTATACGAATTTCTACAAAAACTGAATGAGATTGCACTACCAAGTGAATGTTTGAAAAGTTCTTCAGAAATCATGAGGGAGATGGATGAATTATTTTTAAAATATAATGTAGATGTTGGTTCAGATTCTCTTGGTAAACAATCTCTCGTCGCAGATGATGTTGTCAATGAATCTGGAATAATCAATGGAGTAAACATTACACATCTTTATAAGCTGTGTTCATCTCTGCCTGACAAACCACTTATAGGTTGGCTCTGTTCATTGTCATTGTTACATTTATCGTTGTCATCATCGTCTCTTTTACCATCTTCTTATCATTCTCTTGTCTTCCTTTCATCATCCTCACCATCTTCATCTCCATCATCATCTTCATCATCGTGATGATTTGCCATCTGATAGGACCCTTCTTGGAGTCGTTGATGGATAGAGTAGATCGCATGATGCATAGCACGCTGTACGTCAACCTGCACCTAACTTCAATCCTCTCGAGACTTGCTTGTTACCCTCACCCCCTCCTCACTTCATTCCTCCTCAATCAGAATCTCGTCTTCCAACCGTCCGTCAAATCTCTCTATCAAGTAATTCCGTTTGTGTCAGATTGTATCGTTTCGTGGTTCGGTTTCTATTTGTCTTGAAATGTAGTTTTTAAATGTCTTTTTTCTGGGTTCAATATAATAATCCCAGCTCCAAAGTTTATTTAATCATAGCTTCAGTACTGTGGCTAGACACAAGTTTTAGTTGATTGCCAGAAAGATGGGTGCTAGACAAATATGTTTAATATTATTTAAATTGAAAGGTACTGAACAGTGTTAGATTGCGATTGGATGATTACATCGGCAAGCAGAAGGATAGAGACATTTTATTGGCTCAAGCTCATCAGTTTCTTGTCTGCAGGGTCAACCAAGATCAGATGGCCAGCTCCACTAACGGTATTTAAATAGTTTTTGTTTGCTGCTTATCATTATTGTGATAGTTGCGTGATGAGTTCAATTTGAATTATGCCACAATGGAATACAGTGCGAACATTTTCGTTTTGAAATGTGTGACAGTGATGATAAAAATGATGATGGCGATCGTTATGGTGATTGTTACGGTCATCACCATGCTGACCAGTTAGTAGTGAGAGTGACCAACCCATGATGATTTTAACGATATGATATGGAATGATAAATTTTTATAGATGCAGGTAAAAGAAAGTCCTTTGATTTATTCCGAAGCAATCAAGCAGTTACTCCGTTGAATAAACGTTTGTTCTCCAACGCAAACAACAACTCGGCTTATTTCAAGAGACGAACAAGCAATAACCAAAACGCCGACGATACAAAGGAGAGCATTGAAAAAAGAAATGCCGTTTATGCGGTTGTCATTTTCAAAGAATTCATCAAAGAATTGGCTGCAATTGCTCAAGAGCAAACCGTCATCCAGTTATCATCTTTGTCATCTCCATCATCATCCTCACCATCATCATCGTTGTTATCACCATCGACGACATCACCACCATCCCAAACTTTATCACCGGTTATTCCATCACCTTCGTCATAGCATCTCTCCAAGTAATCTGCTGTACATCCTTGAACGAGTAAAATGCAACATTATCATATTTTATTATTTTACGTACGTCAGATATTACAAACATTTTATCAAACTATTCAGGTTTAATTATGCCAATTCATTATTTATTTCTTCATTTAAACATGTTGAAGTATTGAAATTTTATTTCTGTAAATTTACTGTTTGACTATTTCAGTGTTCCATTTTAAAATTTTTACTCTCATAAGACTGGGTTGATTCAAAACTATTTGGACAATTTTTCCAAAATTTTATGCCTGTCTTATGAATAAACTCTTTTAAATATTTTATAATTGTTACTGGTTGGTGTGGTTGATAAATTTTATATTAATTATATTTCTTATTGTTGCATAATGTTCAACGATTTTATTTTTCCGTCCTTTCCAATCATGACTCTTCATTCAACTGTTTGACGTGTACAAGAAGAAAGACTGCTGTTATAGATATTTTTGCACGTGTACATTTATAGGCGTGTATATAACTTCAAAATTAAAAAAGAATCAAACTTTCTTGACGAGTGTTTATTTCTAAGGTTTCCACACTAAGATGTTGTCATTGGTGTAACAACATTTAAACTTGCGTATTTTGTACGGGTATATTATGGTTCACAAGGTAAGAAATGAACCATTATTTCTGTTCAAGAGGCGTAACGCAAAGATCAAGCTTTTCATATTTTAAACAAATTTTAAAAAAAAGGTAGACTCTATACTTCTTGTTCAGACTTTAGCTGCCATACATAAAGTTGTACTAACGGCGAACTGGTCAGTGCAGCATCTGCTCCCTTGGGTGATGTTACATGTAAATTTTATATGTATTTGTATATGTGTTGAGATAGAGATTGAGAAAAGAGTGTTTATAAGTTGTAGTCGTGAGTTCTCAGACAGAAAAATGATAGCATCAATTTAAATTATTTTATTATAACCGGAAATGGGGTGTAATAATTTTTTCATTGGCAGTTTTAAGTTTTTCAATGGCTTCAGTAGACATCCACAAACTTCATTTAGCATTGATAAGTTGATTGCCTGCCTGAGCAAAAATACGGCTTCAGCTTTTTAGAGCCTACGAAAACTACACAATAAATTTTTGGCTTAGACGGGTGTTTTTCTCTTTCACTGCCCTATACCTATGTGTTGAATAGAATCAATTAACCAATCAATGTATTAGTATAACTCAATTTACGTAGTGTTCCAATGCGCTTTTTAACGCTTTACAAAATTATGCATCTTCTTGCAATCAAACTAGGCTCTGTCTTTACACCATCTAGACGTCAAAAATGTTTCTTATGATAACACAAATTGTTTTGTAACTTTGCAAATGACCTTAAAGAAATTCTATCAAAAGGAAGAATTCGTAACTGAGCATGAAATTTTAAACTAGAATAGTCCTATTGAATTTTTTGTCATAAACATTACACGTTCATTATTATATTCATAGCTCATTATTACAGTCCCTCACGAGCGATAAAATAATTATGGTGCATGATTCTGTTGCTGGTCAATTTTTAGTACTATAGCTCAATTCATATATTAAAATTCAAATGTAGCTGACCGGTTCAACATTGTGCTGCTTTTTTTGTTTTATGTATCAATAAATAAAACTAATTATATTTGTATGAAAATATGAGATTCCAAAATTAAAAAGTTCATGAAATATTCCAAAATTTACTGAATTGGCATTTTTATTGAGATATTAGCCGTAATGTGCATAGACCGAAATTGCACTTAAAGACTCTTTGGAATTCATCGCTATTTTGTTCTTTGTTAAGCTGAATAATTTTAATTTTCTTGTAATTATCGTTCTGCTGTGGAATTATTTTGTCTCGGTCGAGAGGAACTGCAGCTTATGATTTCCTAATTTGGTCACTGAACGGTGCTCCGCTTATCAAGTTGCGTAAGTTTCAATTCTCTTTATTGCTCAATTTTTCGTTTTTGTCTCGTTTAATCGATTATAATAAGTAAACGTTCCATGTAAAAAAAGCAACCAAAAAAATTCGGGTGCAAAGTAGAATGGATGGTTGTTGAGAATGTTGTTAAGACTAGCCCCCCTCGCCTTTGAATGTTATCAATTTAATATGCACTAATTCTTAATTTATGTGATTTAATAAGTGATTTTTTTAATGTTATTTAAATGTAGAATTTGACTTAACATTAATAAATTAACAATTAATTTTTTATTTTAAGATTAGAAATGACATTCAATTATCCACCACTTGGGAACAACCCGTTAGGTGTGGGTGATGACAATCTTTTGGGAACATACCAAAATGCAGGACTACGTAGTCCCAGTCATTATAATTTGTCAAATATATTTTATCAGAATCCTGGTTTGGTTTATCAAATGCCAGTCAATCAGATGAGCCCTCCAACTCAGGGTAGTTTTACAAGCCAATTATTAGGAAGAGACAATCCAGGAAGTATGCAGCATTTTGCAGCAGTAAATCCTTATTATCAATATCTGTATCAAAACCAGCCAAGCTCGCCATTTGCACCACCGACTTTGAGCAATAAATCTTCTTCCAACCAGCATCAAGGGGGTAGTATAGATTTGTCTCTCAACAACAATAGTAGCAGTAGCACCAATAACAACAATAGCAGCAGTAGCAGTAACAATAATAACAATAATAACAATCAGAGGAATATATTTCAGCATCCTGGTGAGCCACCATCTTACAATGCTGCTTACATGGGGAACAATAACAATAACAACAATGAACGACAGCCGTCACCCAAGCACCTAACTAGCATGAAACCTCTTAACCCCATCTACTCACCTCCACCTCCTCCTTATAGTCAGAACCCGTTCATGAATTATGCTTCCAACAACAACATGAGATCTCCATTTATGGCTGCACATCAAAACTCACAAGGATTATCTGCTTCGCCTAATCAAATCATCAATTTGAGTCCATCTCAAAATCCTAATCCTAGTCCACGCTTCTCGCCATACAACAGTAATAACAATAACAACAATAATAACAACAACAATAACAATGTTCCATTGAACTTACAAAACTTTCAACCATCACCAAAACAACTTTTACAGCTACAACAACAACAGCAGCAGCAACAACAACAACAGCAGCATCAACAAGCATCATCTCATCATCATCACCACCATCATCATCACCAGCCATCAAATTCAAATAATGAGAAATCAAATGCATTTGGTCACACTCATAAAGAAAAGCTCATGAAAGTTTTAAAACCAGCTGCTGAGGCAAAAATGAATGAATCTCATATGAATCACAACAACAACACACCTGATAATCTTGTCATGATGCAACAACATCACCACCACCATCAACAACAGCAACATCAGCAGCAACAACATCAGCACCACCATCAACAACAACATCAACATCAGCAGCAGCAACATCAACAGCAACAACATCAACAGCATCAACCTCAACAGCAACAACAAATATTAAAACCTCCTTCAACATCTGGTGGGAGAAGAAACACGGCAAGCCACATGATGGTCAACAAAAATGTTGATGACATGTCTCACTTACTTAATGTTATGAAACGAATTGATGCTATAATTAATGAAGTTGTAAAGGTGGTTGGCTATTTTTAAGTGCATTCATTTGTTCTATTTTCAACATACACATAACTTTTCATGTATAACTTTTTATGCTGCCAGTGTACCAGTGTAAAATTATCTTTCCTAATTGGAAATTTTTTAAAAATATCTTTTATTCTCCAACATGATGTTTGTGAGTTTCTGTTATAATTCATTATTTTGTAAAAGCTGCTGGGCATGTTTTAAAATGTCAGTGCTGCTCTGAACTCTTTTCATTTACAATGTCTGTTAAATCTCAATGCATTCACCTAATGCTTAAAAATCCTAATTGGATTGCCAATCATTCTAAATCCCACTGGCATTGCCAATTATAAATCCCAACAAGACTAACAGTTATTAAACCTAAAAGTTAATCACTTATTAAGTATGTGATGTGGAATATGTGATAACTTATTTTGGCAAATTGCAACTTAAGTGTTAATTATCAATTATGGAGATGAAGGTGCTGCAAATCCAACCTTCAGGAACAACAGAGAATAATAAAGATTTTATTGGTTTAATTTTTTTTAATATCTAGAAGAAAGTACATATTACAATTTCTTGGCCCCATGCTGGTTTTCTTTAACTAAAACCCACACCATGGCATTGCATGACAGGAATCTTTTAAAGTGAAATTTTTAACAGTTTCTTGTTTGAACAGATTTTAGAGATTAGCATATTTTTTGAATGGATGGCATTGTTCATTTTGTTTAGGACAAATAAATGAAGGAATATTTTTTTGAAAAGTTTTGTTTTTTTTTGTGCATCTATAATCTTTTGGCTTGAAATTTTAAATAAATGAAATGGTTAATGAAAAAAAGAGATTATTATAAGAGGAAAAATGATATGTATAAGCATGCATGCATATGCTGGAAGTCATATACACAGTGTTCTGCAGTGAGTTTAAAAGTTCATTAGGTAGATATGCAGTAACTTTTTCATCATAATATGTGCATCAACTAATTTGTTCAGAGTGGTGTGTTGTTTTTGTTTCTCTTCATAACATTATCTGTCATGTAGTATAAATGTTCTGCTATTGACTGATCTAAATGACATGGCTTTCATCCAGCTATGATGAAGACTGCAGGTCCAATTCCTTCTCATGGTTTTAATGTTTAGACTTGGCACACATTTTCAAAAAATCTAACATTGTTTACTTGTCTGTTATATACAGTATTGTATGAATTATATATATATATATATTTTATACAGATAATTTTTTTCACAAATTGGTTGCTTTTAATGGTGATTATATTATATTTAATTACTTGAGAGTGAAATCAAATGATGATATTTTTGGTGATTGAAACAATGCAGCAGAACGAGACCCACGAAACAGCAGCAGCGGTGGGTGCATCTGGTGGTGAGGATGAGAGCAAGTACAAAATCAAAAAGATGGATGATTCCTTCTTTCCCAGCTCTGTGGTCTGTTTACTTATTTTCTCACTTGTTCTCAGTTATTTTAATATTTATTCATCTATATTGTTTCTATTCACTCACTCTTTGTTTTCTACCATATGTATGTACTTGTGAAGAGTTGAAAAGTTGATTGACATACAAACACAGTTGAACCTGTTTGTTTTTGTTTTGTTGTTTTGTGCCTGCAGTAAAGAATAAAAAAGTAGCATGTGTCTGTCTGTAATATGAAACTATGCAACTGTTGATGACGATCATAGATGATGATAATAGATGGTGAATAGATAGTGGAGACTGGTTGGGAATGATTGATAATTTTTATTTGAAAATTGAATCTGAGATGATGTGATGTTATGAAATATACTTTCACAGCAAAGAGAAACGAGGAGTGAGAAGTCTGATTCTTCGCTCTTCAAGTTCTCCTCGCTTCAGTCTGATTGTATTGCAAAGGTCAACCAACTGAAGAATGAAGGCATTGATATCAGTTAGTTATCACTCACTGGACGTTGTTTATTTCACTTATAATTAATGTTTTCTTATCTTCCATATTATATATGATTTTATGTTTCCATATAACTTGCAAAGGGGTTCTGGTTTGTTTGGCTGTTGTGTTGAGCTTGGGATGTTTGAAAGATTATGTACTGGAGCCTTTGTTGTGTAATCCTAATCAATGAAGAACATGAATGAATAATTAAGAAACAAACGCTGATCAATATGTGGACAACATTTGTTGCTCAACAGGGGTGGATGTGAAGCCATAAATAATTTTAACAAGCCAAATATTTGTCGTAAATAAATGAATAAATTTTTGATTTAGTGCATGAGATGGGGATGAAAAAAGTGACAGTTACAGCTGAACTACAGAAGATTTGTATTTTGTAGATATATAATTTGAGTGATAATGTTTACAAATGGAGTTATGGTGAAATTCTATTGATAATTACTTTTTTGAATTTTTTTGAGGCTGGATCTTATCATACTTGGCTAGGGATCTGAGCGTCATTTCCTTTTCATAAATTTATAACATGCTTGCCAATGACCAACATTTGTTTATTTCATCAACCAGCCAATCCATCGAAAGTGTTGTCTGAGAAGAAGTTGAACCTTGGCACAAGATTGACCGTGGGGAAGGTCTTTATCCAAGATGGTCCATGTCATGAACTGCCAAACACATTACTCAGGTTTAAGACATTATTTATTTATTTTCAAATTTCAATTATTTCTCCTGTGCAAGATGGGAACGGTGTTTTGTAACTTGCATCAATTGAATTGCCAATATTTTAAAGCATAAGCTTATTGTTCATCTAATATGATTTTCTGTTTTGGTTGCTGTATTTGTAGGTGTCTTGAATGCAAATCAGCTAACAGACTGGATACGTCATGTAGATTCCTTGCTTTCAGAAGGTGAAGATGCTTGGTTTTTATTGCACCATGTTGTTTGTGTCATTATTTCTATGATTGTATTGATGAATTTTCATCTTATTTACTTATTTATTACTATTTTTAGTACAATTTTATATAATACTACAATAAATTATCTTCTAAAATGACAACGTGTCGTAGGTTGTGCCAAGCAAAGCAGACGTCGGTGAGGGATTGTGGATTTTGTGAGCCAAGTGATTGCAGCGCGGAAGATGTTCTGCTGTGGGTGCCCATTCTCGACCCCACCACGACCATCACCATCGACATCGCCAAATACATCGTCCAACATGTCGGCAATCGATTCTGTAAGCTGGTTGAGCAGGAGAAGGAAGCTATGTCCTGGGCCAATCTGAAAGGTTCAGTTCGTTTTAGTGAATAAGTGAATATATCAGATAATTCAACTCACTGTTGTAGAAATTTTTTTCTTGTTCTATTAATATTTTTATGTATTTACAGATCTTCATCTACTATAAGTACTAAATTTTTATTTTTGTTAATTTAGAATATTTGCTGTAAATGATTGCACTAAATGATTATATTGTTTGTATGACAAGGTGAATGTATTAATACATCTACTTAATTAAAGGTATGGTACTTTATTTTGGCTATCTTTTAGATTGAAAATATTAATATTTTCAAATTCATTTTGGTTGAAGTTCATCATTCAATATTTTTTAAACAAACACTGTTCAATTTAAGAAGAACCTATAATTAAATGAAAATGAAAAAACGTTGAATATGTTTAAATAAAATAAGATTAACTCACAACAGATAAGATAGCCTGGAAGAGACCTGTACATCAAGTTCGTGAGATATGTGATGTCTGCTGTACCACCCTCTTCAACGTACACTGGGTTTGTAGCAAGTGTGGCTACGTCATCTGCATCGACTGCTACAAGACTGGAGCCCAAAGGTGGGAGAAGTGTGTGTCCACCAAGTGCGAGCACTTGCCAGAAGATCTGATCATCACTCAAATCATACCCAGCGATGGTTAGTGGATGGATGGATGAATGAATGAGTGAATGAATGAATGGATGGATGGATGAATGAATGGATGTTAATGTTAATGTCTGCATTGTTTGAGATTTAATGCATTGATGTTTTAAGGCATGGTACTAGATTTTTTATCCTGCTAAATTTCATTATTTTTTCATCTAGCTCTAATGAATGCCATGATATATATATATATATATATATATATATATATATATATATATATATATATATATATATATAGTTAGAATTTACATGTTTAACTTTCTTCTTAGCATATCAATGGAGACAAAATTTTTATCATCTGCCTAATGTTGAACCCCCGAGGCAACCTTGTTTTATTTTGTTTTTCTTTGTCTGGTACAATGCCACTTAATAACTTGTTGGTTTGTTTACAACCAATATCTTTTTCTTTTTTTTAAAGACGATGAATTTGGTGGTTTTTTAAAGACAGAGGAATTTGGTTGTAATAATTTAATGACGATAAGATCAACAACAACAATTCTGATGAATAGTAATTTTGAAAGTTTTAATTATTTGTTTGTTAAATTTTAAATAAACTTTTGATCTTCAGCTCTCTGGGATTTATGTAAGAAGCTGCATGTTATCAGAAAGCAATATGGAATCCACATCAACTGTATCTGCAGTGATGGAGTGCCATCAATGTTTGAGGACGATCACAACATATTTAGTGATGACTTCATTAACAGCAACAACAATAACAACAACAACAATAATAATAATAACGTCAACAACAACAACAACAACAGCAATGCCAACCCGACCAGTGCAGAAGAGAATGGAGAGCAAATAATCAAGATGTCTGTCATGACTCACAATCAGAGGCAGGGTGGCAACAAGAACCACGAGAACACAACTGCTTACAACATGAATAAGGAGTTTCTCATGAGAAAGTTTGGTCCTCCCAAGAATCCACTTCTGAACTCATTTGAAAATTTGTCATCTGTTCATTTGCCTAGCATAACGGAGATAAGCAAAAAGATAACTGATATTTATGATGAGAGGTACGTAGTCATGTGTAAATCGGCATCATCATTGGCATCTTCCTTGCCCTCATCCATCATCATACCGAGACAGATGAGTGCTAACAAGTTGGAACATGTCATTGTCAAGTACAATATTGAAATGACTAGCAAACTTTTCCCAGATGTTCCTCATAAATGGCTCGATGGTGGCAAGTTGCTTCAGCTTCTTGACCCCAAGAACCCATTTAATGTAAAAATCTTCCATCAACAGTGGCAGAATTCTCAACCTGTTATCATAAGCAACTGTGAACAACAGTTAAAACCTGAACTCTGGACACCACAATCTTTTCAGAATGAGTTTGGCGACCTGCTGAATGATCTGGTTGACTGTGGCAACAAAACAGTTCTTGAAGGCTGCAAAATGGCTCAGTTCTGGGAGGGATTTGAACATGTTCAGAAAAGAATGAAGGATTCCAATAATCAGCCCATGATATTGAAGCTCAAGGACTGGCCTCCTACTGCTGACTTCAGCGATATGCTTCCATCTAGATTCACTAACTTACTCGAGGCACTTCCTCTGCCTGAGTACTCACACAGAAATGGCGTCTTCAATATTGTTTCCAATCTGCCTGATTTCTTTGTCCGTCCTGATTTGGGACCTAAAATGTACAATGCATATGGATCCGCTCTTGATTCAAAAGTTGGCTCAACCAATCTTCATCTTGATATTTCAGATGCTGTCAACTTGATGGTGTATGTTGGAGTGCCATATGATGATACAGAGGATCATGAAAAAGGTCATTTGCCATTAATATTCATTTTCACAAATTTTTAATTGAATGTCAGTCTTGCTCTATTAATTTTCTTCCAATACTAAACAATCTTCTTGCATTTCATTAATTGTACTCTTTTTTTTTACAGTTTATATTATCTTTTATTTAGCACCTGTTCCTATTTTTCCACTTTCCAGTTATCTCATGATGTTTTGTTACTTGCGCAGTTTTTACAATTTTTATATATTTGCCACATGCTCTCAAATGTTTTTACAGTTTCCCCAGTTCCCATTTGTATATAACTTTTCATATGAAAATGAAATTCTTCCAACCAGCTGCTATTGAAGCCATGAGACAGGCAGGGTGTTGTGATGAAACAATGGCGCGGGTGGTCAATGGAGCGTGCAAACCCGGAGCTCTCTGGCACATTTATGATCCTCACGATTCCGACAAGATCAGACATCTGCTCACCAAGGTTATTTATTGGCATCCATAATTGCTTTTCAAACTTGTTTTGGTTGTAACCTTTCTTTGAAACCTCTAATATTTTTTTTTGTTTCACACAACTTTGTATAGTTTTTGTAATTTTACTTTTTGTCCAAATTTGGAACCTACTAAGTATTGATAGAATGCATATGGATCTGTTCATGATTCAAAAGTTGGCTCAACCATTCTTCATCTTTGATATTTGCCTGCAACTTTTTTACTTTAAATTCACTCTGATGTTTGCGTTGTGCAAGAAAGGATGAAATATGTTCAATCAGGTTTCTAATGAGAATGGAGAGCCGATTGAAGCCAATTCAGATCCCATTCATGATCAAAGTTGGTACCTGGATGAAGTGCTGAGAGACAGATTGTTGAAGGAGTATGGAGTGGAGGGATACACCATTGTGCAGTGTGTCGGGGATTCTATATTCATCCCTGCTGGTGCTCCACATCAGGTTCACTTTCTTTCGTCATTTAAGATTATATTCCTCTTTGATGGCTGGGTTGGTTATTTTGTTGATTGACTGTTTGATTATTTGGTTTTTTAATAAGTGGATAGATCTGGTGCTTTGATAACTGCCTTGTTTTCTATTTTTGTTTTATATTCTTATGTTAAGATGATAACATCTGCATAATCGTGCATACAACAGGTGCGCAATCTTCACAGTTGCATCAAGGCAGCAGAAGACTTTGTTTCGCCAGAGAATGTTGACTACTGTTTCCAGCTGACCCAGGAGTTCAGACACCTCTCCAAGTTTCACACAAACCACGAGGACAAGTTGCAAATAAAAAATGTCATCTTCCATACCATCAAAAATGCTGTGTCTGTTATGCAAAACAGTTGAACAACAAACTTGGAAGTTCTCCCTTCGTTGTTTCACTTATCTGGTTTTCATTGGATGATTGATTAGTTGAAGATCGTTTGGTTGATTGATTGGCTAATTGGTAGACAAATTTGTTATGGATTTGTTTTTTAAACTCAGCTGGTTTTTCAAGCAGAAAATAATTTAATGATTAGATGTCTCAAATGTTTTTAACCATTTTACAGATCGTTCATGATTTTCTTAATATATCAAATCGATGAATGAATAAAATATCATATATTAATGTGCAAAGATTTTGCGTGCCAAGAACAGGATATATAAAATCACCAGTTGAATTTTTATACACTACATACATTTCGTTTTGTTTCAATTACCATTTTACCATTCAAAAAATGTTATTTTAAAAGCTTATTTAATTTCATCATTGAATTTGTCTAAATAACTGTTTCATTTAATTTTAATTCATTCTTAGAACGCCATAAATGGTTGTTCGCTGGCTTTATGGATGAAATTTATTATTATGCACGAGTTACTTCAGTTATTTATTTAATAAAATATAGTAATTTTTTAAAATTTTAATTGATTTATTCACATGTTACTTTTAGTTTTCATTATAACTGATCTGGATTATAAATTTGAGGAGTCTTTTTTGCTAGATTTTTCTTTTCTGAGATCATTAATGAAGAAATATCATGTTCAGATAATTATTTGTGTGTGTGTGTGTGTTGTTTATTTGTGTGTTTGCGTGTGTGTGTTCTTTTGGATAATGGACTTATATTATGCTAAAGGACTATATATATATACATGTTGACAGTGAATTAATTATCCATTATTTACTATATTTCTTTTGAAAAAGATTTATCATCTAAATTGAAGTTTTTAAAAATATTTTATTAGTCTATTTAATAAATTTATTTATTTTACTCATTTTGTTCATCCATGCATTAGTTCGTTCGTTCATTCATTAATTCATCCATTAATTCATTAACTAATTCATTCATTTTTTCGTTCATATGTAGTTGTTGTGTTTTATCTTTAAGTTGTTTTTTAACCTATCTAGTTAAATTTTTTCATCATTAAGTGTATATAGGTTTGGTGTTAAACTTTTTAACTATATAAATATATATATATATATATAATATGTATGTTATAACAATAAAACCTATTTGTTCATCAGTTTGTGTGAATTGAAAATGCATTGCATTGTATTATCTATACATTATATATATATATATATATATATATATATATATATATATATATATATATATATATATATTCCCATGACTAGAGAGCATGGTGTTTAAATATCGTTGACGATTCTGGTAATGTTGGCTGAGTGACGTACAGAATGTGCAGCAAAATTATCGTTCGTTTTTGTGTTTAGTTTCATATCTGTCAGATAAAATTGTCAACTGGAATTAATTAATTAATTGATTGATTAATTAATTAATTGATTGATTAAATAAATAAATTAATTAACTATTTAGTACGATGATATTTTGAGTTGAAACATCGTGATTGTCGAATAAGAAATATACCTAAATAAGTAAAACAGCCAATCCTGACACTACCGATTCAGGCGAGCCGCCAGGAGAACTGCAGAAGACCAACAGCACGAAGAGTGGATGAGCAGTCTGTAGGACCTTTTTTTAGCCTTCAAA
>NW_008704501.1:3657160-3678357 GCF_000326865.2 Helobdella robusta
CTGACACAAACTCTAAAAAATTAGTTGCATAAAAATAAGTTAGCAAATACTGCTGCTCAGACTGACAAAAAAGTACGACGAAGCAACATTAATGAGGATACTGCGGTGGGAAGCAGAGAGAGAGAGAGAGAGAGAGAGAGAGAGAGAGAGAGAGAGAGAGAGAGAGAGAGAGAGAGAGAGAGAGAGAGAGAGAGAGAGAGAGAGAGAGAGAGAGAGAGAGAGAGAGAGAGAGAGAGAGAGAGAGAGAGAGATGCTCCCGCATGAGTTGTTATTGAAACTCTTGCTTGAATCACTGGTGCGCCAGATACTTAGAAAAGTATTATTCTACTTTCATGATTGTTGTTTGTGGAACTTGTGAGATTAAAAAAGTTGGAAGTTTCATAACGTGAACTATCAAGTAACATGACATCAAGCCCAAAGTCTGACGTTGATAATACAAAAAGCATCTATGAAAAAATATATAATTTCGTTTTTTTTTTTTATTAAAAGCCAACGACAAAATTAAAATTATCTGTCGCACAATACAATACAATATAATAACGTGCTGAAACATTAATTTAATGTTGAAGTTTACTGGAGCCCAAACAAGATCAAATGTTTGATCTTTTAGTAATAAACAACATTTCAACGATGTTTCCAAGGAATGGATCTTAGATGAAGAGAGATAAGAAGAGATGGAAGAGGAGAGGTGAGAGAGGCATATCTACATCTGTCTGAATTCCATTTGCTACGTTTCAATGCCTTATACTTTGCTGTGTGTGTATTGTGTGTACTATTAATTAATCGTTAAATGACAACAACTTTAACAAACAAATGAATGAGTAGATGAATAAATAAAAAAAACAAGGAATGAATGAATGAATAGATGAATGAATGAATGAATGAATAGATGAATGAATGAATGAATGAATGATAAATGAATATATCTTGATCTGAGGCTACAATACAATGCAATTTTCATCAGTTGATATATATTATTAATTTAATATGCTCATCCAAAAAATGTGGAGTTATTTTAAGACAAAAATTGAAAGAACTTCAAAAGAGTGAAATTTATTTAATAGAGAATTGTCTAATTATTTTCAGCCAAACTTCATTAACACCACTAGTTACTTTTGCTAGTAGAAAATTTTTATGGGAAATTTTTACGGAAAACTTTGATGTAAAAAGAAATAAGTGAACAATTCGGAAAAAACAAGCAAGGTGTTGAGGACTGTGCAAAAATTTATTATCTGCAGAATTTGTCAGACATACTTGCAAAGATTATATGATTGTAATTCTTCTTCGCATTATTATTATTATTAATCTTACTGTTATTGAAACTAATTAAACTCTAGTTGCACTCATTCTTTTTAAATGAAGAGCTTCGTAAAAAGAATTAATACTCTACTTTTATTTTATTTCACTTCTACTCTTATTTTATTCTACTTGCCAATTTGTTTCATTTTATTGTCATTTTCATTATTTTATAGCTGAATAAAAAAGATCGTTCTAATTATTTTCACTGCCATCATCATCATCATCATCATCATCGTCGTCGTCGTCTTCATCGTCAATATCGTCACTACCCCACCATTATGTTTCCACAGGAATCTTTAATTTTAAAATATTTTTCCTTTTTCTAACTATGTTTTTAACTTTTCAAAATCGGAAATTGTTTTTTGGATAAAGAAAGAATTTGATGCTGTTAAAAAATTACTGTCACTTTGTTACCATTTTTATCAGAATTTTTGCTCGGAGTAAGTACAATCTATAATAAACGACATGCTGGTGGTACATACTTCTACAACATCAACAACCTCATTAACAATAGCATTTTTTTCTCCTACAACTACTTTGCTACGAGTATTACTATAATCGTTACTAATAATGCAAATAACATTGTCACGATTACATCAATTTGTGTGTGTGCGCGTGCGTGTGTGTGTGTGTGTGTGTGAGATACATATTTTCATAATAAAATAAAAGAGACTGTTTATAGTATAATATCAACAACTACAACAATAACAACAACACAACAACAACAACAAGAGAGACAACATAGAAATAACAATGACGAAAACAAAAACAACAAAGATAATGTAGAAATAGCAATAACGACAACAACAAAAACGACAAAGATAACATAGAAATAACAATGACACCAGATTGGGACAAGCTATATCAGTGGACGGACAATTGTGATAGGCCTTGATCTCTGAACGTTGAACCTCCTGCGACGATTAAGATGCAGTTGGTTTATTGAGGCCAGGTTAAAGGTCAGACGTGTCTTGTTGGTCAATCAGTTTTCGAATTATAACATTGCTGAGACGCAAATACTTATAAAAACATGCACAACTACACACCCACAACTAGAATATTTTAGTTTTAGTCGCAACAACACACAGCTCATACATTTTCTAAAACAAAAGCGTACCAGAGCCAGGAATGGCCATTTTAACAATAGCTTAACGTTTGTTTTGCTGTATATATGAATATCGGCTACTTTTAAATAATTTGAAATCAAATGTTAAAATTAAATTAAAATATTAATTCCAAGCAAATGGTGGCCAAATTCAAAACCTTCATTCAACTAATTGCTACAATCATTTCGGACCCATTTTTAAACCAGGTTTTAACCTAATAAACTATGAATAGACCATCTAGCAGTAAGTTGGACGTTTATTGGCCAACTCTCTTGCCAGTCGACGGCAATAATAATACAATATTAATAATAATATAATAATAATAATATAATAATATAATAATAATACTAATACTACTACTACTACTACTACTACTACTACTACTACTACTACTACTACTACTACTACTACTACTACTACTACTACTACTACTACTAGTACTACTACTAGTACTACTACTACTAGTACTACTACAACAACAACTACTACTACTACTAATAATAATAATAATAATAACAATAAATATAACAACAACAATAAAAAGAATTTATATAGTACCTTTGGATAAAACGAACGACATGGGCAAGGCAAGGCGGCCAGCCCTGACGTTGCCCAACACAAGTGGCTGAGACTTGTGCTGTGATCCATTTAACAGCCAGAGAAACCGTCATACCCTACATTCATGCTGATTGTAGTTCACTTCACGTACGCTCGACGTCATTATTATCCAAGCCAAACTGTTTATGGCAGGAAATCGTCACAGATCGTCTTGTGAAAAGTAACTTTGCTTTCTCTTGCACCTTCAGCCAGCCATACAGACTTTTGATTATTATTATTATTATTCACAATGTTTTGTATTGATAGTAGGTTTTTTTTTATTATATCGTGTCGTATATATCTAGAAATGAATGATATTCTCAAACAATTGGGCATTTTAAAAATTGTAACACGAAAAAATGTCAAAATGTAAAAAAATTATCGAAGATGCAAGTGACTAAGGCATCGTCATTTTCAACCTCCCCCTTGCTACATTTCGTGTATTTGTTGCAGCAGCAGCATAAATCAGAGAGGTCGTCCTACTGTAATTATATCGCCCTATGCAGATGTAGCAAAATAAAAGTACTCAATAGAGAAAGAAGATTGGCCACTTGCTCGTAAACATAATTAGGCGGCAATTGAAATGATGTACTACGAACTGAAAACAATCCGGAATTTGCATAAACATTTGCATGTCCAACAAGCCTAACTCCAATAGATAGATAGAACTGCGTAAACACCGTATGTACCGCTCTGTCTCATATGTCAACATTTTAATTCAAATATTTTTTTAATTTAAAAACAACAATCAAAGAATATCGGACCGTGAAATATGAAAATAGAAAACAGAAATTCTTCCACTTGGACGCGATGACGTGTGTTTGATGTATTACGTCGTATCGCAATACATCGCACAGGATCACTTTGTATCTCAATGTATCATGTTGTATCTCAATGTATCACTTTGTATCTCAATGTATCATGTTGCAACTCAATGTATCATGTTGCATCTCAGTGTATTATGCTGCATCAGGTTGTATTTCAATGTATCATGTTGCAACTCAATGTATCATGTTGCATCTCAGTGTATTATGCTGCATCAGGTTGTATTTCAATGTATCATGTTGCATCTCAATGTATCATGTTGTATCTCAATGTATCATGTTGTATCATGTTGTATCTTAATGTATCACTTTGTATCTCAATGTATCATGTTGCAACTCAATGTATCATGTTGCATCTCAGTGTATCATGCTGCATCAGGTTGTATCTCAATGTATCATGTTGCATCTCAATGTATCATGTTGTATCTCAATGTATCATGTTGTATCATGTTGTATCTTAATGTATCATGTTGCATCTCAATGTATCATGTTGTGTCTCAATGTTTTTAATGCATATTAATGCATCGTTAAATTTTAATATATCTCATTGTTTATCTTAGTATCATATTTTATTGCAATGTATAATTTTTATCCGATATATCATTTTGTATATCGTTGCATCATGTTTTATCTCAAAGAATCATCTTTTACACCATTATATCTCATTGTTTATTTCCCTTATATTTCCTTATAAATATCATTGTTTGTATATCATTGTATCTTATAATATATCAATGTATCTAGTTATATCTCATAGCGACATTTTCTATCGCACTTTTTCATACTATGTTTAAAACTGAACTACATGAAGAAAAAACACAACCACACAATTGGAACGGATTTTAATGCTTTATTTTTTCATTTACATTCAAGTGTACCTACCAAGCAGCTTTTTTTGCGTTGCAAATTTACGAGTTAAAACTGCAGGTAGGGAAATTCTATCTCCCGTTTATGTTTTATGGCGCTATTGATGAAAATTTCTTCAGAAAACTCCAATAAAAGTGTTTACAGTGTTGAGATTTTCTGTCTGATTATTTTTTATTTGTTCATTGGAACAGTCATCTTGGTTTCGTACCTAAATTAACATGCATTTTTAACGCCAATTTAGATGCAAACAGATGCAAACTCCATCATTAAGTCAACCCGGCTGGTACATTTGTTCTTCTACGAAGCTTCTGAAATGAAGTTTATGTGGCATCCCAAAGTGGCCAGCGCAGCTACACCAGCTACGAGCCACACAGACTGCAAAAAATTTATTGAATTGTAGACTGCCTTCAAAGAACATCTCCAAATATAATATCTTTTCTTGTTTGCCATTGTAGCCCATTGTGTGTGCATCTTTCTATAAATTAATGTTTTGCAAATTTTTCTTGATTCTAAAAACTCGTTTGAAACATATTATAATTTTTTATTGAAATAAGCATTAAACAACGAAGTTATTTTACATTTAAATTTTCACAAACATGTCTGTAGAGAACTAAGGCTAGTGGCGAGTCAACAATTTTGTGATGGGTGGTTAGAATTTTTAAATCCAACAAGCGGATGACTTTATATGCTAACTCATGTTTAATTTTACAAAATAATTAATCCTGACGTTAAATATTTCTCAATTTCGCACTGATTTTTTTTCGTGGCCTGGAGGGGGGTATGCATTTCACCAAACCTCTTCTGGATACGCCGCTGAAAAGTCTGATTGCATACGTGATAATGGGCATGCATACAATGATGGATTGATGCACGAGATGATAGAATGACATATGTGATGGTAGAATGATATATACGATGATGATGAACTGATATATGATGATGATGAACTGATATATGATGATGATATATGGTGATAATAGATTGATATACGTGATAATAGTTTGATGTAAAATGATGATATGATAGATTGATATATGATGATTATACAGTGATATAAGTGTTGAAAGACTATTATATACAATGATGATGGACTGAGACATATATGTATCAAACACGGTTTATTGAAGTATATATTCATTCAATTAAATGAATGCAGTTTTGTCAAATTACTTCTACTTTTTGAAAGACTGAAGCACTACACATATATAGATTCAATGGCGCTGCTATCTGCTAAATTTTTACTTTATTAAGTTTAAAATTCAAATTTTTTCAAAAATTTTTATTAAATTTTGCGAATTGTTTGTCCTCCGTTCAAAACATCTCATTTTGGTGCTAGAAGATTTTCTGTTGCAGCCAAGACCAAGACTTGGAACTCACAGCTGCTTGACTTAAAAGTTGATGCAAACATCAGTCGTTCAGGTGTTCAGAAGCTTGAAACAACATTTTTCCATCAAGACGAAGCACAATTAGCGCCTCTGAAGATAATTCAATAGAGGCGTCTACAAATCTACAATACAATACAATACGATACGATACGATACAATACAATACAACATAATACAATACAATACAAAACAATACAAACCAATACAATACAATACAACACAACACAACACAACACAATGCAATACAATGCAATACAATACAATACAATATAGTGGGGCACATTTTTAATGCTCTGTATCAATGCAAACTTCCATGGACTTCGTCATCACATAAGGCCATCTTTAAACTTCGATACAATCAATCATCCCATTCAGTTCGTTAAAAAATAAAGGGATCGACGCATTTAACAGTATCTATTTTGACACTATCTATTTTGACAGTATCTATTTTGATTTAGTTTAACAATTTTTTAATTACGGGCATGAAATAATTGGCAATAAAATTTCTTTCAATCCATCCCACTCTCTCCACACTTTCGTCTCCGTTTTTGTCCTCTCTCTATTCTAATAAGAAGTTTGAATCGCATGCCTATCAAGAAATATGGGCCAGTAGAGAAGTAGAGGAGCATCTGGAGGAAAAGGTCGCATGACGTCATAATTATTAGATTAATTTAACCAAATAGCAGCGACACCTACTGTACGTATTTAAAGCGTATTCAAGGTGCACGCAGGAACGAGGGTGCATGGTGAACGAAATAAAATTATGACGTCATTACGGCCGTCATTCCCTTTATTACGTAACGTTACTGATGTTATCACTATATTTCCTTTGAAGATAAACTCCTATGACGTCACTAGCGTTAGCATAAACAAAATAGAATTTATGAATATTCATTAACATTATATTATCTCTGACTCATTATATAAACTGGATATATAAACACTCTTGTGTATGTGTATATACATATTTATTTACACAGATATAGCTCACACACACAAAAACACATACACAAGACCCACGCACGCACGGCACATAGAGACGCACAGACCTCGCGGACATTATTTTGGAGCATTTGCGTATAAACATTTCACAGGCGAGTGCTTCTTAATAGAATATCTTGCGCACAGAACAATAAGTTTGCCCTCCACTCAAAATTGAATGCAAAAAATTCTTCCAGCAGATGCAGCAGCAGACATAAATTCCCGCGATGGAATGTGCACCCATCCCAGTTTCTAATCAGCATTTGTTTAAAAACGTTATACTAGATTATAATTTGCATTATAAAAGTTCACAGTAATAATATTGATTATATTCACTACTGACAACCCCGACAACATCACCAACATTACTAACTACTATGGCGATAACAACGACGACGACAACAACAACAACAACCACAACAACAACAACACAAGAACAACAACAAACACTAACAACCACACAAAAACAACAACCACAACGTATGAAGCTACGATAGACTCGATCGAATGAATTATCTTCACGTGGAATAAGGAGCGTTCAAAACAGTGACAGATGCAACAGATGTAACACAACAATAGCAACAACAGCAGCAGCAGCAGTAACTTCAGTAGCAACAGCAAATATAAACGATTCCACAAATCATCGACGAACCATTTAACTTATCCGCAAAACCATGAATATTATCATGAAAAAATTCAACCATCCAATACAGATAAAAAGAATTTATTTTAGAGCACAGACATGTACAAACCACCAACATATCAACGTTTGCTATAAAATTTCTGTCGAATTTTATAGAAGGCAATAAATTTTCAAAGAATAATAAAAATGCATAGATGGCATGATCGCATTTTGAATTGTAAAAGATAACTCTCCAGAAAACATTGCGCAGTTTTTTAGGAATCATTCAATTGTAAAGTTTTTCAAATTGTGAAATTATTTAGAAAAGAATATTGATTGCAAACTTTTGAATGTTGTTGGCGGGTGCAATCATTTCATCGTCTGCCCGCGAACTTTTCAATAACAAATTTTACCCTCAGGAGCGTGCAAATAGCGAGGCAAACTCATTGATTCTGAAATTATTTCTCTTCATATTCTTACCTCTGATGTTGAAAATTAAATAAAAAAAACCAGGCATAGCATGGTAACAAAAACAACTACAGCAATTATTTTTATTATTCAGATCAATTTTTCTGAAATTCTCACTTGAGATTAGTTTTAATAATCAGAAAAGAACTCTGGGAAATATTTTTCTTATTAGATTTAGCTATAAGTGTCGAAAGAATTGATAGCAACTTGCCTCAAACTGCATCAAGATCTTTCAATGGAACGTTTCATAGATTGGGTGTCGTTAATTTAATTTTATCACAATTTTTCGTATGTTCAGAATATCTCTACGTACAAAATGCCGCAAATTCTAAAGTTTCAAAATGAATCCACGCATGAAAAAAAAGGAGGTCAACTAATAATTAAATGCACGCAATAAATTATTGTAATTTTTCGTTTTGTGAGGTTATGGACCTTCAAACGGAAGAACATTCTCATATATTTCAAAAGTATTTTTATTAAAGAAATAAATTATTAATTAAAAATTTATTTGTAATGACTTTTTTTCAAAAGAATGTTGATTTTGAAAAAAAATTGAAGAGTTACTGTCAGACAAATTAATAACTCTTCAAGTGCAAACAAAAACGATGGTGTCAGATGAGTTGAAGGACTTTGTGTGTGTGTTATGTAGGTGTAGGTGTGTGTGTGTATGTAGGTGTGTAGATGTATGTGTGTGTGTGACTAGGTGTATGTGTGTGGGTGTGTGTGAGTAGGTGTGTATATGTGTGTATGTATGTATGTGTGTGTGTATGTGTGAGTATGTGTGTAGGTGTATGTGTGTATGCGTGTGTGAGTAGTGGTGTGTAGGTTTATGTGTATGTGAGTATGTGTGTGTGTGTGTGTTGTGTGTGTTGTGTGTATGTGTGTGTGTGTGAAATGATTGGAAGTTCATAAGTTCATTAAAATATTTCTGTAAAGATTTTTCTATTTTTACTTTTATTTTAGTTTTTATATTACACCAGGGGTGGGCAAACTTTTTGCTGTGAGGGGCGCATTGAGAACTATTTTACCATTGAAGGGCCGCATGTGTACCTAAATAGCAAATTTTTTTGACCCGCGGGCCGTAGTTTGCCCACCCCTGCCTTACACGATTTATTTTGATGTAAAATATCTTTTGTCAAATTGGTAATAAAAGGTTGATGAACTTGAATGGATTAAGAGATGAAATTAATTGAATTTTTTTTCTAATTAAAAAAAGGGATGAATTTAATCAAATGATGGGGCGCATAACTCAATTGACGAGAATATTTGAAATTAGGAAGGAAATTGTTTTATTTGAACATTTTCTAATAATTTATTGAAATTAAAATTAATTGAAATTACTTGAAAATAATTAAAATTAACTGGAATTAATTACAACTAAAAAGAAACAGTGGACATCGACTACAACCGATCAATCATTGAATGAATGAATCAATCAATCAACCAGTCAACCAATAAATGGATCAATCAACCAGTCAGTCAGTGAATGTATCAAACAGTCAATCAATGACATTCTGATTATAATTTAATCACCAAGAGTAGGTCGTTCGCCTCTGTTTTTAAATTTATTAGTGGAAAGGATTCCAATTGTACGTTGTTGAATATTTGTTATCGAATTTCTTCGTTCTATTCGGCTAGTCGTAAATTAAAATGGTTGTTACTGTAAGGTGAGATTTCAACATCGTTGTCCATGATTTGCCTAGTAATTTTAGTTTTGTGGTTCTCATTCATGTAATTCTTCATAGCGCCAGTTTGTACGTGCATCGTGAGTCTTCTCGATAGCTTGGCCGTCGTCATACCGTCAATCATTCACATTAAACAAAGAATAAACATTGTAGAGGCGCAGGATATTTCTGTATAATCCTATTACTGTTAGTTTAACACCTGGTCCCATACACAACGTACCGATTCGAACACCGAAGATGGTATAGGAATACCAAAAAAAGCTTTATTGCTCTATCATGCTTAATACAAATAAAAATTTTGGTTTTGAACTCAAGAAACTTGACAATGATTTACGATCAACCGTTAGAAGAATCGAAAAATTAAACAAGAAGTTAACTAACGCGGATCATGTTGTGATTTTCATCAATAATTGCATTTCTGACAGTCTTAATCAAATATATACTCATATAATGCATGCATATATCTATGTTTGTATATATAAAACTGTACATATTGCATGTATTAATAATAGAAGAATGTGTTATATAATGAGAGGATATATAAATGGAAAGCTTTTGCAGGGTTCCAGTAAAAATTCGTCTCACGAGTTTATTCTTCAATTTGAAAATTTCAGTTTTTTGTAGGTGCAGTCACTTCATTAAAAATTGCGTTATAAGGTTTTGTATCTCAACCCACTGATGTGAAATATTGGTATTTTTAAATTATTAGACGTGAATTTTTTGTTAAATATATAAGTTGTGAAGGTGTCTAAATAAAATTGCTTATTGCATTGATTTAATTAGGTTTAGTATAGCATCGATATATCAATTAATTTATTGAAATTTAATTTTAATCGAAAAACATAAATATCAGTTAGACATGGCTATTGTTGAGGTGAAGAAAATAAAAATAGCGAAACAAATAATGATTCATTCGTTTTAAAGATTTAATGATGGAATTAAAGTTTTTCCAGCTTGGCGATCAATCATCCAGTTAATCAAGGTTGATCAATCATTCAACAAATCAGTATATCAATCAATCAACAAACAATCAGCTAATCAACCAATCAGTGAATCTATCAACCAATCAGTAGCAGCCAATTTTTCAGGTCAGAAAATTTTGCCAGTTAATTTGTTTTTCGCTTACGAGATAAATTTGATTTTCATTTAACGTAATGTGATTAAAATGTGACGAATGTAATTTAATGCAGTTGCGACCTAATATGATGTGATAGAAATGTGATGGGAGTGAAATGTGATTAATGTAATGTGATTGCGTGGGATGTGATTGCAATATAATCAATGTAATTGAAAAATAAATCATGTTTAGTAATAAATTTCATGCTAAGCAATTATAACTGGATCTCATTTTCAAATAAATAAATATTTAAACCGTTATTAAAAAAGCTGACAAACATCGTCTGTCAAACAATACCTATATGTTTTTATCTTACGACATCTACATACTTTTACGACAGACGTTTAAATAAGTTAATGATTTATATATAGGAATGTGAATTGGTACATATAAACAAATGAATAAATAGAGAAACAACCGGATTAATATTTTTTCAAATTATGTGTTGTTTTTCAAAAATCACTCATCTTATTTTCGTAATTGCGTTTATATTGCGGAGTTTTTAAAGTTCTTTGGACAATCGAATTGCTGCTACCAATTGTAATGAAACCTTTTCATACATATATCAGTAAACATTTAAATAACCAAAATATACGTACATGGTTACAATGACAAGGTGAAAATAAATTAAAAAGTTCATGAATGAATGAATGAATGTATAAATGAATGAGTGAATGAATGAATGAATGTATAAATGAATGAGTGAATGAATGAATGAATGAATGAATGAATGATTGAATGGAATGAATGAATGAATGAATGAATGTATAAATGAATGAGTGAATGAAGAAATGAATGAATGAATGAATGAATATGAATGAATGAAACAAATGAATGAATATTAGAAATACCATTCATGCATTTTTTACACCGAATGTTTGTTTATATTGCTGCAAAAATAATGTTTGAATAATAATTTATTCAATTTTTAACATCCATTTTAAAAATTGTGAAAATCACAAATTGGCAACAGTTTAATTTTTTTTCATTTGAACAGCTTTTCCAATAATAAATTAGACACTATTTCAGTAAAATAGAGTTAAATTGAATAAACATAAAAATGGAAATATGCTTTACTGGCGATTTATATAAAAAAATAAATGTTCGTTACGACCAAAAATTGTAAATTAAATTGAAATTAATTATTCAGGTGCAGTTTACCATTGTTTCTCTTATTCTACATGCACTCGTATATTTACATTTACCCAGTTGAATGGATAATGATGACATTTCACGGTCATTCTCTTGCTTATTTATCGCTCCCCTAAATATATTGTAGTATCACTGTTATAAAGCTCACCACAACTACAATTACGAACGCTGCTGTTGGTACTACTACTACTACTACTACTACTACTACTATTACTATTACTACTATTATTACTTCTACTACTATTACTACTACTACTACTACTACTACTACTACTACTATTACTACTATTATTATTATTATTACTTCTACTACTACTTCTACTACTACTACTACCACTACAACTATTACTACTACTGTTACTACTACTACTAACCACAACTGCCACTGCCGCCACTGTTTGTAAATACTTTTTTTTTTATTTACTGAACCTTCAGGCGTTTCTTCTTCTCAGACCTCGAAGAGATAGATACGAAAACGTTTGGTACGTACGTATTTTGCGTCCACCTACATTAGAACTTTTATTTTATCTATATTTCAATACTATATTTATATATGCGTGTGACATGAAAATTACAAATACTTAGTCATTTTTATGTTAAGATACGTTATATTCCTATATATGTATTTCATATTTCTATTCTGATATTTGAATGGGATTTTTTGTTTAGATCCTATTTTAAGTTTTACTTATTGTCTTGTTGTATTTGTTTTGATGTAATTCACATTTTACACGTTCCTAGGCATTTGTGCATAGTACATTCGAAATAAAATAAAAAACCAAAATGATGCTTGGAACACGTAAGGGGTGTACGCGCATCTTAAATTGCAAGTAGAATTTGTAAAAGAATGCCGTTAGGGCGGTCTACTTAATTAGGAGACATCATTTGGCCGCTGTTTTGATGATTTAAAAATGATGTCACGATGAAGAAATGAATGTGGATGCCATGATGGTGGTGACGTGATGATGATGATGACGTAACTGTGGTGATGGAATGAATGTTGATGAGGTGACATCATCATGTAATGGTGATGGTCAACGACTTGGCAGTAATGAGATGATGACATTGAGAAGTCAGAAAAAAAATTTCGCGAAACAGAAACAACTTTATTTATTTGAGTAACTTAATTTTTTTTACTATGTAATACAATCTGTTGTACTTTTGTTGCTTTCGAGTTTAGGAATCAGCATTGTAGATATATTGTGGCATTACTTAAAGATCTAGCATTGTGAATGAATTGTAGCAATCCTTCAAGTTCTAGCATTGTAGATGTGTTGTAGCAATCCTTCAAGTTCTAGCATTGCTGACAATTACATTTATTGCGCTGGATGGAATGCGATAAAATTTTTTAAAATACTCCGGAAAATTCATCATTCCGCGTTTTCATTTGGTTAGAGTCGGTTGATGAATCTTCTCTAGAAGTACGTCTCGAAAAATTATTTGGCTGTCTCATATTTATCTACTGTTTTGCTTTCTGATTAACATATTCATCAGGAAATGTCTTTCGGAAAGAAGGTGAACCTGAAAAATTTGTTCGCCATCAAAAAAAGGTTATTAAATTCATTGGCAGTGCCTCGCCAAAAATGTCTTGATTTTTGTTTCATTTTTGCAGCAGTAGCGTACCGTGATTGTACGTCACTTGGAAACTCATTATACATTTTTTCCGCTTCCTTTCTTTTACTTCTTTTAGTTTTCGTAGTTTATTTTTCTTCCTTTTACTTAGCTTATATTTGTTTAAATTTATTCCACGGTCAATTTAATATTTTAAATATTTTTTTGTATTGAAAAACGAAAATTTTGAGTAAATTTAAAAAAAAGTTTGATTCATTATTTCTTATATTTGTTATTATCTATCGACCTAATTGTTACATGTATTCTCACATGGTGTTGCAGTGACAGGGTTCAACTGCACAAAGATCCCTGCTTCTCACATGCAATGCATGTGATGTGCTGAATGCAGGACTCTTTAAAAACTTAAGTTTTTAAAATAAAATTTAGGTTTTTAGGTTCTTTAATAGGTTTTTTAAGGTTCTTAGGTTTGAATTTTAGTATATGAAAAGTGAAAACACTTTAATACATTTCATTTTAATATATTACCAAGGAAGCCTGGATTTTTGAAAGGAAGTTTCAAACATTAAGACGTCATCAGCGTACACTGGCCTTCACGCTGCTTTCAATTTTTCAGCAATTCAGAATAATCTTCAAAAGGCTCAAAAAATGCTATGAATACATGTGAGACTGTTAAAAATTACGACGGATCTTTGTGCCATTAAATCGGTAAAGAAAACTTTTAAATAAAGCATTTTGAAATCAAAATAATGTTATTACGTATTTACAAATGAATTAATACAAAATTGTAAACACGAGAAAAATGTTTTAAATTTAAATTTTACAAAAATTTTATAAAACCTAACTTTAAAAAATAAATCATTTAACATAAAAGTTCATTTAACCCGTTTTTTGGCTGAATAACGTGTATCTATGTACGTCATGTTTGTAGGTGATACCTCTAAAAATACTAAATAGATTTCATTTCGTTTAAAGCGGGGTTGGCAAACTTTCTGCTGTGAGGGCCGCATTGAAAACTATTTTTGCTGTGAGGGCCGCATATACACATCATGGGTGTTGAAATTTGTTAAGGTGTTCATTTGTGGCTGGGTTTCGCTAATACACACTGTCAGCGAGGCGGATCTATAATATGGCGGTGGGGGATGATTTTTAAAAACTACAAAGTGATAACTTGTTTCTATGCTGATTTCAGTTTTTTCTTTCACGGAAGGTAGAGGGGTGCATCTCGAAATCCTCAAATCCTGGGTTCAAATGCAAAAAGATTAAAAATTAACACGTTACAACAACAACAATGACATCACCAGCAACAAAGTATACAACGACAATTACGGTTTTCACAACAGACAGGAAAAAACCGAACGACACAGCCATAAGGCAACAGTAGTGTTAACATTCAAAACATTGTACAATTATTTTGATTCAATTCATCTGAAATATAAATTGTTTTTAGATTGGTGTTGAATGGACATTGTTCAGTTGAAAAACATGCTCATACAGATAAACAAAAAGCACAGAAAGGAAGCCGCAACACAACATCTTAGTTGCCACATTTATTAAGTATGCTACAACAACACAACACAACGACTCACAACAACCTACCATAACTACAGTGCACAAACAACAATAACAGCACACAACAACATCAACTTATCTTAAAAATTTCAACAACAGTCAAATGGCAAACAAACACAAACAAACAACCCCATCCAATCAACAAACTGATCGCACACAACGACAGTAGCAACAACCACATCCAATCACCAAACTCAACAATAACAACAGCAGTAGCGATAAGCAAGGTTCAACATACCAAGCACTAATGTTGTTTTCTCGCAATTGTTTGGAATTAAATTAAAATCTTTCTCTGGAACAGCGTCTCAATTCCAAATTCCAAATGAATTGATCGATCGCTTTTTATTTTATTTTTCTGCAAAATGTTTTGAGAGTTTATAGCCTTTTGTGTTAAAAATAAAAAATATTAAAATGTGTATAGGCAGCTGTAAATTAAGTTGAACAATCCCATCTACTCGTGTGATGCTCTTTATTCGAGAGACCATTGCATGGTTATAAACGATTATAAAACCTTTATTTACGATAAAAGTTTGTAAAAAAAAGTGTTGGAGTTTTTTTGAGTTTCGCCAATTTTTGACAGTTTATATTTTAAACCATAAAATGTAAAAATTCATTTTCATATTTTTATTAGTCTTTATTATTGCAGCTCTGACATACGCAGAACCACTTACAATGTTACAGATATATTATTATTTATTTATTATGTTCTTCATATTTTCAACCAATGATATGAAGCAGCCATCTTTCGCCACAAAGGCTGTTTATCCTTTTTACACGACGTACCCGTGTATTTTATGTGCACGCGCAAGCACCGCATCATATACGCTGAGTATATGATAGCCATTGAGATGTTTGACTCAGCGCGCATTTGAACCACTGAGCCACCTCGCCGGCCAACATGCGACAACTTACGTCGTCTACCCATTTACCAGCCTCGAAAGGACGGACGGCTGGGTTGACCGGGAGTCGGGTACCCGGATGAACCTGTAGAAACTGCAGAATTCGAACCCGGGGCGTGGGAGTGGTAGACAGACACGTTAACCACTCGGCCACGAGACTCCTCTATCTTCTCAAGGTACTCCCTATCCCTACCTCTTTCACCCACCACCACCCCATTTCTCCTACTTTTTCTCACCCACGCGAGGTATAAAATGGATGCAATCAATTTCTTGACAAATTTCTTAACAAAAGTTGTCCATCAAATAGTTCTTCCCACTTTAATATTTTAATGGTCTTTTCATGTTAATAAATACTTTTTTTAGGAAGAAAAAATTACTTTGACATGTTTTATTAATTCTGACACAAAAAGACTTTCAACGAAACTTAATAAAATAGCGCAAAGCAACAACTTGCTTTTTTCTATTTATGTATTTACTTTCTTCAAAGTTAAGAAGTATTGATATTTTAAATGTATTGAAGAGGAAATAAAGGGTTATGTTCTTTTGAACTGTAGGTCCATTATCTCATAAATATAGATCATGCACAATTCTCCTAAAATATAAACGTCTAAAAACGTTTAAAAGTTTAATAGGCTTACAAACGGCTGTGATGAACGAGCGATGAAAATTTTAGTTCAGGAGAGCACTCAAATGAAATGTCAAATGAACATTTTTCACTGCTTCGTTCGGCGCTAGAAACTTGTCTGAAAAATTTTTTCACAGTTAAAACTAAATTACATTTTTAAAATTTTGAAATATTTCATTTTGGATAGTTTTAATCACTTTAACATTATTTAAAGTCAAGTTAAAAATTGTAGACCGACCGCCTATTCAAGAATTTTTCTACTTAAATTAAAATAAAATAATATGTTTAGGGCGTTATTTTAGCAAATTCAGATATTAATCATTTGTTAATTCGTTCATTCTTTGAAAATCTCTGTTTTAAAATTTTGATTGAAAATTTTCAAATTTATGATAAAGCAAAAATAGGTTAATGGGTATACCTATATATACAAATATGATGAACATTTTGTATAAAGCTATTCAATTGAAATAATTATTAGCCTCAGGTTACAGAAGGTCCATGAATGACAATGATAATATATTAATGCTACTCATCGAGATTAATAACAACAACATTGTATTTGATGTTTAGGTCACAGCGTAACGTTTTGATTCTTTGATATAATTTATTTCCATTATTACTTTTAACATTTTTGTAAAAACGTTTCATTTATATTGAAATATGATATCTAATCGGCAAGGATAGATAAATGCTGGTTAATGTTTTTTTTTTTTTTTTTTTAATATAAATAAAGTTTCAAATAAAAATCATTTGCAAATCTTTTAATAAATCCCGTCACAAAGTTGGAATGACTTGTTAGTGCATTGTTTTGGTTTATCTTCTGCGCGGGAGTTTATTGACTGCCCGTTCGTTGTTTGCCGTCCACACACAACATGCCTGGTGCTTCAAATAATTAAGTTACATCACTGGGTCATGCTTATTTGTGGACGTTTGTGAGCAAACAATTTTGCTTGCACGCTAAACTAGTTCACACAGATTAACCTTTATATATTTTTATAAATTTTTTGATCATTTATTTATTGCATTCTTTACATCCTTATTTTATAAAAAATGTTGAGCAAACATCATTACATTATTGTTAAGTTCCGCGAGAAGGATTGAAAGCTACGTTTTAAGGTGATTTTTTGCGTTCAATTCTGCTTATTGGTACATAACAACAGTTTTTTAACGATGTAACTTTTTCGTTAAATTTTACAATTTTTCCGTCTACCTGAGAAACGTGTAAATTGTGAATAACACACTCTCCAGGTTTTAATAGATCGATGAACTAAAATATTCTAATATTCTCCAACTAACTATTATTGATGTCCCATTGAATGAATTATTGCAAGATATTTTTAGGACATGCTAACATTTAATACGATCACTTTGAATGATTTGCAACATATTGTAACTGCATTAAATTTTTTATAGAGAATTTTTTTCAAACTTTTATCTAGTTTATTGAAAAAAGAAAAACCAACTTAATTACTTTAATCAATAATGAAATGGGCAAAAATATCGTTTATAACCTACATCTATATTGATAAATTCCATCTCAAACAAACTGTTAAATTGTTTCCATTGCGAATAACAATACATTCAAAAATTTGATGATTTTCTTAATCTTTTAAAATTATTTTGTTCCTTTAGATTAAACTTCTAAATTATTACTCCAACAACTCCACAATGGCCACACCACCACATCCGGCCAGATCTGAAAACACGATCAATTCAACATGTTCATGTTCATCATTTTACTACAGATTCATAATATACAGTTATACAAAAGAATGTATCTGTAGTCCGGTATATTTTTACTTCAAGTGCTTACAACGAAAAGTAAGCAAACATTTTTCTAACGGTGGATATTTTGAGTTCTTGCCAGCACTGACACGTGCAAACAGTTTCGACGATATCAACTCTGAGGACCATTCAAACATCAATAACGTTTTATCGACACTTTACAAACGTGAATTTTTTTTTTACTACAGTTTTTTCTTCACACATTTTTATTGTACTCTATAAAGTAATACAGAAGGGGGGAAACACAATTTAAGAGACATAGGTTTTATCCTAAACTTTTATAAAATGGTTTTTTAAAGTTTATTTAAAAGTTTTTTAATCATATTGATATTATTATTGTGTTTAACATGTTTAAAATTTTATGGCCGAAATCTTTTGATGAAAAACTGATTAATGCGGTAATTCGCTCGTCATATAGCATATATTGTGGCAGAAACACAACTTAACCGATTTTATATATATATTTTTTATTCTTATGCACTTGTTGATCAAAGAGCATGAGAGGATCGTATTTTATATTTTAGATCTTATTTATTTACACTCTGATATATAATTAATAATTTTCGATTGAATTCATTTGGATTTTATCTTTTCGGTCAATAAAAGAATGTTCCCATTATGACTATTATTATTATTATTATTATTATTATTATTATAAGTAATAGTAACAGCAGTATCAGCAGCTGTAGTAGTAGTGGTAGTAGCAGCAGCAATAGTAGTAGTAGCAGTAGTAGTAGTAGTACAAGTATTGTAGGTTGTTGTTGTTAACATTACTGCAGACTATAAAGAAAATTAACTTTAATGTAGCTTTTAGGATGATGTAATTTATGGGGTGTTTAAGCAAAGAGTGGTGAACTGTGAGTTGGGTGTATTGTTTCTAATCTTTTTGCTTATTGTTGTGTTTGAACGGTTTAACGACTTTTCGGTGCCATATGCTGGCTATCTTTTTTCCATTTGAATATCAGTATCACTGTATCACCGTATTATAAATAAACTTGTTTTTTTTTCCTGATAAGATTTGGTTTTGCTTTTTTGGTTTTTTTTAATTAATTTCTCATAAAACAATCAAACTATATCAAGAATACACACAAATGATACACACCAATGATACACACCAATGATACATACGTAATACTCAATGATGCTGATACAAAGAGTGGGTAAAGACTTAAGAATAATAACACATAATGATGGTAAGTAATGATGACTTTATGATGATAACACATGCACAAGTGCATACGTACTTAAATAATATAGGTAAGTACATTGTGATGATTAATGATGATTATACGTACTCGAGTACTTAGTAAATTAACAACATCTATTTTAAGTTAAGATGGAAGATTAATCAAGAAAGGCATCAATTTTAATGTCATTTTCAAGTTGAATTTTTGCTAGCAAAAAGATTATTAGCCAAAGTCAAAACTGGATTGGATATAAAAACATTATGAATGCAATCTGGGCATAATTATTATGTGATTTATATAAATTTGGCAGAATCATTGAATACATTTTATATATTTTTTTTAATTTTAAGGACTCATATTTTTCTTAATATATTTTAAATATCTTATTTGCAATTTATAAATTTTTTAAAAATTTAAGATGTCGTTCCCGCAATTTCTTATTGCGTAATATTTTAAAAATAGAAAACTTGTGTAAAAACCTGATTGTCAGGTGATTATAGTCTAAAATTGACGCTTTGTTTTAGCTAAATTAATAACGATTTATTCATATTAAACACAAAACAATTGAAACAAACAAAAAATAATTTACGATCAATTAATGGAATGGATGAAAGCGAAGACGCAGAAATGTGAAAGTAAAAATGATATTTATCGCACTTGTGTTCACACGCACTTGAGAGCACACGAACGACGTACCTACACAGACGTACGTGCCTGTCGCAGGCAGAGATAAGCGCCTACACTGGAAAGTTTTTAAAATCGCTTCAGAAATCAAAGTGAATGTTTCGCTTAAACATGTTCTCAACAGTCTATATTCCATTGCATCTCATTCGAAATTTAAATAAAAATAACACATATTTGTTTGTGTGTTTGAGAGTTGGTTTAGTGAACAACATAGAAATACGATTTGGTGTATAGATCTGTGTGCATTGTGTGTGTGTGTGTGTGTGCGTAGGGCGTGTATGGGTGTATGTTGTACTGTAGTATTGGGAAGTTTGGCGTGGGTGACTAATAAGTTGTTGGTGTTGTTTTTCTTCTTTCAAAGTTATGTTGTAAATTTTAATGAACGCCGTTGTAATGAGGAGGATAATTCTAAAAAAAATGTTTTTTATTTTTAAAAATACGTATAAAAAACAGAGAATTAAGCACGTTGTAAGCTCAAAAGAGGCACACAAGTCACAATAAGGAAAATATTTTTTAAACATTTATTTTCGTCGTGGCATTGTTGACCTCAACTTTGAATCGCATTGCACTTGTCAAATGATAAACTTTTTCATTTTCATATACTTTTTTCTGAAATGAAGTGCTGTAAGAAGTGCAAATAGATTCATCACGCTTTGTAAAGGTTATTGGTCAGTTGCGTCAAAGCTCTGCAGATGATNGTGTAGGTGAGGTTTTCTCATCTGCCAGTCGCGTTTTCAACTTATTCAAAACTCAATAAATATTTTAAAACATTT
>NW_008704501.1:3678407-3695140 GCF_000326865.2 Helobdella robusta
AACAATTTACAATCATGCTGGAAGATCCATAAATTTGTATACCCTTAACACATACATACATTTACATACGCACACACATACAAACACAAAAAACTCTGAAAAATTGAAACGTTGTACGTGATGGCTCAAAAACAAGATGTCTAATAAAGATGCAAGTCTTACACAACATATGCATTGAATCAAAGAGGGACAAACAAATGTAAACACTTACAAAAACAGTACAAACATATATAGACACACAAACACATACAAATATACATATACAAACACAAATATACAATCAAACACACAAACATATTTATTTGAAACGAAAACATTTACAATACAAATCATTAAATTGGAGGTATAAAACATGCGGTAATTTTTTACATCACATCCAAACATCATCACACTGAATGTTATCATGACATTATGACCTCATCTCATCATCACATTATTACATCACCATTACATCACTACATTAATATATTATTCTACAATCCTTGTATCACAGCATAATCACATTAGCATCATATCATCTACGAGTTTCGAGATCAAACAAACTTCAAGTGCGCTGGTGCAGACGGTCTCAATCTACAAACGCATACAAAATAGTGCACAACAACATACAGCAACATCAGCAGCAACAACAACAAGACATACAGCAACAGCAGCAGCAGCAGCTTCAAGAACCGCAACAACAACAGTACGATACAAATCTGATAATCCAACAACAACCACACTCCGGAGATACAACAACATGAAAAATACATTACCTGTTTCTAAAAAAAATTTCAAAGTATCTAAAAACTAGTACAACAGCACAAACACACAGCACACACACACAGCATACACAAAACACACACACATAGCACACAACACACACACACAAACACAAACACACACACAACACATACCAACACACATTCTGATCATAGAATCGAACGATAACCGCCATATATAATATATCACAACAACGTAAGAACGCTTGACCCGAGTTTTATTCACGAGAATTAATTTCTATTTTGGATGTTCTGATGTTTCTGACAGCAACTGATGGCCTCAGATGCTTTGAGATTTTCAAGAACATAACTTCAATTAAATTCAGCTCATCAATGATAACGCCATAAGTTATTTATCTATAAATGAATTTTAATATATATAATATATATTATAAATTATGATATATATATATATATATATTATAATATATATATAAAATTACAATACACATAAATTATAATATACAAATTATAATATATATATATATGCATTGTTTTTTTAGTAAATTTTATTTTTGAAACAGTTTAATATATATATATATATATATATATATATATACATATATATATATATAAAAGTGAGAAATATGGTATAAATAAATGCATTGAATTATTCAAAGGAAAAATCTGCAGACGACGTTTTAAGAAAGTGATTAACATCGGAGTTGTCAGATGGAATGAAAATTTCGAGTCAATATTGAAAAAAAATCATTTGAGTCGAAAAAGAATTTATTAGCAAAAATTAAAATCCGACCCAAGAAAGAGCCATAAAAACAAATCATTTATACAACAACAGCAGCAACAACAATGACCCAAGAACAACATTAATTTGACATAAAACAATGTCAAGACTTCAACAACATTAACAACACCTCCAACAACAACATCAAAACAACAACATCATCAACAACAACACCACTACCAACAACAACAACACAACATCAACAACAACAACAATAACACAACATCAACAGCACCACCACCAACAACAACAACACAACAACATCATCAGCAACAACATCAATAACAACAACAACAACAACATCAACGACAACATCAGCAACAACATCATCATGTTCACTCAAAAAGAAAACTACATCACACGTCAATATCTTTTTTTAAATTAGATAAAACACGATCATAACAACGCAGTGTTTAACAAACACTACAACAAAACAATACATTAACACAAAGCAACAACACAGTACGACCCAACAACAACAAAAACAACAACACAACAAAACAACACAAAGCAACAACACTGCACAAATCAACAACGACAACAGCAAAAACAACACAAAAAATAATGATAGGTTAATAAAACGCTTTGTTGACGCTATTGCGCCTGAAAGAGAAAAATGTCTCCAAAATAAATATAACAAACGACCATTCTGTCATCGTCATCACCAGCGTCATCATTACTTTTAGTGACGTCATAATTATTTGTGATATCATTATAACCGCAATAATCAGAATCGTTATTGTTATCACTGATATCGTCAATGATATCTTCAAACCAGAATCATCGTCATTGTCGCCACCACCATCATCGTCATCATTTTCATCACCCTATTTACGTCACTCTTCATCATCATCGCCATCATCATCACCAACGCTTATCATCATCAATGTCATCTTTTTTGTAATCTTTTGAGGATGCTGATGATGACGATAGTGATGATGAAATTGATGTGAACAAAGATTGTAAATAATTGTTACGATAAAGATGATGATGGCGCTGATGATGAAGACGACGACGATGATGGCGTTAGTGGTGATGAAATTAATGTAGAAGAAGATTCAAAATAGTTATTACGATGACGATGACTGACGTGATGATGATGATGCTGTTGATGACGACGATGACGATGATGATGATGATGGTGATGAAATCTCTTATGGCTCCGGAAGAATAGGACAACTTACTAGCATAGGTAACGATAATAAATAATGATTGATTATTTAATTAACGTAACATTACAAAAACATAAAAGAATGAAAATTGTAATCATCATGATGATGATTGATTGAATGATGACGATGGGGACGACGACGACGATGATGACGACGATGATGATGATGACGATAACGACATTCATCCCCGCACATACCTCATCATTGTTTAAAGCTTTTAATGATAATTGCAAAGAATATTTTCCTTGCCACAAATGAATTTTCAGAATTAAAAACCGCTAGTTATGACGTATCTCTCTCTTTGCAATGATTGAATTTTATATGGATAACATAAAATTCAATAAAGTTATGTGCGAGTGTGAAATAGATTTTGCGTGTGTGTGTGTGTATGTGTTGTGTATGTCTCACTCTCTTCCTCTCCCTCACCCTCTCTCTCTCTCTTTCTATCCTCTCTCTTTCTTTCTCTCTCTCCTCTGTATAACAAAAATTTATTTTAAATTTTAACCTAAAAAAATTTAAAGATAGGCCTCACATCTCACATAATATGATGATTTTTAAAGCAAGCAAACGATGAAATAAAACCGAAACACAATTTCCATTATTATATATATTTTTTTATTATTCAATATATCATTTGTTTGCTTATTTTAATTTTTGCAATTATAAAAAACATTATTGCTTCTTCGTAAACATATATCCAAAAAAGCAGAGATGGGCAAATTATACACTATATTGTAATTTCGATACAAATTACAATTGTAATTTGAATTACGCAATTTCATTACTTGAATTACATTACTGCCCATCTTTGCAAAAAAAATTATATTATCAAGTATTTGTATCCAAATGCTCACGATGATGTCATGCCTAACTGCGCATTTTTGCGTATTTAAGAAAAATTTTACGTGGCAAAAAATTCTACTCGCCAACTGAGTGCTTGGTTTGGTTGGTACTTCACCAAAAAAACGCAGATTAGGATTATATTTCTTTATTTATTTTTTTCTTAAAGTTTCATGTGTTATTAATTTTGTTTGCTTTTTCTAGGTGTTTATATTACATGCTTTTTCCATCATCATCGTTCACATCATAAATCAATGATACTGTATCCATCACAATCCACATTTGTCGTCGTCATCATCATTCTATTTATTTTGATTTATTTATATTTTATTATTTTAATTAATTTCTTCCTTTTCATCTATCATCACATATGAAAGAATTTGTAATAATTATTATGACCGTACATGTAATTGTTTCGGTGCGTTTTTAAAGTTTTGAAATTCTAAAAATGCTATAAAAAAAATGAGAAAAGATGATTGGCCGCATTATTGGCACGGAGCATTCCATACAAATCATAATAATGGCTTTCCATAAGAAAACATTCAATACTTTTTCATCTTGTACTGTGTTTTGACGTTTTAGCTGTCCATTAATTTCAAAATGTTCTTTTTTCAACTTTTCAAGATAGGTATTCTTTACATAGCTGAATAAAAGTTTCTGATGAAAAATTAATTGAAAATTCAGAGGTAAGAAGAAAAAAATTGTTGGACTATATTTATTTACATTTGTTTTGATTACTACAAAATTACAATTTGGTTAAGAATCTAAAAATTTTAAAAATTCCCAAAAAGTATTTTCTTTTTGATTATCTGAAAATAAAGTTTTAGATGTTTTTTTGTCCACAAGAAGAATTTTCAAGACCTTCACAAAAACATATGTCTTTCAACTAATAAATTAAATTACTTATATAGATACAGCGTTGAAACGTTGAAATTTGTTCGTCCATTTCACGTAAAAACGTCATTAAAGAAAATTTTCCATTAGTTTCAATTTGGAATTCACAAAACAATTTTTAGCAAAACAAACTTACAAGCAAAACAGGTGAAAAATTGTTGTTTCTACTGCATCAAAATTATAAAGGAAGAAGAAATGAGACGAAAGTCTTCAAAGTATAAAAACAAATAAAACATTTGTTTCGTTAGGTGAGCTGCTGAACAGGGTAAACTGCTGGAGGTGCGTCAGTTTAGCGTTAACAAGCTGGTTGTTACTTAATATTTTCTTACATCTAACAACCTACAAGGTTTGTCATGAAATTCTGGTTTATTTGTTTCTGTCAAGGCTTAAAGCTTGGGCGTTATGCACTTAGGCATAGCTGAAACATAGGGTAAGCTAAATCAAAATTATTGGGATGTATACATTTTTAAATTATAAACGAACAAATTTGTCACCAGCTGTTTGGTTAACATTTGACGTATCAAATAAATGAATGCTTGATAAGCTGTACCATTATTGAACCAATTACAGCAACTACTTACATAAATAGTATTGTTTGCTGTATAATTGATTGATCGTATTGATTGTTGTTTGGTCGGTTAAATGGTTGGTTGGCTAATTGCTTGGTAGGATAAATATGGCTGTTTTTTATTCTTCATCCAGTTAACTAGAGCCTGGGTTGGTTGTTTGGCTGGTTGATGTCTTCACTCTCCAATTGGCTCAATTTTCAAAGATAAATTCAAAAAAAATGTGAAACAGAACGTCCATAATTGGCGTCATTGTCGCACAGATTGACGTGACATCGTATCGATTAATTTCAAAAAATATTTTTAAGAAAAGAATTTTGTTTTCCCAGCAAACGAATGTTTCAATAAATGATGAACGCGTAAATGCTGACGCGTTAACGAGAGGAACTCGTGTCAGATATTCGCCGATGATTGATGATTCATATCCAGCGCGTTGATAACTTCCACGAACTATCCATCTATTTATTATGCAGCACATCATTTTTGCCACTGACTTCACCCAACGCTTTTTCGTGTAGAGATATTTTTCATGTTGTGTTTCGTTGTAGGACGCTGGCATGCTATTTATTATACTGGAAAACCTTCCAATCTATGGAATATGTTTCAGTCTGTTCTGTTTCGTCAACTAATTCATCACTCACTTTTTGCTACAAGAATCTGTCAAAGAAATTATTCCAAGATTCACGTAATTACCTGTGTGTCACTAAAATAAAATTTGTTTTAGATAATTTATAACACTATAATTTGGAAAAATAGATCGGAGCATAATCATCGTACAAACACACAAAAGCAGACATCTGGAGTTTCCCAAACTGCTCCTTTGGTAATTTTTCATAATCAATCACGTACACATGTTACGTTATTGCATCATCATCTCATTCATTACAAACTTTTACCTTTTTTTGGTGATTTGGGCAAAAATTAAAATTGTTGTTCCTATCATCAAATATTTTTTCCCTGTTTTGTACTGTCATTACACATTTTAATGCATATACACAGGGCATCTCTAATCACAAAAACACATGTTTCACAACACACACGCACACACACAAACACACACAACTTTACAATCTAACTCTTCTATTCAGTTGGGTTAAGTTTAATATATGTAGGTAGATATAAATAAAGCTAGAAGGAAACACGTAGGAGTGCTGTAATAATGATAGGAGGAATGTATGCAATGAAACTTCATCCACATATGAAGTGGATGGTGTGGAGAGGTGGTGCCATAAAATAATTTTCCTGTCTTCCCACATTTGATCCCATTTAATCCATTTAACGGAAGTGCACGAGTGAGTCGCGGTGGTCGTTCGGTGCGTCACATGATCTAGTGATGTCATCGTCGTGTTCGTCGTCTGCATAATATTAATCATCGCTGACATCATCATCATAGATCTATAGATTTGTTGGTAATGCATTTATGATAATATATATATAATTATATATATATATAATTATATATATATATATATATATAACTCATAAAAAATGTCAACTAACACATATATATGTTGGAAAGAAACCATATTTTATACAGTATTGTATGTATTCTAACGAATCGTTGACATATATAAATTTAATGTGTCTTCAATTTTCCTTACTAGAAAACTAGATAATAAAAAAAATTGATAAGAAAAACTTTAAATTGATTAATGCCGACAATTCTTTAGGATTCATACATTACTATATATGTGTGTGTGTGTGTGCGCGTGTAATTAATTGTTTGAATGTTAACCTGAGTAATTAATGATAATAGTTATTTATAATGACAAACGATAGATGCAATAGAGATAGATAGATAGATTGATTGATAGATAGATGCTTATACTTTTCTCTGATGTTCTAACATTATATACATACGTTCGGGTTGATGTATTTATATGTAATTAATGTTACATTTTGCTCATATGTGTATACAATTAATGTCAGGATTATGAAATTAATGTTCGTATATATATATAATGTATTTTATGTACAATTCCCACACACTTACAATTCTAAAATTTAAGTTAAAAGTTAAAATATTAATTCTAGATGAAAGACCAAAACTTATCAACACAATCGTCGTCATCATGGTGCATATGAGCTGTAAAATATCCACCTTTTTTTTATATTTTTCATCATCATTTTTCTCACCATCTTCGTCACCATACTTCACCAACGTCATCATCAACGTCATCAATAGCGTCAACAACGTCATAATCATCATTGAAGCTTGGTGGTGAAATGTCAATTGAGATTTTTAGAAATTTGTATGCGTAAGTTGTGGGTGCACGTGTGCAATGTTCATTTATTTTTTTAATTCATTTATTCATATAATGAACCAACATGGAAAGAATACACAAAAAAGTGCAACTGTAAATTGGTATGTGCAGTGCCCTAAGTAACAAGCGGTCGAGTCCGGGAATAGAACATGTTTGTATGGGTAAATATACAAATTTGTGTGTTTGTTTGTGTACGTTTGTTTGTGTACGTTTGTGTGTGTGTGTGTGTGCAATGTACATTAATTGCCATTAATTTCTGAAAGATTGTATCTAAAATTAAATCTACAAGATTAGAATAGCAAAAATGAGAAAGTGTCTACGGTGTTACAAAACTTCAGAAAAATGCATTTTTTTAAAAAGGAAAAGTGCAAATCTGGGTGCAATTTTTTAAGAAATTGTGTGTGCTGTTATAAAAATTTTGCCATGTATTCAGTGCAGATTTTTAAAGAAAACTAGTATGCCGCCTACCTGTATGTGTGTGTGTGTGTGTGTGTGAGTGTGTATCTGTGAATATATATAAGTCTGTGTGGACGTTGTCTTGTCATCTGTGTATATGTCAATGTGTACGTGTCTGTGTACGTGTTTGTATGTCTGTGTGTGTTTGTGTGCGTATGTCAGTGTCCGTGTGTGTTTGTTAGCAGGCAGCATATATTGTGAGTGCATGTTCATGTTCATGAGTTATGCAATCCCTCATTGATCTTCTATAGCATTTGAGGTGCATGTAATGAGGAGACTGTTTGTGCAATCATCGCCGTTACCATCTTTATCGAACTTTCCTGTTGACATTAGCATCATCGTCGTCATCTTTATCCTCATCTTGTTTGTCTTCATCATCATCAACGTCATGATTATCATTTTTATCCTCATCTTGTTTGTCTTCATCATCATCAACGTCATGATTATCATTTTCATCATCATCTTCTTCGTCTTCATCATCATCATCAACGTCATATTCATCATTTCCATCATCATCCATAATCAATGTGAGTTGGATAACTCAATAACCCTTCATGTTCCTGGTGAAGTACCTACCGCACTACTCCAATTTCACCACAGACGAAAAATCAACCATACGCACAAGTTCGGCGGAAGTTAGTTCACGGGCTGACAGCAGCACGTAAGATGCATGCACATACGTTAACAACTTGTTTGTTGGCTGAAACTATTTCACAAATGTCCAATTATTAAACTGAAAAATTCGTCGCTATTTTGTTTTTGAAACCTTTTTATTTCTTCATTTATTTTAATGTTTACTAATAAATAAAAAAATTGTTTAGATATATACATGAGTATTTCATACACACAGGCGTTCACACCCTAAGTATGATGCAATGAAATGTGGTTTCGGCACAGATTGGTGTTTATGTCATGTGAACGAGAAGACTTAAGAAGAAGTTTAAATTTAAATTACCTAAAAGTTACTACCATTTAAGTTACGTAACAATTAGTGTTTCTACCTGTAAGGCACTTAACGGTTCGTACTTCATAAGTTATTTAACGATTAGTACTTCTTATGTTACTTTACGACTAGTAGTTCTAGCAGCCACGGTCATTAGCGAAGTTATTACCTTTGAAATTTGACACCAACAACTTGCCAGTAATCCTGTTACTGACACTTCCAGAAGTAACACTGATGAAGTTGTTAGTCCGCTAACATTGCAACTGTCCTTAATTATAATTGTTACTGCCCCAATTATTTTATTCTAGAATATTTCTTTGAATCATTCATACGTATATTGTCGCATTTTATGTATATGTTTATATCAATATGTGTATGTTTGTATGTCTGTTTATGTATATTTAGTGGTTCTATTTGTTTGTTATTATTATTATTATTATTATGAGAAAAAACATGGGCGAAGACAAAATGTCCCTATGCCCGCGACACAAAATTAACTATAAAATTTTAACACATAAACAATAATGTACATGAATATATGTTAATAAACAAAAATATAAGAAAATAACTTCGATTATTAATTCAACTTTATATATATATACGCAAACATTTCTTCATAAAAATTCCAATTTCAACCATTCATATATATCGTCCTCTCTTAAAGACAATCATGTCAAAACAAACATTTATACCATCATCCAAAATCTATAAACAGCATTCACGAGTAGTCATCCTTCAACTCCGCTCTCCAATCATATTTAAATTTAGCATTCATAAGAAAATCATCCAACTTTTTTTTAAACTCATTCAAATCACTGCAATTAACAACATCATCATTCAAATTATTCCAAATATTAATAGTTCTATTAACAAAATAATTTTTTATTGAATATGTATTTATATATTGTCGGTGTCAGCTGTGTTGTTTCATAGTAAAAATTACTTTTTTGTTTTGAAAAAAAGGTTGCAAAAATAAATTTAATAATTTTTTGTGCTATAGAGAAAAAAAAGAATGTAAGTTTTAAGTTTTAAAACAAAAATTCGTAGAAAAATGTTTAAATATAAACCATATTTTATTATAAATACAATACACAGTATTGTGTGAATTCTATCGAATTGTTGACATTAGTCAATTTAAAGTTTGTCTTTTCAATTTTTCTTACTAGAATTTTTTGGAAAATGCCAACAATTCGGTAGAATTCATACAATACTGTAATGTATGCATATATATATATATATGAATAAATAAATAAATATATATATATATATAATAATCATGCATTTACGACAGAACAAACAAATCTCTTAAGCAAATTTTAAAGGATAACAAACTGCCATACTTTTATAAACAATAATTTTAGAATGTATGTCACGTATGTAGGGTTGGTGTGTTCGAAGCACATGTGTAAATCTCATCGAGAAAATACCTGGGAGCTCAGATAAATTTAGAACTTAAAACGAGTTAACCCTTAAAATTGTTGTTTGATGAATAAAATTTGAAAATTTCAAGGCATATCATTTGAAGGTGCATATGCACACATTTTGAAATTTATTTAAGCAGAATGAAGATGAACTATTTTTACAAATTCAATTTTAAATGAATGAATGGCAGGTGTTTGTAGGCTAGTGAATGAATGCCTCTTCCGGCTTATTTTTAAACTTTTTTATTTATAAGTTACTTGCACGGTCGTTCAACTTGATTCCGCTTTGTAAATTTCACATTCGTTAAAGAGATCATAATTTCTAACATGAATTCGTGATTTCAAAAATGTTTTTTAAATAGTTTTATATGGCTAGTTACGGTGACGCTAGTAAGCAAATTTTCAAAATAAAATGTTTTTTTCATTGAAAATCAAAGTTGTATTTTATTTGATTGAAACAATATACAAGTGTTAGAGTGTAGAGATGTGTTACTCGATGTATTTACCATTCAACCCTTGCGCACGTGCAGCTCTGTAGAGGCCTTCATGTACTTTTAATTTTCCAGATATGAATGCTTGGCACGCACTGGCATGCTTCCGTCCATCCTTGCATTCTTCCATCTCTGTTGTACGACCTCAATTGAAGATAATAAGAAAATATGAACGTTCAATTTATCGAACTATGCTGAGTGGAGTGAGTGAGTGAGTGAGTGAGAGAGTGAGTGAGAGAGTAAGTGAGTGAGTGGAGATGTGAGAAGAGAAGTGCAAAAGAAGGAAATGATGAAGATGATGGAGATGAAAATGACGTTGAGGAAAATGATCAGATGAAAAAGAAGATGAAGAGACCAGTATCATCATTCATGGCCTGTTATAGAGCTTTTGTTTGCAGTCGGACAGCTCTTTCAACTTTTATTCCAGTTAAGTGCGTAACGTGGAATTTTATAATTTTTCAAAAAAATTCTACGAATTATTTTCTAAGTTTAAAAATATGTGAATAAAAGTGCGCTCAACTTACATACATGTACAAAGCGATCTTAATACATTATTAATGGGCAGATAATGTTCTTGAAACATTATGAATGACCAGATAATTATGGATGATAGATGAAAACGATAAATAACTATGATAATAGATATGCATCACCATTCACACATGCACACAAACGCACACAAACACACACACACAAACACACACAAACAAACACACAGAGACGAACACACACAAACATGCACATGTACACACAGACATGCAAGCATACTCAGGGATGAATAGAATGCAATGCGAATATACACCATAATGAGTTTAGATGCTTATGTACTAATGAGCTTGATGTGGTATGGATGGGCAGGGCACACGTACATTCATATATTATATAATTGTCAATGAATATATAAAAAAAATTAAAATTCTTAGCACACTCAAATGAGATATATCACGTTGTAAGACGCATGAAATTTTTTCTCTGCCAAAACATTGTAGTTAGTAATGGTAATATGATTGTGTTAACATTTTAAAATGTTTATTCGACACTATGCAAATAACAGATAGAGTTCAAAATTTTGAATAAAATTAAACAATCTAATTATTTCGTATCATATTTACTATTAAAAATATTTTATAACTCGTCCGACCATACACTGGCTCACTCAAAGGTGAGTGACACCAGTGCCACCATTGAAGTGTCCTTCAGATTCAAGAAGGTTTTCATAATCCAAACATTTTACATGGTTTTATGTTTGCTTATTTGTAAGAGTTGAGTAGAGTTTGTATGAATGAAAATACGTTTAACATTTTAATTATTTTTAATAATAATAATAACGTAACGTTCAGTAAGCATATATAAAAACTCTGTAGTAGTGGTTTTTAAAATTATTTGACTGGGATGTATTTAAAATATTTAATCTTGTAAAACGAAACCAACTTAATAAATAAAACGAAATTCAGCCTAATAAATTATTTAAAAGAGTTCTTCTATATTTTCATATAGTTGCCACATTACATACCTAACATGACATAAACATTTTTCTAGATCAACCAATGATGAATGTACATGAAATAGAAAGTCTGAAATGGCTTATCTAAATTGTAAAGCACGATTTAGAGATTTTAACGAACATTTTAAAGAGTTAAGTCAGAAGTTAATCACAGCTAACTAGTTCTTCTAGAAAAATTTTTACTGAACAATCGCCATTGAATATTTTATACTATAATTTATGATGTGTATTTTGTAATTGGGAAAAATTTCTTGATCTTGTCGAAGCAAATAAGATTACAAAGGCTATGAAGCGAAACATCGATTTTTATATTCTCGGAAGGCTAGAAAATGTTGCAGTCTGGAGAGTGCTTGAAGTTTCATCCTACTGCTTCTATGTACTTTTTTTATCTCTCAAAACAAGAACATTCAGGCCAAACTAAAATGTACAGTAGTAACTCTAACCCATTCTCAATTTGTTTTGAGAAATTAATTAAGTTAATATTGTTTTAAGAAACGACTCAATGAGATAAACAACAAATGCAAAGTTTTGCAAGTGATTTGAAAACTATCGCGCAATTTAAAAAAAAAGAATAATGTACTTAAAAGATTAGTCAAACCTAAAAACGATAATTGTAAAAAAAATTGAAGATTTCTTTTGAAAAAATTTCCAAGAATTTAAAAAATCCAAATTATTTTCTCATGTGACTTCATTTTAAAATTTTGCTTTTTGAATTTAAATTACTTGTCAAAAAGTTTTAAAAACGCTCGTCTTCATAAGACTACATGGAAGGGAGCTGAAAAAAATTATCCAAAAAAGTGAAGGATGAAAAATCAATGATACACCAAAACATTATAAATTTATCTTCACTAATATACGTCATGTCTATCGATACTGTAGATGTTATTGGTTTATTGTGTTAAAGATATATATCTATTGTTAATGATATATATCTATTCAATGTTAATGATATATATATATATATATATATATATATATTCAATGTTTTGAAACCATTTGAAACGGTGTCAACAAACACTAGGCAAAAAGGTTTGTTGATACCAATGACTTGCAGAACTGATTTAAATGCCAGATACTGGGCGGTAAGAGGAATTCGTCTTTGGAATTCCTTGGAACTAGGTGAAAAAAAATTTTTCGGATATAATGAATTTAAAAAATATATGGAAAACTTATGCAGATCAATGTAGGTATGATGCTTTCTTTGTTTAATTTTGTCGTGTTTTATTTAATTGTTTTACATCTGATTGAATATTTAACCTCCTTACTTTAAGTTATAAAAATAAATTTATTGGGTGTATTTATATTTATCGATATACTAAAAATGTTTATATTTGTATCTCATATTGTTACACAACTAGTTAAGGTGGTCAGCACATGCTTTCGTATATATGATCTCCTGTTTCTTTTCGAATAAAATTCTGGAAAAAAAAATGTTAATGATATATATCTATTCAATGTTAATGGTATATATCTATTCAAAAACAACACAACAACCAAGACAAAACATAGTATCAACAATAACACACATCAAAACGTAACGAAAAATACATCATCATACAAACATTAACATAAATGACACACCGGTATTATTTAGTATAAATACTACATTTATCGAACGGTATCACCCTGCAATATTCGCATTAATACACATTATCTCTCAACAACAATGTAACATCATAAATAATTTTCAACATTCCACAGCAACTAAAAACATTGATAACATTAACGGACAACAACATCAACTAAAATACAACAATCAGGCAGTATCATGAGAATCAATAAGCAACAACAACAACAGCGAAACAGCAGCGCAACGAAAAAAAAGATCCAAACAACATTAAAATTACATCAACATAACATTAAAATTACATCAACATAACAAATATTCATCTTTACAGTATCAGCATAATATTTACACGATACACCAAAAATAACATCAATCCAACTTCAACACAATACTACAATAACAACAACAAAAGGCATCAACCCAGCTCTAAAACAACACAAACAGAAAAAAACATCAACCCAACTCCAACACAATACACTACAAAACTAACAATGACATCAAGATGGAATCATCAAAAGACACGAAGGCAGCACTTAACAAATGAGGCCAGATTATAGATAGCCATCCGTCAAGATATCCACAACATTAAACGGCATCTAACTAATTCCTACTAAGAGGAATTTTTGAACGCTAAATTTTGTTTGTTTTTGTGATTTCTAAAGAAAAAAATTTAAACTTGTTGGTGATTTTATTATTAAAGCCATTTATTTCTTCAAGAATAAAATGACTATATAAGTTAATAACGTCAGTTAAGTGATCAAGCACTTTTTTAAAGGTATTCTTTAAATTTAAAGTTTGGAAGAAAGGCGTTAAAAACATTTCCCAATTAACGCTTTTATAGTTAAATGAACTTAATAGTGATTTTTTTTATAAAATATTATGAGGTCCTTAGAAACTTCTGATGAAGATTTTTAGAAAAAGACCTTTTAGCAAGATGACAAAAATTTTAATATTTATTTGACAGAAATGGGTGGATGTCATTAGTTGTAGGCCTTATTCTCACAGTTCCTTTAAATTTTATCTTTTCAACAGAATTTCGTCAGTTGTTGAAAATATGTGCATCTCATGTGCCACACGTTCCCTAAGATAGTTCATCTTAATTTTACTAAAGAAACATCACTTCTATCCACTTTTTGAACAGACTGACGGTGTTTAATAGCGATTACTCAAGGTATATTTACTGAAATATGCATAAATGAAAAATGCTAGTAAAACTATAAATAAGAATAATGCAAGCAGTGACTATGAAGATAGTTCTGCTGATCATAGAAAAGTTTATGACGCAGAACATACCAACAAATCAAAGATGTCTAAAGAAACGTATGCAGACATAAACTTATTTCCCACTCACATTTATATTTGCATGAATGAATATGGTGTACAAGTCGTGTCATGTGCAACAACAAATTCATCCATGCGCTGTGGTAGGTTAGGTTGGTGTCATTGGAGCATCATCTTCATGAACGGAACACGCATGGAAGCCTAACATGCAACAGTGCTTATGCAGTTTTACCAGCAGCTCATATCATTAGAACTATCCTAATTATCGTATCATTCTAGAATATGTGTACAACCTTTGGCATTGCATTTTATATCTAGATAGTTTGATTATTTTATGTTTCAGGTTGATGAATTATCTTTAATAAATTAACATAACCTTCATTCTAGCTTTAATACGAATTTATATTGAAATTTTGTTAAATGTAACCTTAACTCTACTTTTTTTTTAAACGTCTAGTATTTCAAGAAAGGATAGACTGACCAATGATATTTTACAAGTTGAAACAACGCTGGAATGCATGATAAATAATTAAAGTTATTATTAATCACGGTAAAGAATGCATGATAATAAAATCATCTGGATGGTAAAAATGTGAAATATTTTTATGGGTTCATGTAAAAAATATGTCGCTAGGTGCATGCCTGCTGGTGCCATTTACGCTTTTGTACTGTTGGAGGTGTAGGCCAAAAATACACCAATCGAAATTGTTTCGAGAGTGTTATAAAAATCGTAGCTATGTAAAAATAGATGATGATAGAATTATTTATATTTTTATGATCAAAAATAATTGATTTTATCATTTTTAACCTGCAAGAAAACAATATTATAAAATGAAAACAATGAATAAATTAACAGAGTAATAAGGATTGCATTTGGGAATTAAATTCTGGTTTTAAAAACTGATAATTAAATAAATAAACAAATCACATCATTATTGACTAAAATATGTACGAGACGAATGAAGAAATGTCAAATGCCTTAGCAAATAACTTTTTGCATTATACCAAAAATCTAAACAAGACATTTGAAGATGTTAAATCCAGCATGAGAATGTGCCTATAGATTTCAAAAGAATTGTATAATACTCCAATAATAACTAAAGAAATGTCACATAGAATTGAGAAAATCAAAGATTTAGCGCCTGGCACAAATTAATTATTTTGTAAATTTCTAAAAACCATTCTCAAAAGCTACTTTCCATTCTAATCAAAATTTACATCTACATATGGTCCAATGCAAGGCTACAAAATATGGCTTCATGCAATAATAGTCCTTATAAATAAACCAAACAAATCAAAATTACAGCCAAACAACTACAGACCAATATCTCTGACACGCTGCACGCACATGCAAGATAATTGAGAAAACAATCAATCATAGATTAACTTGGTACTACATAGATGATAACGTTATATCTAATTCTCAATGTGGAGGCATCCAAAGAAGATCAACATAAGACCACTTGACATCATTAAAAAACTTCATAAGACAAGTTTTGAAAGTAGAAAAAATATCACATTCCAGGAGATATACACTCAATTTTAAAAAATGAAAATATAGTAAACCTAATGCCATACATTTAGGAAATAAACATTTTCAACAACATCTAATTGTCCTGCTTTTCATAAGGTTCACAACAAAGACCAAAGGCGCGAAGAGAGCCTGTCAGTGCTAAAGCTGCAAAAGAAGTATAAATTTAAATAAATCGTTGACACGTTGTTGTTGTCAATGTTATGATTCTGGAAACATTTGTTATGATTTTGTAGTTGTTGTTGTTGTTTGGTAGGATTATGTTGTTGATATTGTTGTTGTGATGTCATTGTGTTTGTG
>NW_008704501.1:3695190-3742690 GCF_000326865.2 Helobdella robusta
AGAAGCAGGTAAGCCCCATACGTCAGTTTGGATGAGGTTCTCGTTGTTGTTTTTGATGTTGTTGTTGTTGATGTGGTTGATGTTGTTCTTTTGTTTTTTTTTTGTTGAGATTTTTGATGTGGTGGTTGTTGGAGTTGATGTGTTGTTGATGTTGTTATTTTGGTTGTGTCATAGGGGATTTCAAAAAATTTTAATTAGTTTTTATATATGTTGTTACTGTTGTTGTTGATATTGTTGTAGATGTTGTTGTAGATGTTGTTGAGGTTGTTGTTGAAGTTGTTGTTGAAGTTGTGTTGTTGTTGTTGGTAGTGGTGTTGTTGTTTTGATGTTGTTAGTCAAATTAGTCAAGTTGTTTTTTATTTCGCTTTCTGCTATTATGAAACATGTGCATGAAATTTATCGTTATTTTGTACAATTTTTGACAAAAAGTAGAATAAAATTTTGAAAAAGTTTTTGAAACCAATTTAAACAATGAAATGCATAATTTAAGTTTTAAAATTTATGAAAACATTTTTTGTTAAATTAAAAAAATTTACGTCAGCATGTTAAATCCTATAATGCAATTTTATAATTAAGTATTCATGAACTTTGTCATATGTTTATCCAAAAAAGCTCTTTTTAAACCAGCTTTGAACCTCTATATGTTGGTTGGACAATGCTCAAATTTAACAGTTCGCACAACCAGATATGTAAATTTTTTTAGTTATCTTCTTACTAAATGAATGCTAAAATCTTGTACGATACCTGCTGAACCTGAAAAATATTATTACCTGATCGACTGATCTTATTTTTACGTTTTCAATGAATAAATCAGGCTGTTTCCTTTGTCTTACTGTATTGTTTAATTGTTTAAAATCGATAAAATTCCTCGCGGCAGTCTAGCGTGTGCTGTTGTGTGGTCTGCACCAACCTACGTTGCTGTCTATTAAACATCTTAAAAAATGAAATACTTGTAAAAAAGACTTTAATTTTTTCACAGCAGTTTTCCAAATAAGAAACCTTGTAATCAGCTTTATTAGACAGCACCTGAAGTCTGAAAAATGAAACGGAAGTAAATAACTTTAATATGAATAAAGAAAGAGTTTTGTTGTTTTTTTAAGATTTCATTATTGTGATGCAATTGAGGCGATCCTCTGCTAAAATTTTATATAAAAATATTATTGCACTATAACTGTTACAAGCATTTTTATTCCATCCATCCATTTATTTGTTTGTTTGTTTAAATTTATTTTTAATACAATTTGTTAAAAAAACAATAAATTTTACAAGCATATGTCTACGTTTATTTGTAACGACATTACAACTGTTTATACATATCACCTAAATGAATATATGATTAAATGTTAGCACGAATGATTAACATTGAAAAATAAAAACATAATGAATTGCAAATTGACAATTAATTGTTGAAAAAATTTTACTCAACACAGAGATAGAGGGTGAATTTGCATTCATAGAACTGTTAGTTAGTTGGCGGTTGGCTGGCTTCACATCTGCCTACCAATTAGACTTGCCCATCTACCAATCCAGCAAGATGCAACAAACGAAGAAACATTTTTATCTTTAATTTTTTTGCCAAAATGACTTTCACAACCGTTAAAAATGTTGATGGAAGTGCTCAGACCATCACGACAGTATATGTCTACAACAATTTTCAAACTCACGTGATGCAAACTATAAACAGATTGTTGTCTTATATTAATTGGAAAATAATTAAATTCAACATACCAACAACGGAATAATTGCAAGATTATCAATATTTCAATCAGCATCTACGTCATTAAGTACCATTCAGTATAAGGACAAACACCACTCCTTTAAAATGTGGAACAATTCCGTGGCCTACCTACTAGAGAACATTCGCTACTTGGAGAACATTACGCTAGACGGCAGTAACAGAACTGCACGCAACAAGGTTGATACTGATTGGAATTTTGACGATTTCGTCGAAATAAACGAGCAGCACAGCTCCAATGTCCTTCTGACGTGTTTGTTGACCTTCTATTCTATAATGGGTTAGTTGCTTCCTCTTCCTGTTTTGTTTCTGTTCATTGTTATTTTTTACTTGGTTATTTCTTGTTCTTTGTTTTTTGCAATTGGTTGTTTTATGTTCTTTGTTGTTAGTTGTTTCTTGTTATTGATATTGAATTTTCTTTATTAATAATTTTTTTGTAGTTGTAATTGATCGCTTGCTCTTTCTTATATGTTATTCATTCTTATCAGCGTGGCTATTGTTGTATCGGTTGATTGATGGACGTTAAAATGTTTTTGGACGCTCTCCGAAATCGCGATTGTCGTTGCAACTATTTTAGTTGCTTTTTTAAAAACTTGGTAGTTATTGTTGTTTTTGTTGTTGTTTAGTTTAACACAGCAACTCTCCCAAGTGAAATTCATTCAGTGGGCGATTTCGTGTCCACATACCGTATCGTATCGTAATTTTCGTAATTTCTGAGCAGTTAGCACTGATGTATCTTTATTCAGTTCAAATTTGCGGCATTTTTTGAGAAGCAATTTGAATGCGAGGTGATGGTGTTGTTCTGAGCTGAAGAACAACGTTGACGCTTTTTAATGGATTTTTTTTTTGTAGAAATTATTGCCTGGTCGCCTCCTGCATATAAAAAGTTTCTCGATCAATAATAACCTAACGGGATTCATTGTAATTAAATGCCCTATCGATCCATCGATCCTTTCCATTTGCTCGGCAGACCATTTGTTAGATTGTGGAGCGTGAAAACTATTTATGCAATACAAATTTGATTTTCTTTTACTTTGATTTTTTAGATTCCATTGCAGTTTACAACTCATTAGTGACTTTATGGTATCTTAATGGTATCTTGATTAGCATGATTATATGATGAATTTTTATTTTGTATGAATACACATTTGTTTTAAACTTGTGAAAACGAGCAAACTAAAGCGGCATCTCGCTCATCTCAAATGTGAAGATTATTTTTACATTCGAAATTTGTTAAATTCTATCACGTTAAGTTTACATTCCTGTAAACATTCTAACGGCGAAATTATTTTAATGGTGTGAAGTTTGGCTGATTTACGGTAATCAAATGTTTCGGTTATTTTTATAAGTGATCGGATCAAATATTTGATTACTTTTTTTCATTTTTTTTTGGTTCTACTTGTCTCTTAAAAACTTGGCAAATTTTTTTGCTCATCTATTAATTTTGCGCAAAAAATCTACAAACCAGACCATCAAATTTTTTTTTTCAAAAAACTCAAAGTCGATAAAGTAAATCGAAATTCTCGGAGTTCAGAGCATATTTGTAATCGAAAAAATATCTGAACCTGTAATAAATTACATTTTAAAACGCATCCATGGGTGTCGAAATATTTCTTGTAGTCGATTAAACGTTTCGTCACTAGATTATTCCATAAACGCTCTCCATTGGAATGTATGTACAGTACAACATCTCCACTGAAGATTCAGCCGGTATTGCAAAATGTGATGTCAAAATTATTTTAAGATTATTCGTTGTGTAATTCTTTTGCGTGGTTCAATAAAGACTTGCAGACAATTTCTACTCGTTCTATTCTTTGTTTTCCATTTTGTATTTTCGCAACACAAAACAAAGACATAGAAAAATTGTGGAAACATTTTAATATTTTTTCTAAATAATTAATGTTAAATTTAGCGTGTAGAATTTTTTTAAATTTGTTGAGAATTAAATTAAAATATAAAATTTAATTCGTTTAAACTCCCGTGTGGTTATTCATCAATCATTTTTACAAAAAATAATTTTTTCAATTTTTTGTCTTCAAGTGTATTGGATTTCTAGACGTACATAAATTTTAAATTATTATCTAAAATTTATTCAATTAAATTATTTTTTTTTACTCTCAATAAAATACAGAATTTTTCAATTTTAAGTTTCTAACAAAATCAATAGTTTGGTTTTATTGTAGGAATGAGTTTTATTCATAATTTGAATACAGTCTTACATTGTCAGAATGTCAAATTATTATACGATTTCAACCTAAATAAATTTAACTCTCATATCACAACAACATTACATTAATATTTCAATACATCGCATTATCTTATCACATAATTACATCAACGTATGACTTCATAACGGCAGGATTGCATATGGCCACATTATCATCATCATATCGCCACATATAATCACAACATCGTCAGATCATTCTTTATAATCACATACGGCCATGTCATCACATACAATAACTGCATCATCATATAACCCCATCACCATCATATAACCGCATCACCATCATATAACCACATCACCATCATATAACCACATCCCCATCATATAACCACATCACCATCATCATATAACCCCATCACCATCATATAACCACATCATCATCATATAATCACATCATCATCATATAACCACATCATCATCATCTAACTAAATCATCATCAATTCGCCACATTATCGTCATATAACCACATTATCATCATATAACCACATCACCATCATATAACCACATCACCATCATATAACCACACCACCATCATATAACCACATCCCCATCATATAACCACATCACCATCATCATATAACCACATCATCATCATATAACCACATTATAATCACATCATCATCATATAACCACATCATCATCATCTAACTACATCATCATCAATTCGCCACATCATCGTCATATAACCACATTATCATCATATAACCACATCACCATCATATAACCACATAATTATCATATAACCACATCATCATCATCTAACTACATCATCATCAATTCGCCACATCGGCACATTTGCACATTAGCTTCAGCATGAATGGAAAAGCATGAATTCAATTGTTTGCTGATGATGTGAAAATGTGGTGATGTGATTGTTTGTTGGCGTGATGAAATTCGGTCCTAATGCGATGTAATGTGATGTGTTGATGTGATACTTTTTATAACGTAATAATTTGTTAATGTTATGATGTCAGACTCTAACGAGTTGATGTTGTATTGATGGGGTAATGTGATAATTTGCTGATGCAATAATGGGGTACTAAAATATCTTGGCGATGTGATAATGTGATGATATAAAAATTTGATCATACGGTCATAAAATAATTTTGTGACGGCGATATTCGGGCTATTACGGTTGAGCAGCTCATGAAAGTAAACGAGTTTAATGTTCTGGATTGAAAAAGAGCCTTTATAGTCAGCTAAAATGTTTTTGATCATATGCACACTTTGAATATTTTTGAAGTGAACGTGCCTCTAGAAGAGCACTATTGATCAACCTATACCGCTGCTTACATACCATCCATCCATCCATCCATCCATCCATCCATCCATCCATCCATCCATCCATCCATCCATCCATCCATCTAATGTGTATAAGAAAGACGATCATTTTAATTCAATTTGCATTTTACAACCTGTCGTATAGATTACAAACAACGCCAGCAATTTTTCACACTTTTTCCTGTTTTTAAAATTTGGGTAGGCAAACATTTTTGCTGCTGCAGTACCCATGCAATCAGTAATTCTGCGTAGATGTAATGTTTAAAAGTTGTTAAAATATTTGTCGATTTATGGCAAAAACTCAACAAAGTTTGCCAAATTGATAACCGATTATCAGGTAATCCGATTTTAGTCTCGAAGTTATGTTTGCAAATTATTTTGCATATTGTTGCCACGTTACTTACGGCTGCTGGTAACTCGAAACGTTTCAGTAAATAAGAACAAACATAAAACCATACACCACTCCTCATATATCATACTCTTAACTTCTGGTTTCAGAAAGATTACAAATGAACCATGATAATCAGTCGTAGTCTCGAGTTATTTATTATCAAACGAGATACACAGTAACAAATATTTACAATGTAAATGAAGGTAATTTAAAATTAAATTTTCATAAATCTTCAAATTTTGTATTGCTTTCAAATTTTCCGAAATTCCTCTGAGTCCAATAAAAGTTGTTTCACATATTTAATTATTATTTGCTCGTGTCACGAAACATCCTGTTTATTTTCCACTTTCCACTTTGTAAGTACTCTGTGGTTTAATTGGTGTACAAACAAACAACCTACCTTCGTGTAAATATTTTTATGCAAAGTTTATTATTGAAAATTTTTATTTAAATTTGGTAAAAGGAACTTAAAAAATTAATTTATTGATATCGCCTCGAAGGCAGAGAATGAAGTACATGAATTCCCTGTATAATCACTATTTATAATTTTTTTACGGTTTCAATTTATTTTTGTTCAAATACCTTCACACAAAGGAATCTGGTGCAAACGAATCTAATAACTTCAGAAACGCAAGCTTCACTCGAGAGTGTCAAAACAAATGATATATGTGCATGCATAAACATGTACATTGTACAAACACTCCCTATACAAATGTAGGTATAGGAAGTATAACATATGTATACTTACACATGCAAAGGCACATTTGCACACACACACAAACAGATGTACATATACACAAATATGAGAACACGCACTGAGACTTACACACACACATACATACACACATACACGCACGTACACATCCGCATGTATTCATTAGTGGTGCTCAGCTATATTATTACTCCAGAGTACCTCGCATTGAATAAGATTTTGAGATGCACTGATAGCAGAACATAACATTAGATTATCCAACTTGAACAGGTTCAAATTAAAAGAAGTTTTTTTGATATTTTGATAATATAATTGAATTCACAGAAACTAAATTAAAAAAATATATGAATGAATAAATGAATGAAGGAAAGAATGAATGAATGAATGAACGAACGAACGAACGAACGAACAAATGAATGAACGAACGAACGAATGAATGAATAAACAAATAAAAAATTAATGAAAGAATGGCTAAATAAGTTATACACGGCGACGAGTTAGTTCATCACACGGCAGGATGAGAGTTTGCATATCGGTAGAGGAAAAAGAAAGCAATAAAATTTGGTGACAGCAAACAACAAATTGCACTGCAAAAGTAAATTTTAAAACGTAAGTGAAATTCAAAGTTGGACAAATAAAATAATTTGAATGGAAAAATTAATCAAAGACCAGTCCAAAATTTGGACTCACAACATAAAAATGATAAATAGTTGCATGAATAAAATTTATTTAATTTAATTTGTATACATAAATATTTTATTGTATTTTGGCGGTCATCTTTTTAGAAATAATTTGGAGAAAATTTAATCGTGAGACAATTTGTTTGTTCGGCGACACGATGCAGTTTGTCTCGGCAACAACTAGGCAGCAAATGATGGATGTTTGCGTCATTATCATCATTATCATCATCTCATCATCATCATCATCATCATCATCATCTTTATCATCATCATCTCATCATCTTCTTCTTCTTCATCATCATCATCATCATCGTTGTCATCATCATCATCTTTTTCTTCTTCTTCATCATCGTCATTTTTATCATTATTATCAAAACCAACGATCATCATAATTGCCAACATCGAAATCACCATGATCGCAATCACCACGTTTTAGGAGCGCAATGAAAGCGTCGTGCTAAATAAAATGAAATTTAACTTTGATTAGCAGGATGTTGACGTACCACATTATAAAAAGATTTCAAATAATTTTAAATGTCGTTTGGTATATAATTTACTGGTTTTTTTTTTAAATTTCACATCACTCAACCTGCTTAGTGGTATCATTTAAGTACCTACTGATTAAAAAATTATTTTTGAAATTATCCATGCAATTCTGAATGCAGTTTTCATTATGATTTCCAAGGCAGCCAATCTAATCACCACAATCACCACATTACACCACACCACACTAACATCATTGTTAATGGCACACACCATTTAGGTCCATTTTTGGCAACAGAACATTTGTCTGACTATCATTTTCAACAAAAGACATTTTCTCAGAAATATCACTATTTCGTTTCATTCAATTATTATTTTTCGGTTGTCTAATTAAAATTTCGCAAAAAATGATTTTAACTATTTTAAAAAATGAATTTTTTGTGGCAAATTTTTTTACAGAACAATAAACAATATGGAGGGGGCAATTTTTTTTGGAATTCACGGTGAAAAAATAAAAATATAATAATAAAATATAAGTGTGAAATGGCACAATTAGATTAATCATACCAGCGGACGTTGTTGAGTTGAGAACCTGATGAGAACGACTCAGTATAAAACATAATTTTTTAAATTTGCCACGTAATTTTTTTAAACTTTTTATTTAATGTAAAATGTATTTTGAGATATTTTTTTTTAAAAAGTTTCATTCAGTCAGTCATCCAACGAGTCAAGTGGCCGACCAACCAATGAACTAACGAGCCAACAAATCAATCAAAAACAGATCAATTAATTACAATATTTTTCACTCAGTTTTCACATTCATTCAAGAGCATTCAAAATATTTCCACACCATTTCTAAAGACTTGAAAAACATTTTCGTTTTAAATTTTCTAAAGAAACCTGAGATTCATTCTCCAAATTTGAAATTTTCTACAAGAATATTTAATATTTTTTAAAATTTCCAGACAACAATAGACAAAACATATTTTGTACAATGAATTTTCAGCGTCGCCAGACAAGAACTAATGATAGGCTATAAATAAAAATCAAGGACCAGACGGAATATTGAGTTGTTTGAACAGAATACATCAAACAAATACTGTAACAAAGTAATTTACATCAACTTCACAACCATCAAACAATTTGCTAATCAACCAACCAGCCATCCAACTGGCCTACCAATCAAACAACTAACCAATCAACCAACCAGCCAACCATCCAACAAACTCAACTTATTACTCAATCAGCTGGTTATAATGCAGCTTAAGCCGGCATTGTAACGTTTAGAAATGAATGATTGATGTCTGTCTCACATATTGGTTTCATATTTCACTAATGCTTCATGGCGTGTTCAGGGCATCTACTTTTACTGAAACAAAACTTGTTTTTCAAAAAAAGTTTGATAAGTAAATGTTTAAAGTAGAAAAATTTTGAATAATGAATTGGTGATAAAGATAAATTAATAAAATAAGTTATTTTATGTTTTATGCGAGACATTATGAACAATAAAAAGAGGAGCCACAAATCTTAAAAAAAATATCCTCCCGGTCTAAAAAATTTGCTATTTAAGTACATATGTGGCCCTTCAAAGGTTAAATAGTTCTCAATGCGGCCCTCACAGCAAAAAGTTTGCCCACCCTTGAGTTAGATTATTTCAAGCAGAAGCTTGTAAAAACATATTTAAATTAAAAAAGTCTTAAATTAAGAACATTGTCAATCATTGGCGGGTAGGTGCTGGCTACATGCGTTGTAATTACATTCAAAACAAGGTGTACGGCACCACAGGGCAGGTAGGTAGGTTAGGGTTAGGGTTAGGGATCGAAGTGTCACATGTTGGAAACATTTCATGATTGCACGCAAACTTCCGTGCAAAAAGTAATTAATAACGAGGTATAAACAAGATAGCGAATTAATTTAATAAGTTATTATTAACTAATAAAAAATAATAATCAGATATGACGTTTTATGTTCTTGTCATAATTTTACAAAAAAGCAGTAGAATATAAAAATTAATTACATTGATTTATAATCTTTCGTATGTATTGGTATAGAACGAAGGTATGAATGAATCAATAAAAAAGCCAAGGGCCCCATTTGTTTACTAGTTCATTAACGTTAATCAACATATCCACCCATCATATTAAGAAATAACTCAGTTACCGCATCGTCTTCAATTACGGCTTTTTGTCACCATCAACACCGCTCCGTTTTATTAATATGTTTTCTGTTAACAGTTTTCTGCATGGCTTGAACGTTAAAGTGTCTGGAAGCAAACGGTTACTTATTATCATGCCACAAAAACTGAATACAACAAATAGTATCACAATGCTTTCCACTTTGTTTCTGTTTCCCTCGCTTTTGCATTGTAAGTTTTTTTTTAGAAATTTTGAATTGTTTTTGATTTGCTCCTTTCACGTTTTAAGTCACAAGTCGTGGCCATTTTATGTCAACGGTTTTTTATATTTATAAGAGATGAATGGAAAGTTGAATATTATGGATTGCCTGAGTTTATTTTAGATGAGTTTATTTAAAAATTATTTGTTTTTCTAAAAAAGCAGTTTAAATTTTCAGATGTTGAAATGAATCAAAATTTTTAAAAAATGAAATAAATATGCATGAGAAAGTGAGAATTAAATTTCATTTGGCTAATATATTTCTACGATACTTTCAAATGACCAAACAATTGTAAGTCGATAAAATTTCATTACCGGCAATTTGAACAAACGTCAAACATTTGAGGCGACTGAAATTTTATGTCTATCAAGTCGAAGCGAATAAATCCTCAAAGCAACATCATTGCTCAATTTCACTCTGACATTTATTGCTCGTGAAAGCCTACGGAACAAATTTAGTTGGAAACTGGAAAAGAAGTTGCATATAGTTTAAACTTAACAAAAATATTAGAGTTAAATACGAGACTACATGTTATGTACATTAATGTTACTAACTCTCTATAATGTCTCTAACGTAGAATGAAAAAAATTACATTCTATTTAAACTTAACGAACAATATCAGTGTTAAAAACATTATTTGGAACAAGTTGGTACACCTTGTTAAATTTCATGTCAACGTTTACAAACTCTACCAAGCTTGTTGAGAAATTTTAAATCTAAAATTTTGCTCACCAGAAACACAACGCAAACGTTGTTAACCGGGATAATGACGAATGAAAAACTGAAACGCAGGAAATTAAAAAAAAATGTTGCCATTAAAATTTGTCAACAAAATTTTCTAAATTTTCTGAATTAAATAAAAGACAAAAATTTTTTTCATTAACCAAATGATCTAAAAAATTTTTTTTAATTATACGTAAACCTAAAACTTATTTTCAAATTTCACGCTTCACGAACATCACTTACATTGGCGAAAACCTGAGCTAAATGATGGCAGGTAATAAAAAAGATTAAATAATACTTTCAATACCTGCAATCAATTTTAATCTAATATCTCAAAACAATTTTAGTGGTTTCTCATATTATGTAGTGTTAAACGCATCGATCAGCCCAAACAATACGTTGGCATCGTTGTAGCATCAGGCAAACGCAACAGCATCTTGCTCATCACATGCAGAATTACTTATACTTAGCACTTCATAATTTGGTAAAAAATGAAATAAAATTTTTGGAAAAACGAAAATTAATTTTGAAGTGGTTGGTTGTCTTAACGACGATGAATCTCAAAAACTATTTCTACAGGTGATAATAATTAATCATTTATTTTTACTGATTTATTCAATTTTCTCTTCAACATTTTTTAAAACTTTCTTTCAGCAGCAAACACCCAGTGTACGTAGATACACTTCATTCGATAATAATAAAAGTAATTAAAAATTTAATTTATTTTAGCAAAGTTGGATTATCTTATTTTTAAAGAAATATAAAAGTGACGATTAAATAGATAAATAGATGCCAAAAAGATAATAAATTTTTATCTAAATTTCATTCCTCCTTTGAACTCGTAATAACGTTTGAAAGAGTAATTAAGATTTACCGTGCCGTTAGAATTTTAATGCAAGAATGGTTGAACGCTAGGCGGAGTTCATTTATAAAACTTGACGTAGAAAGTTAATTAAATGATTCGCTGTTGATTCAATGGAAGGTGTCATCATCAAATAACCTACATTTGCGGACCGAATGAAGTCGACGCTATAAATTAAAGTTGAAAACCTGGATTGCCACTCACATAAATTGAATTGAATAATCAGTAAATATTTAAATTAAGCCAACAAATAATAAAAATGAAAATAATGGATGTGTTTGAATGGAAGAGATTGTAAAGTGTGTTCATTTAATGAAACTATTAAGGATATAAGCAATCAATCACAATGTTTTAAAATTAAAACACATTTTAATTAGCTTCATTTATGCTGACGGATGTTTAATAATAATAATAATAATAATAATTGGAACACTTTTGTTTTCTGAAACACACAAAATGAATAAACTATTAGTATAAATGTATAATTACACACGTCACAATAATGAAAAGTATTTGAATTATGGTTTAAAAAAATTAAGCACCGTTGAAACTTGGGAGATTTGAAAGAGGTTTTCATAAATTTAATCTCCAATGACAGCCGTTGACATATTAATTCATTTTGAAACTTTGTTGGAAAAAATATTGAATGGTTCGATTAAAAATTTATACCCATTAAAAGATATTCAACAACGTTCGTTTTGGATGAATTATCCAAAATACTTTGGCGGGTGATGGAAGTTACGTTCACACGTTTACCGGTACCATTAAAACAATACAAATTATAAAAATTGCTGCTTTAAAAAAATCGGAAAATGAAATATAAAAAAAATGGAAAAAATAATACTTGAAAATTTCAGATGAACAATTTTTCATTCGCATCAAATCTCTGGTGGCAATTCTCAGCGGCATTTAAACTGGAAGGAAGGCAGGAAGGAAAGGTCTGATGAATTTGTTTTTATAAAATATGAGAGGTCAGTAGAGAGAACGTTTATTGATATTCAAATGCCAAAACGTGGAATCGAAATATCACACATTTTATTTTAATAATAAAAATGGTGACTTGATAGTCCTTCAACAACTGATAATATGAAATATTAAATAAAAAATACATGCTAACCTACTGTCGGACCTCAGTACAACGAATTCGCTACATAGAAATTTAGTTAAATAGAATTTGCTCGGAAAAAATTCTTTTGCTTAAAACGTGATTTTGTGCTCTAAATTTATAAAAACAATATTTGAACTATTTATTTTTCATAACAAAAAGTAATAATACATAGTATAATTTATAAGTAAAATTAATCAACGTTAATTATTGATTAATTAATTAATTAATTAATTAACATTGATTATCGAATTGTTAATAAAATGATAGTTTACAAGTTATATCATGTGGCTATTTTCTTGTGGGGACAAAACGAACTCGTCGTTTACAACTGGCCAGTTGTAACAAAAAGTAAAACACTAATGCAAAATGAAAATTTCAGTTTACTATATTCAACCATTATCATAAAAACTGTTTGATCCCACCGTGAATTAAACTCTCGCAGATAATTCTTCAAAAAATGCTGGCATTAATTTAAGCTTTGAAATATTTCACCAAGTACATTTTCTCTGGTCAGATAATTCTTTTAAATTTTATAAATTTTGTTCGTTATAGAGAAATTATTTTCGTTCCATTGAAACAGTTTTGTGTGTAAAATTCTAAGGGGACCTAAAAATGATTCATTGCATGTTGTGTAGAAGTTCGTTAAAAGGAGGTTCGACTGTACTTATTAAAAAAACATTTAATCTTTTTTACAGAAAAGATTATAAAACGAGTGTAAATGTTTTTAACTCATCAAATTTAAATGGAGTATCGATTATGGCTGACAAACTTCAGACAGCTAAGATTTTTAGAGCCGTCATCTTTTATGACTGGAAAGAATTTTAAACTGGCATGCTAGATTTATCGATACTTGAAAACAATACTTGTGGAAATTATTTTTAGAATTCTTTTCAAATTTTTAAGTTATAAATTACTAAAATGTAATAAAAATAAATGTTTACGAAAATTGTGTTCAAATTTTAACGGTTTCCAGTTGAAATGATGGTTCGTATATATCTGCGTGTAAAACTCGTTCATATTTAAAGATTAAGAAGTTATAAATTAATTTTAATAAACTTAATTATGTTTTATTTTTTATAGTATAAAAATTGAATGCATAAAACATTTAAGGTGTTTTTAATTGTTTTGCAAAAATACCCATGTTAAATGCAAAAATACCCATGTTAAAAACACGTGTGGTTTTGAAAATTGTTGAAAACAAAATTTAGAAAATCTGTTGATAACTGTTGATTTATGGATTGTCATTATATTCGCACGATAGATTGCCACTTTTTTGGGAGAATAAATCAAATAAATTTGCATTGCATGATCACATATGATGTCAGTTTGAAATACAAATATAACGTTAAATTTCAAATTTATTATTTGATGTTAATTAGCAGCCATTTTAATGAAATCGTTGATGTTTGAATGTTTACTGGAAAAAAAAGAAAAAATAAGAGAGGAACTAAGAAAGAGAGAAAGCAAGAAAGAGAGAGATAGAGAGAGAGAGAAATGAGAGAGAAATTGTGGATAACGTATAATTGACAAATATATTGCGTCGCAGTTTTCTGCCACTTTTGACATGGCGGTTCGCTTCTGTCCTTGCTCAGGTGAGGTGCTTGTTGTAAATGCGGATATGCATGCGTTTGTTTGTGTGTGTGCGTATGTGTATGTGTGTGTGTGTGTGTATGTGTATGTGTGTGTGTGTGTGTGTGTGTGTGTGTGTGTGTGTGTGTGTGTGTGTGTGTGTGTGTGTGTGTGCGGTTTTAATGCGTATGTCAACTTACCATGATAGTGTCAGGCTATGCTCTCACTGGGCGTCAAATGACCGGATGATATTTTAGATGCATCTCAATATGTCATACGCATGGACTCTAGAGTTTTTTTTTGATAAAATACGATTATTTACTTGAAAATACATATGAAATGACGCAATCGGTTTATAAAACCCTAGACCCCACTGAAAATCTTTGGCTAGTACAATTATATACATATATATATATATATATAAATTGTATATGTACGTACGTATGTATGTATGTATGTATGTATTATTATTATTATTATTATTATTGAAACATTTATGAAGCGCTAATTAAAGGAATCTCAAAAGCGCTATCTAACAAAAACTGAACTTAACAACATAATTGAAATAACAAACGAGAAATCATAATACATCGCACAGAAATAAGATTAAAATTTGGTCATAAACAGAAAAGTAATCGATTCAATAAAACGAAAATACGAAATAATATTTAGAACATGTCGACTAAACAGAAAGAATCGACCAATAATGCATCACAATAAAAATAAATGAGTTTTCAGTTTCTTCTTGAAGTCACGCAGGTTTAGGTCCGGATTTCTGAGAGCAGCAGGCAGGTTGTTCCAAACAGTTGGTCCAGAAACAGCAATGTTACGAGAGCCTATACGGAGACTCGTTGTTGGGATCAACAGCAGGTTTGAAACATCGTATCTCAAGTGTGTTCCAGATGCTTTTGAAGATCTCTTTTTGAACCTGTCAGACAAATAAGATGGAGCTAGACCGTTGATAGACCTGTAGACAAGTGTTGAAATTTTGAACAACACTCTTTTTTCGACGGTTAGCCAATGAAGTTCCTTCAGTATTGGAGACACATGATCGTATTTTAGAGCTCCAACAACAACTTTTGCGGCTCGATTTTGTATTGATTGAAGTACAGCCATGGATCGATCAGGTAAGTCATAAAACAAACTATTGCAATAGTCGACGCGTGAGTGCACAAATGGATGAACCAACGTCTGCAACGTGGATGTATCTAGGGATCGTCAAATTTGATTGATTTTCCTGATTTGAAACATGCATTCGGCTGAGAGCTTCTTAATGTGTTGTTTCATTGACAAACCTGAATCAATCGTGAAGCCCAGATTAGCTGCTGTCTGACAAAATGCGATGACCTCATCATTAACAGTTATTGAATTTATATCTATTCTTGAAAGTTGCTGCCATGTTCCAATTGGTAAAAAAACAGTCTTGTTTTGGTTTAGTTTTAAACCATTGTTTTGCATCCACTTATTGACCCCAGACAAACATTTAACCAGTTTGTCCAATTCTGATTTAAAAGAATCTGGCCTGCTCGTAACAATAATTTGCAAGTCGTCCGCAAAAGCATGACCTGAAAAACCAAATGATTCTATTATTTTTAGTACTTCAGATGTATAGATCAGGAACAGAATAGGACCTAGAACCGAACCTTGTGGCACACCAGAGAGCATAACATTAACCTCAGACAATTTACCACCGAATGATACCTGTTGTGATCTACCTACCAGATACGACTCAAACCACCTCAGAACAGCACCAGAGATTCCAAAACTGCAACGTAGTCTTGTTAAAAGTACTTTGTGATTTACGCAATCAAATGCGGATGACATATCAAGAAAGACTAGCATTGCCACATTTTGTTCATCAATTGCCCCGTACACTTCTGAGAAAACTTGCAAAAGAGCAGTTTCTGTCGAATGGTACTGACGGAATCCAGATTGATATTTCGGCAATAAATTGTTATTGTTCAAGCAACTGAGTGTTTGCCTGGCAACCACACGTTCGATAATTTTGGATAGGAAAGACAGATTAGAAATTGGTCTGTAGTTCCCAACATCATTTTCGTCTAGATTATGTTTCTTCAGCAGCGGAGTTATGATAACATGCTTGCAGCCAGAAGGAAACTGTCCCACATTTAAACTGCTGTTTATCAGGCTTGCCAAAAATGGTGCGAATAGTTTTATAAACTTCTTTAATACGTGGGTAGGTATTACATCTTGTTGACACGACTTTGTAGGTGAATTTTGAACTAACTGTATTACCTCCTCTTCAGAAACCATAGAAAACGTTGAGAACAAACTATTACTGACACCTGATTGGAATTCTGCCAGGCTCGGTTGAGCATCATTGTTGACACTATCTCTCAGCTTGCTTAACTTTTCATTGAAATAGCACATAAATCGATCGGGTGTTAGTTCATCCATATCCGAGCAGGATTTATCGTTACGACCCCTACAGAGAATGCTGTTCACAACCCGCCAAAGATTTTTTGGTTTCATCTTATTTTCATCAACAACTTTTGTCCAATACTGACGACGTTTTTTAGAGAAAAGTTCCGATTTATTCTTCAACGCAGTCTTCCATTCATCTTGATGAATCAACTGTGAACTTTTTCTGTATCTTCTTTCCATTTTTCTGCACAAACGTTTGGCCAACCTGCAATCATTATCAAACCACGGAGCCATACGAACGTTATTGGCGGTCACTGCACGAATAGGGACAACTTTATCAGCAATAGATTTTAACTTGTTGTTAAATAAATGCAATTCCTTGTCTACCTCATTGCCTTGACATGATTTGGAGAGTGGAGATTCAAGCACAAGTTTGATGAAGTCATCAACATTCATCTGATTCCACATTTTAGAAACTTTTTTAATTCCAACCAAATATCCTCGAGTCATCGACAGTTCAGCCCAAATAAAACTATGATCAGAATAAATTCCACTTGGATGGACTAAACAATCATGAACTGGAAAATCCTCGGAGGTTACTATCAAGTCTAGTGTACCACCACGTAAATGTGTTGGTGCTTTTACACGATTGATGAGTTGAAAATTATCGAAGATTTCATTTAAATTAGCAGCATGAGGATCATTCGTCTTTTCAACGTGCACATTGAAGTCCCCGGTTAAAACAATTCGAGAACTGAGTACTGTAATGTTTTCCAGAATAGAAATCAGTTCTCTAAAAAATAATCCAGACAGCTGTGCAGAACCCGGTCTGTAAATAGCGAGCAAAATAAACTCCTGACTATTAACTGTGAACCTGACCACCAAAACTTCAAATGTGGTAACTGTAGGTAAGGCTATTTTTTTACATTTCAAACATAGACGAAAAAATATTATCAATCCACCATGAAGAGGGTCGTGTTCTCTTACACAATCTACAAAGCGGTAACCGGGAGGAGCAGATAACGCAATGGAGGGATTTTCTGATGAACCATGCCATGATTCAGTAACAACAAAAATATCCAGTACAACATCATTTATGATCAAATCATAAATGATGTTGTACTTTGAGCCAATCGATCTTATATTTAGTAAACCCAATTTTATTTTAACCACACAAAAGTTATTATTAGTCCGATCATTTTTGATTCCACCAATATTTCTACCAACAGCACCACCTTTCATTACATTGTTATTACCTACTTTTTTAAAATCATTAAAACCACCACTTTCATTACAATCATTACCGGCACCATTTGTTATTACGCAATCACTACCATCATCTTTACCACAACCATTTTTTCCAATAACGTTCAGATCGCTTCCAGTACCACAGACCATCGAATAACCACCACCATCAAGACCATGACCATCATTACAACAACCAAAATTAACATTACCATTTAAGTCATTGCCAGTGCCTTTCATCATTAAACATTTATTACCGTCGAGAGATGAATCCAAATAATCGTTACCAATAACCCCAAGCGTCAGACTGAGAACACCAAAATCTTCACCACCAACAACATTACTATTCTTATTCAAATTAAAACTAACATCTTTTATGTTAAAACTGCCACCACCATCTTTACCACTAACTCTATCACTTGCACTAATATGACCATAATTTTTAAAATCATTAACATTACAATTTGATATCGAATATTTTCTAATATCATCACCACGGCCATCATCATACCCACAAGCATTACCAACAAAACTACTACTACCAATACTCTTTGTCGTCAGAAAGTCACCATGAACGCCATCATCACCACCAACATCATTAGTATTCGTCAGTTGAACACCTATGTCTGCCTCTGAGTTACCGGAAATTTCACCACCCTCCATTTGCCAACCTGACCTCTTACACGGTATAAAAATCCCTTGTCAGAAGCTTTCAATGCCCTTGCCTCCTCTATCTTTGACCTTAGTTCCTTTCTCTGCTCTGGAGAGAGATCGTGACTGAGTCCGATGCGACCCAGGCTGACGTCAAGCGATTTTAATTTAGAGACGTTTTTAATTATCATGTTTTTTATGTCAACACTGTCCATTTTCAAAAGCAGCGGTCGAGTATGATCGTCTGATTTTTTTCCGAGTCTAGTTAGATGAACTAGGTTAGCATCAACAACATTATTAGACAGGTGTTTCAGAATTTTCATGACGTCCACCCGATCACTGCCACTCTCAGGCAAATGAAACATAATTAGATTATTTTCTCTTTCTTTGATTTGTTTAGCATCATTTATTGTCGCCTGGACTGTTTTTACTTCAGCCTTTATATCGTCAGTGTGTCCTTTAATCCCGCGACTGACGATATCTGCAAATGATACTTTCATATCATTCTTCAAGGTGTTCAATTCACCACGAAAAACATCGGAGCTCTCAAGTTTATTTAACTTTTCTTTGTTACTTTCTATTACTGCGTTGATATTCTCGAGCTCTGAATTTATATTTGCATTCAAATCGTTCAATGGGCTGAGTTTGTTGAAAACATCTTTTCTGAGAGAATCTACAGAGCTGGTCAACTTTTTAATGTTAGGTCCTAGACCTAACATGAGGAAGTAGTGTGAGGAAGTAGTGATGTACCGAGTGATGTACCTAGTGATTTACCGAGTGATGTAACTAGTGATGTACCAAGTGATGTACCGAGTGATGTAGTGATGTTAGGTCCTAGATGTATGTATGTATATATATATATATATATATATATATATATATATATATATATATATATTATATTTTTATGTATATATATATTTTTTTCTTTTCATCATTAGTTTAAACTGATTTTTAATTATTTAGAAAAAAAGTAAAAAAAAGTAAACTTCTGAACGTGCAACTTGAGATGTCGAAACTGACATAACTGGTGGCACATATTTCACATAATACATCAACGCTCATTCTAAACTATGGTGACGTTTGTGAAGTGTGAGGAAGTAGTGATGTACCGAGTGATGTACCTAGTGATGTACCGAGTGATGTAACTAGTGATGTACCAAGTGATGTACCGAGTGATGTAGAGAATGATGTACTTTCGATCGATCTATTTTTCACTTCCAATTATTCAACCACTGCTTGATTTTTTAACAAATGTAGATAAACTAACTTACGCTTTGAAAATGTTTTTCATAGCTTTTGAAAGCTCATAAGGCGAATAAAAATCCTCTTTGCGTTAATTTCTAACGACACGCCATCCATCAAACGTTTCCTTGAATTTCAATTGAGTACGGTGCCAGGTTGCCAGATTCTTTTGATAAATATTTTTTTTTTTAATTTTTAATTTTTAAAAATTATTTTACATAAATAAAACTTTTGACGATACTTTCCAACAATTTTACAAGTGATTAGTTTTTAAATACGCTTTATACTGATGGATGTGTAACTTCAACATTTATGATGCCTGTCTGGGTTACTTTTTAATTTATCTCACTCACTCACTCACTCACTCACTCACTCACTCACTCACTCACTCACTCACTCACTCACTCACTCACTCACTCACTCACTCACTCCCTCAAGTGAATCTTTGCAACCTCACTAAATAGTCTACGTTTTTGTTTTGTTTTCGCTCTATACTTCATTTGCGTCTGTTACTAAATTGTTGCTATTTTGTGATGTCTCAAATTACTTTGTTGCAATTTTTATCATCTGAAGCTGATTCAATGTGAGAAACGCGAGAAATGTGAGGGAACGTGTCATGATGTTGATATTGAATCTCAGTTATTACTCCCAAAGCGTGCAACATAGTTCGACAAATATTATCGATACTTCACGGTAATTTATCGCCTGCTTTATTTAATAAACTTTTATATTAAAAACTTTTCGCTGGGCTATAAATTTGAAAATCCGATGTTTTCTCAATTTATATTAACAGGTGTTTCTTGCTGGATGATGCACTGGCTAACAAATGATCTTTCGTAATATTTCATTTTTAGATGGATATTAATCAAAAATTTTCATTCCGCTGAATGCACGGTAGGGAGTTTCAATAAACTTGCTCAACGATCACTCAAATCATTTAATGAATTAATCAAAATAGCAACGAACTTGCCATTTTTTGAAACTGTTTTTAAACAATTTTCAACGTTAGTAAATTTCAATAATCTAGCAATTAAATTAACAAGTAGAAATAAAAATATATGTGACAATTTTTTTCCAAAAAAATACTACTGATTAAATCTGATTAAAATCTATTTGTTTCGTAACTTTCAATTTAACAAGGTAAATAAAAACAACAATAATTATTATGTTGAACCTCATTGCATCAAAATGTTTTGATGTTTTGATGCTAGGAATGAGAAAATGCGACGTGCCAAAACTTTGTTTCCATTTCGTCTGATCATTCATCAGAAGAAAAAAAAATGATTAGGTCAGGCTCATGTTAAAACTCATTTCGAGAAATCTTTCAAAAGGTTCAGGGAAAGACCATCGCCATTATTTTAAACAAATGTCATCACTTGTCATCGTTACGGCACCATTACACGCTCCTGTCGTGACATCATCATCCTCACATCGCGTACCATAATCATCTAACCATCCTTATCACATCACGTCTTAGCATATCATCATATTCAACTCACTTTATCATCCTATCATCACATTATCTCATCATCAAGTCATGATGAACTTCATTGTAAATTGTAAAATAACTTTTATAATTTTTTGTTCAATTTTGGGTGGCCCAACAAGTCATTTCTTCGGGTCTCCTAGCTTTGCTGAATAAACATATCATTGAATTGAATTGGATTGATCACATCATCCTCATCATCAGATGGCCATCTTATCATCATTGCATGCTAATATCATTGCATCATCATCAACGTTTCAGTATTAAATCGACGCCATTTTGGAATTATTAGCTTTCAATGTTATCTCAAATATTCATGGTTATCTTTCAGAAGCTTCGTATCTTCGATCGATACAACTACTACAAGCCCCGTGTTGTTATATCAGTACAAGTGTCGTTTATCGTACTTTCTTCACAGTCACCATCATAGTCCATCATCATCATCTTGTTATGTTACCATACTAACACATCATTATTAACCGTAACGCCATCAGGCCTTCATTATATCCAAATCATCTTACCTATTCATCATCACACTGTCTTGTTATCAGTTCATCATATTATAACATCAACTATCAATATGTCACCATTTCATCATCTTTTTACTTTTGTTTGTTATCATCTTTAATTAGACTATTCATTCGAAAATCCGAAAATCGGTGAAAGATATTTTTTCAAATGATAAAATGTAGTTACACATAAATCCTCGTTTGGTTAATTAATTTCTACTGCCCATATAAATTTAAATTGTTTGGTCTCTATTTTGTTGATTAGGTTTGTTTGATCTGTAAGTTAGACTAGACAGACCTGCGTGTATAAAACAAAAAATAACGCCTGGAGTTTCATTGGACGGCTGAATTTACGAGCAAGTTTTTGACGCGAAAGCAAGATTTATTACTAATTTTCTTACTGCTAAGCATTTATTTCTTAGTAATTAATTAATGTATATTTATTTTTATGTCTTCTTAATATGTTGACGATGTGTTTTGGTAGCCTATTGTGAGAATTATTTTTTTTTTTTGTTTTTTATCAGTGCAATTTTTCGGTCACTTGTTCTTCAAAATGATCAAATGACGACAACCCAATTTTTTTGCGAAGTTCAAAATTTTATATTTATTTTTAAGTGGTTGAGTTTAAATTTTTTGTTTAATCTTATTTTAGAATTTCATTTGGTTGTAATTAGTATAATTTGCAAATAAATGAAAACAATAATCTAGTAATTATTTTAAATGAAACTGCTGTAAACATTTTCAACCGGATTTGAAAAATTTTTAAAATTCTATAATATTTAAAAATTGCTACACATCTTAGAAATGTAATAAAAATTTAAAAAGTTATAAAACTCAACCTCCCCAGAAGAAACTCGTCAGTTAATCTCATCAGCCAGCCAGCCAGGCAAGTATCCATGCGCGTTATATAATTTACCAACAATTGCGAATGGAATGACAGGCAAGTGCGGTAATGCATCATTCACACTTGGCTGCCAGAACCTTTGTGTCACTTTCATTTTATCTTGTAAAGTTTTCAATTTGCGAACTAACCAGATAACATTTTTCCCACGATTACTTATCTTAATTAAATTGAAATCCTATGGGAATGGTTTGTCCCTGCGCTCATTTTCATACTTTGGCAATGCTACTTTTTGGCAATGCTACTTTTTTCCTTCTGAGTATGTTCGATCAATCACAATCATTGTTTTTGGCATAAAAATTTTTATATTTATTTGTTACATTTTTCTCTCTCAAACTTTGCTTGGTACTTATGTAAAAGTTTTAAAAATGAATTATTTTAAAAGTAAACTGAAATGTCGAGTGCATGTTTGAGCAATCAATTTGCAGTTGGTCTGAAGGTATGAAAAATTCAGATGCACGCACATACGGCTGGCAAGTCTTTTAAAACGGTTATAAAAATAGTTGTACATGTGCGTATCAGATATGTATTGTTATTGCACCATCGTAACGCTGTAAGGTTTTGATTTTTCTTGATTTGCAGGGTTTAAAAAATGGTTTTTCTTTATTATTTATCGATTTTTAAAAATTTTAATAGTTAAAGTTTTAAGCTATTAATCGAAGTTAAAAATTTCAGACATATATTGGGTGTTTAAACTGTTTAACCACATTCTTGACTTTATTGTCAAGTGGTTGGTTTTGTCTTTTGAATCTTCAAGATTAAAGTTAAGCGGAAATTTTCAGGTTTTGAAATTAGGTTGACGTAGGCAACTTTTACACGCGCGCTGTGCTTTCCACATGATGCCACTGGAAGATTTTGTGGATTTGATTAAAAGAAATTGTTATCAGGTACAAAAGGGTGTTAATATTTTGCAACAGACCTATCGTTATATTAAGTTCATTGAAGAAGTTCTCTGGAATTTTCGATAAATTGGACTTGAAGTTGGCAGGATTTCAAACAATGGAACGTCGGAGCAAATTCTCATTTGTTGGTCAAAGTTTTCATATAAGTCATTAAATAAGAAAAGAAATAAATTAAATAAACTTTAGCATTTAATTTTAAATTTATAATGTTAATGAAACAATTGAAAACAACATTTATACAAGCAAACAAAAGGGAAATTCGGCTGAACGAGGAGATGAATGAATGTAAAAAAATCGGTCAGCCGGTTGATTGATGGATAGCTTAATTGGTTGGCTGGCCATTAGCCAGCCAGATAGGAAGTATTTGTCCAATCATTCAGTTGAGTAATTGCAACATTCATGTCTTATAACTTTATTTTAAAAATAACTTTTAAGAAAAAAGTTAAAAATAAATTGTATCTGCACCTAAAAAACCTGTAAAAATAATTTTTATTTGTTAACATTAAGTTTATAAGGCTGCGCATAATGTATTTATACTTCTGTGAAATTGGAACCAGCGCATCACTTAATTATAATTTTTGTTCGAATTATGCTAACACTTCCCAATGCAGTTCATTTCAGATGCACTTAACAGTTCTACGTGATCTCGCATCGTTTGCGCTTTCCCCCTCACACACGTTTCTTCAAATGTTTGCACAAATATTCCCTATCTGGATTTGTCTGGTGGATGTATGTGTAGGTGAATGTGTGGGTGTCTGTGTGGGTATGCGTGTTTATGTGTGTGTGAGTATGCGTGTGTGTGTGTGTGTGTGTGTGTGTGTGTTTACGGCGTAAACAAACAAACACTTACCTGACAGCACTTGACTTCAGCCGGCCGACGAACATATCATATTTTCTTACATGAAAGCACTTTGTAGAAGAACTTCTTAATTGCGTTTAACGGAGATATATTAGTGCGTGTGCGTAAAAAAGAGAGAAGAGAGAAAGAGAGAAAAATTTTGTGTGAGTGAAAGAGAAAAAGAAAGAGTGTGAGTGTGTTTGTGTGTGTTTATGTGCGTGTGTGTGTGTGTGTGTGTGTGTGTGTGTGTGTGGTGGTGTATGTGGTGTGTATGTGTGTCTGGCGTTGTGCGTGTGTGTTTGTTTATGCGTACTGCAATTGTCTGGGCGTGTAAACAATGAAATTATCATGCATAATTAACGTAGTAGGCAGCCATAATTATTTATCACCACAATCCTTTCAATGGAGGCCTCTCACAGGCATTCGTATCTTGGCGTCGTCATCGTAATTGTCATCATCATAAACGTTTCACTATCACCATACTTATATTATTATCATCATAATAATTTAATTATATTATATTATTATCATTATTATTATTATTATTATTATTATTATTATTATTATCACCATAAATGCATTGCTACCACTGTGGATTTATTAGTAGTTTACGTATCTATCCATATCTATCCATCCACCCATTCATCCATCTATTAATTTATCTAATTATTGATTCATCTTTCCATCCATTCATCCAACTACCCATCCATCGTCCGTCTCTCCATCTAACCACTTATTTGTGACTTTTGACCTTTGACCTGTCCATCAATAAACCATCCACGCGCTCACAATGTCCATTCATTCGTTCGTTCGTTCGTTCGTTCGTTCGTTCATTCTTTGAAAGGCTCATTAATCTTTCCATCCGTATCTCCAGCCCATTTATGAAGTTTTCTTGTTCAAGAAGTTGCAGTAGATAATTTATCTCAAATGCGACCATGTTGTCTTTTTTTTCTTCTCTTTGATCCGACAGTTCACTTTATTTTAAGCTTTTTTACCAATACACATCATCACATTACTCTTCCAATCATAAAAATGACTAAAGTTGACATTACATCATGGAATAATTGTAACTTAGTAAGGTTATTCAACCGTTGAGCAAACTGATAAAAAATTTTTTGAAGTTGCGTGGCAACTTTAATGGCCGAAGAACGTTTTCGGAGAAAGCCGTCATTTTCCTCACCATGCAACGTTTCGTGTTGAGATTTCAAAATCTTCCAGCATCCATTTTTTTGCAATTATATTTTGGAAATGCAAAGAAGGCGGGTGTTTCATTTTGTATTTGCACCATAAATTGTTCACAATACTGCCTTGCATAATATTTGGCTGGCCTGGTCGGCATATTTATCATCATCACCTTTCTCCTCCAACTAACCAGCCGGCATAATTTAATAACTCTAAGCACTCTTTATTTTCGAATGTGTTTGGGAGTAGTTTGTTGATAACCGCGCAAGCATACGGACAGAATTGATGGGATTGTTACATTAAACAGTTTTTTCACCGCGATATTTCATCAAATATAAAGTGTGCTTTTCACTTCAAAGATAGGACAATAGGAGAAAAATCAAATTGCTGTTATTAGCCATAGAAGTTATTTCTCAACTTTAGGTGAACGTTTAAATATTTAGAAAAGTCAAATGTTTTTAATGAAGTTAAAACGTCTTCACTTTTACTATCCCAGCCATATTTAATCTTTCGTGACGTAGTGGTGTGACGCTAGCTAACACACAACACACAAGGAGATCATTTTGATAAAAGTGTTTTTTCAACAGAACCAGTTCATGCCCCAACAATTTACGTTCTGAATTAAAATTTTATTTTAGATTAAGACTCAATAACTACAAAAAAACTTCAAAAGCATTTTTGGTGACATGAAAATAAAAATAAACTTACTCTAACTTAACTTCATTTTTTTCTAATTTTTTTTACTTCAAACACAATTTGAAAATTTTGTTTTTATTACTTTTTTTCTCATTAGTTTCGCATAGGTTGTAACCATCACACTTACACGTATGCCATCTATTCAAATAAATTACTTCAATCCAATTTCAACACCTTTTATTAATTACTAAGATAAGCTTGGAAATGAATTCATAGAAAGACATGAAAACAACCGGACTCCAGTTTAGGTATATTCCTCATGAGATCTGTGCATAAGTGCAAATGTGTTTAATTCATGTCTTGGAATGGTGTAGGTGTCTTGGAATGAAGATTGGGCTCTTTTGACTAATAATTAAGAATTATAATTTTTCCAGTGCAAATTCTATTCCATTACTTACAAGATGGTTAATTAGTTATTTAACCAGTAACTTTTGTTTTTTACTATTTAACAAAAGTTTTCACGGTATAAAAACGTGTTTTTATATTTCAATTTTAAGAAAATATCTTTCTTTCGAAAAACCCACTGCTTGAATTATTAATGAATCAACTCATTTCAACTTAATTTACTAAACAACCACCCAAAAAATATTTTCCATCATTTTGTTTTAACTTTACTAAAATTCAAACGCAGTGATAAGAAACTTGAAGAAATGAATTGAATAAACAGGCGTATGAGTGTTAGCGTGTGGGAGAGGTTTGAACGTTTTTGCGAAATACCACTAGTGTGGTTAAACGATGGTCATACGATATAGCTCTTACATCTGGTTTTTGTCAGTGCGTAGAATTTAATAACAACAAAAATGCCAATTTATTGTTGTTGTTGTTATTGTTGATGCTTTATAAAAAAAATACTGAAAAAGTTGGTTAACGTATAATCATTAAGATGATTGTTATATTGGGGACATATTTTTTTTATAAAAAAATACCCATCCAATTTGGAATGGCCGTGTTTAAATGATATCGCGTATTTGTTTTTTTGTTTCTGTTCTAGATGACAGTGTTTGATTCGCATACGATGCCGACATGTTATATTTTCTAATTCCCTTGAGTTATGCTGAATGCTGGTTTTTAACGATAAACTGAAATTAAAATGAAATTATCATTGAAGCACTAATCTGAATCTTCTAATCAGTGTCGACTGTTTTAGGCTTGAATTGGTTTGAAATCTTCTAATCAACAAACTTTTTGTATAAATCTTATTAAAATAATTTTGGCTTCCAAATAATTAGCATATAGGTTCCATGATATCTGTTATAATGACTGAAATGAATTTAATTTAAATAGTTTTAATGTTGGCAAAAAATTAAGCTGCTTTGTATTCTACATTTTCTTCAACACCGAAACAGAGCGCTTAAAATAATAAAATATTGCCTCAACTGGTCTGCTGTTTTTTTAGATCCATTGTTATTAACGCTTCAAACTTTAATTAAATGTTTTCAAATTAATTTTGACTTGGCGCAATGAAATAAATAAAACTAACTTCAAATCGTGAAAAAAAAATTCACCTTGTACTAAAAACAAACAGCAATTTATTTATTACCCAGATGCAACTAAGCTGAACATTTTTTACACTAAATCTTCTTCATTGACAAAAAAATTTGGAAAGTGTTATGTAACAACTCAACGAATTCATTGAATAATTGTTCAATTCTAAACTGAATTTGCGTCCTTTTCGAATCAAACTCTCTCTGTCTCTCTCTCTCTCTCTCTTTCTCTCTGTTTTTGCACGAATTAATAAAAATTAAAATTAAACAAAAACCAGCACACGTCAGCAGTGATGCCTGCACCTGCCTTTGTTGAACTAACACATGAGAGTAAAAAATGTGAAATTCACTTTAAAATTCACTTTTCGAAACATGAAAGCGCTGTTATAAAATCTAAGCTAATTTGCAATAAAAGGAAATAAATTTAAAACACGACAAGTGAATGATAGTTAAACATAAAATATCTTTTGACGTAAGAATAGATTTATTTGTTCTGAATAAAAAAATAAATCCTTCCGCGTTATGATAACTCACTGCGTACAATGTAGGTACAAACTCACAATACAAATAAAAATTTGAAGAAAAAATGTTTAAAGTTATACGTAGAAAAAAAGAGAACCACGCAAATTTGTGGAGACATCATCTAGATCAAATTAAACATCTGACTAAAAATATAGAAGAGATTTATTTTTGATTTGACATAATAGACATAATTTGACATAAATAATAAAAATTCAGTCATGTTTCTTATAAAAAATTATACTAATTAAAAAACATTAACAAAACCATTTAAATACAAATAATTTTTTAAATAAAAATAAGTATAATTAATAAACGAACTGTCAAAACTTATAAAAAAAAGCAAATGAACCAGAAGCACTTAAACCAAGTCAAAGTAATTTAAATTGCAAAGCTGGCTGCATTGATTGAAAAATTACAAAAAAAGTGATAAATAATATGAAACACAAACTGGGAAGAGTGGTAAGTGAAATATAAAAAATAAATAAAAGAAACCGCTCAGCTGTCATCGGCGAGCCAACTGTTTCCCAAACTCATCAGAAGTGATTGAGATTCTCGTTGGATGGAATGCATTGTAGTGCTGATATACGAAATACCAAGCAATGTTTTTATAGTTATAATAATGTTGTTAAATGAAGAAACAAATGTAAAGATACAAACAAAAATGCAGTGAAGCAAATCATTGAAAACTACACAAACATGTACTCCCAAAATTTTTGAAAAATATAATGATTTTTGATATCTGATCTACATATACAGGCGTTCACATATACGTTCACCAATTCATCATGCAAACACACGCTCACATACAGACACAGACAAACACAGACAGACTCATTCGCGCATAGAGAACTGCACAAAACGTCATTAGTAGGCAGACGACACACACAGAGGGGATGGAAGCTTATTCATTCTTTGGTGGCATAAATAAGCTCATATCTCTTTAAAATATTTGATGCTTGACGGATCAAGCGAATATTTTGTGTATTTTTTGCGATCGTTTGGCAATTATTTTTTTACCAGTTTTTAAATTTTCTGTTTTTTCTACCAGACTTATTTCTAAATTATTATACAGATCAATACAATATTCCTACTTGATTTTTTACACTGTCTGATCGTTTCAAATTAATCTAAGAATTGACCAGCTTGAACAAATTTGCGCTCCTCGATCAAAAACCAACTAAAAGACGTATAAATAAATAGATGGTTAAATAGATAGATTGATAGATGGATAAAGTGGTAGATATATAGTTAGTTCAGTCGGGAGAAGTGCTATGTTTCGCACTGTTCTTACGCGTTGGCCGGTTCGATAACTGTTTGCCCTAAACGCCAGGATACTTACATCGTGTGGTCTAGGTCTAGATATTGATAGTACAGCATTTGCGGCGTAAAAGTTTGATCATGAGTATAAAATGACATGTTGGCAGCTTTTGATAGAGCTGCATAATAAAAACTAAAATGAACATGAATAGAAAAATAGACAATTAGTTGGATGGATGGATGGATGGATGGATGAGTGGATTGGTGGATATGTTGAAGGATAAATAGATGGATGAATGAATGAACGGATGAATGAATGAATGAATGAATAGATGGATGAATGGGTGAGTGAAAGGATGGATAGATGGATAAGTAGGTGTCCGTCGAAGATGCAAACTGACCAGGTTTTCACGGGTGTCGCTTCAAAAAGTGGAAGTTTATGTGTGGAATGCGTGAGGACGTCGTTATTATTCGCATCATATAATTCTTTTTTTAACTCCTAAATTTCATAGTTCTTCTTCTCATTACTATTTATGATTATTATTATTGTTGTTATCTTTCATATTATAGTTGTTATTTTTATCATTATATAATATTATAATTAATGTTATTGTGAATGCAATGATTCCCATCTTCTTCATTATCGTCATACTCGCATCCATCCCTCCTCCGATAATTAAGCTGGCTTCATTCTGATTTCACAGTACACACCCACAGCTTTCTTTAATAGATTCGTGAAAATAATTCACCGAATACTTCTTGTCAGTTTTGCTTTTGAAGGATTCGCCTGTTGTAGCGAGCTGCATAGCATGATTGTTTCAATAAGAAATTTGACCTGTAATGTCACGTTTTTCATAATTAAAATTTAATCAACATTTTAAACAAACACACATACATACACACACACCACACACAGGCACACACACCACACACAAGCACACACACAAACGCGCGCACACACACACAAACACACGCATTTTAAATCTCTTTATACTTGCAGGAATAGCTGGCAATGCGTTGGTCTTGTATGTCTTCTCCTGCAGGTCGGACCGACTCGTTTCCTCGCTCTTCATCGTGGTGTTGGCAGTGGTCGACCTGACCACCTGCCTGCTGGTCATCCCAGTGACCGCATACCTCGAGTACGTCAGCCTCAACATCTCCAATGATTTCCTTTGCAAGTTCTATTATTTTTTCCTCTGCACGACAATCCTCTACTCGACGTTCGTCATGGTGGCCATTGCAGTCGATCGATATTTCTGCCTCTGCCATCCATGGCGCCAGGCCGTCACGAAACTTCGAGCGAAGATTTTGTTAGCCGTCTTAGCTATATTCAGTTCGGTGCATGGCTGTGCGATTGCCTGCATGAACGGAGTTTATCACGACGATCCAGACCTCGAAAACTTTCAAAATCATTTGAAAGTTACTAACTGTTCGGATTCAGCAACAAGAGAACAACTCCTGAACGAAACATTATTTCAGCGCCCAGATTTTGCCACGCTGGCTTGCATTCCAAAAATTCGTGAGGGCACAAACCAGCTGATACTGGTGATAAGTAGCGAACTATGTGGCGATAGTTTCAATCTTATCGGACCGACGGTTCAGTTTGTTTATAAGCGCATCATGTTCGCTATTTTCGGATTGAGTGTTCTTGCAGTGTTCATCCTGTACATCGCAATCTACAGATCAGTAACTGCCAGGCGGGTAAGGAGAATGCGGAACAGAAGACTGGGAACTCAACCGACACTGATCGTAGCATTTCCAAAACAGAGCATATCTGTTGTGCCAGGAGACGAGTCCAACACACAAAGCGACAAATTTGGAGTAGGAAAGGTCACAAATGTTTCCTCTTCGTCGGTCACTACCAGTAGGAACGGCCCCTTCAAATCTAACTTGATTTACAAATTGAGGAACCGTAAACATCACGAACCCTTGACCAAAAAACGTCGCTACAACAGCGAGACGATCTACGAAAAGTTATTGGACGCCAATAGAAATTACTGTCCCTGTCCTAGCAGAAATCTTGCGGACAACAACGTAAGCGAGCTGAAAGAGAAAGCATCTGCCGACGACGGTGCCAACAGCCACGCGACCATCTTAACATTGAACTGCATAAGCGCGACGAACAAAACAAGCAATCTGACAGCTAAAAATAGACCGAAAAACAAGATTGATGACGAAATTGAAATTGATGACAATTACAAGTCGGTCGGTGACAAGAAACAATTAAACGCAGAACCTGCAAATAGGAATGCCGCTGATGGCCGTTGCAACGATGGGGACAACAACATAAGAAAGAGTAGAACGTTTGACGGCGTGCCTTACGAAAAATCAACAAACAACAACATTACACACTACAACAAAAACAACAACAATGTTAATTTCAACAGCAACAACAACAACAATGTTATTTTCAACAACAACAACGACAACAATACTGTGAATTTCAACAACAACAACAACAACAATGTTAATATCAACAACAACAACAACGACAACAATACTGTGAATTTCAACAACAACAACAACAACAATGTTAATTTCGACAACAAAATAAACAATGACGTCAACCCCAACAGCACTACAAACGACAAAGTTATTTCCAGCAATACGAGTAATTCATTGACAGACGTAACGACCTGCAAACATGTTGATGTTATCAGTAGCAGTGACGAGAACATTGCAATAACAAGCATCAGACCGAGAAACTATCACAAAAAAGAAAAAACACTAAACCACGAAGTTTGCCAAACGACGAGCCCGAACCAACTAAAATCGTTAACGACCGTGACAACGAAACCAATTACAATCGTCGTCTCAAACCACGCCTGCAACAATGAAAACGTCTGCAACAACGACAGCAACAATACAACATCAACTGCAGTTGCCAACACTAACAAAATCATCCTGAACAACAACATCTGCAACAGACCTAGTCTAGCAACAACAACTGCAGCAGCAGCAACCACACAAGCAACAAAACCAACATCGTTAGAGATTCATGTTAGTGAAAACATGAAGATCGCATTCATGCTCTTCATCGTCACTGTCGTATTTGTCCTCTCCTTCCTTCCCGCCATATTAATTCTTCTACAAATTTTGCCATTTCAACCGTTTCTCTTCTACGTCTACTTCATCAACAACCTGTCCAACCCTGTCATCTACTCCTTTCTCAACGTCAACTTCAGAAACAAACTGAAACAGCTTCTCTGCTTCAAGAAGAAACAGAACATCGCTAAAAAGTAAATGTTAAACATCAAGCTAAACTGGCTAAAATTTTGAAATGTGTTACATATCGTTAAGAAGTAAATGTTAAACATCAAGCTGAGCTGCTTAAAATATTGAATGCTCCGTTTTCAAGAAGGCAAAATAATGCTAAAATGAGAATGTTAAACATGAAACTAAACTGATTGTTATTCTAAAATGTTAAAGTAGCAAGATCAACAATCTAGTGCTGATGCTAACAATCTAGGTGTTTCTAGGTGTTGTGTAAAGTGAACAGACACAATTGTTTAAAATCACCTTTTAACAATTATTTAAAATAAAGACCGTATTGACAGCTTCGAACTGCGTGGTGGCCTAGTAGTTGAGGTCGCCTGGTGTTGTTTCGCAGTAACCGGGTTCGAAAATGATAAAAAGATCCACCACGCATGTCGTATGCTTTGTGTGTAATGCATCGTTTAGCATGTACTCATATAAAATGTTTGTGTGTTGCTGAATTCTCTGGACCTAAAAAGTGGGTGATAATAATTGTAATAATAACTATTATTATTATTATTTTAAATAACATTTTTAAACTCATGTAGATTTTTTTAATTTTTTACAGATAGATTAAAATCATATCTTTGTCAGCTATCTCCACATGAGCAATTGAGAATTTCATAGTAATATGTGTGTAATTTTTTATAAAATGCGACCATTTCAACTGTTCGTTGTTCTCGATATTTGATATCATCCTGGTGGTTTTACATGTTTAGTTTTGTATAGGTTTGTTTGTATTGAGCATTTTACCGTTATTTATAAGTTACATATATTATGCTCATGTGTGTGTGTGTGTGTGTGTGTGTGTATGTGTGTGTTTGCTTGTGTGTGTGTGTGTTTGCTTGTGTATGCGTGTGTGTCTGTGTGTGTCTGTGTGTATGTGGTGTGTGTGTTTGGGGAGTTGATGTGTGTGCTTAATTAAAAATACTTCCTTTTATAAATTAAAGTTTACCCATTGTGCTTAAAACTCCACAACATTTCAATTTAATATTTCAATAAAAGTCGTGAGCTCGCTTCAAAGATTTTCTTTCTTCTTCTTCTTTTTATGATTATCACTCAGTTTATTTTTAATTTTATTTATTGTTATTATTATTGTTATTGTTGTTATTAGGCTCATTTTTATCATTATTATTGACATTCACAGTGACTTTATTGTTATGCACATTCGGTTATGGTTGGTCATTATTGCGTCAGCGTCTGAATATCTTCACCATCACCAACGCATTCACTACTCCCACAGCCACCACTACCACTACTACTACCACAGCCACTACTACCACTACTACTACCACAGCCACTACTACTACTACAACCACCACCCAGAAAATTGAAATTATTTAAACAATCAATTGAAGTGATGAAATAAAGAGCGAGATGGGATTAATGGATAATATGCAGAATTTGATGGAATGATTTTTGAAAGGCAGAAATTTTTCGCATATCATCAGGGCTTCAATCCAGAAAGATTGATTGTGTATTTGAAAAAATGCACGATATAAAATAATGCAAACACAAAATGATGCTGATGCCGAATTAATTGTTTTGCTTGTTTGTTTGTTTGTTCGTTCGTTCGATCGTTCGTTCATTTGTTTGTTTATTTGTGCTACGAAATGTCAACGGCCTCAGATACATGATACATGATACATTTGATACATGCATCTACCTTTCATTTTGTAGGAGTTAGTTGTCCACTGAGCTGAGTAACGCACTTTGGGAGATGGAGGCTTCTAATGACAACAACAACAAAAAGCTCCAACGTTATCACAACATGGGCGAGGCCTGCAATGCCTCCATTTGAATGCCTTCATTGTTCATTGAATATAAAACCGGCTGCTGGCTGGCTTGATGGGTAGATATGTGGGTAAAGGAGAGTAAAGGGGTTGGCTATTATGGGAGGGCTTTGAGAGTAACTAGATGGCTGGGTGGGTAGATGGATAGATGAGTGGATTGTTGTATTTATTCGTTTTTATATATCTTCACTGGTCATTTTTTGTTCATATTGTTTATTAATAATAGTATAAAAAATAATTTTATTTGTATTATTATTATCACTATTTATTCATATCTTCGATATTAATTTGTTTATATAGAGGAAAATGTTGATGGCCCGTTGATAATGATGATTAACAGACGGAGGTGGAATGATGGCATGCCACGAAGATGTATGTAATAATGGATGACGCCGGAACTTTTCATCTGCTTGTTCCTTCGCTAATGCATGACGTACTTCAGTTTTCTTTGGAAGTTATTTGACTGCTGTTCTTGAACGATGGAGACAATTCATATCCATCTCAAGCAAAGTTAATTACACCAAGCGACACAAACACACACACAAACACAAACAAAAAAACAAACAAACACACACACACATATATATAATTTTTAATTGTGAATGTATAAAATTGTACAAAACACTTGCTATATGAAATATGCATATAAAGGCACTAGTGTTATACTTACTTACTCCAAATCATCGTCATCATCATATACATAATCATCATCGTGTTATCGTCCTCACCAACAACATTGTCGTCATTGTCGTCATCACCCTCATCATCGTCATCACCAAAAACATTATTATCATAATCATCATCATCCTCATCATCGTCTTCACCAACAACATCGTCGTGATCATCTTCATCATCGTCATCATCCTCCCACTCATTGCCAACACCATTCGCGCAGACATTGTGTTCATTGTTCGTATCATCATTTTAAATTTTAACTTGAATCTCATTTTTGATTTAAAAATATTTTCCTGTGCAAAATTTGCTACAATTCCGGTTATAATGCTTTCCGTTATTTGTCCGCGCACTCTTTGGAATGAGTGTGACGATGTGAGAATTCTCTTTCAGACACTTGCAATGATGATATTCTTAAAAAACTTTGTTACTACAAAGTTGTAGTTTGTTTCTTTGTAGTGTAGATGACATGTTTCCATGACGTCATTAAGTTCTTCGCGTTTGTTATGATAATGTTACGTGTTGTCATGTTATCAGTGCTATTGAATCATTATCTACATATGTTCGAGGGTTCCTTTTGTGTCTTGAATCAACATTTACTCGTGGAGTAATTTGTATCACTGTATGATATATAATGATAGTGTTTGTATCATGTTGATATTTGATATAATATGATGATGTTTTAGTTGAATGTATGCGAGTAGAGGAGTTTATGTGAGCTAAAGTCGTTTCGTTGTAATTTAATTTTAATAACATTAATCTGGACTGAAAAATATATAATTATTATTGGATTTGTTACTTTTTAATACAAAGACCGTTGTTGTTGTTTTATAGAAAAATGTTCCTACAATCGTCAATTGTTTCAAGAACACCGTAATGTTAGTCAAGTTTCATTTGTCGGTATGTTCAGTTTGAAAATTCGGATTTTTTCTCCTAAATCTTCATCACTTTCGTCATGAATTGAATCATCTACGTCACCATCATTATCATCATCATCATCATCACCGCTATCATCACCTACGCATTTTTAAACCTTTCGTTTTTATTTGTCATTGCAACTTTCATATTTTGTGCTACCATCATCATAATAATGATCGTCGTCATCATCATCATCATCGTCATCATCAGCATCATCGTCATCACCATCATCATAATCATCATCGTCGTCGTCATCATCATTATTAACATCATCATCGTACACTCATTCACTCATTTTCATCATTTAAACATCATCATCATCTTTGCTATCACCTCACAGTCATCATCATTATTATCCTTCATATTTACCGGGATAATATTAACAACAGAAATAATTATTTTATTATTATTATTATTAACATCATAATTTTATTATATTAGTTATTTCCAGTGACACTGTTTTGCGAGTTCCACATGTATTTTTTGTCATTAGTTGTGATGTACTAGCAGTTGAACTCATATCATCGTTGGCAATTTTACTATATGTATATACCGGTATATATATATATATATATATATATATATATATATACATATATATATATATATATATATATACATATTATGCAGTCATGCATATATATAATTTCATTATTACAAAATATTTAATAAATAATTAAAATAAAAATTGTGTGAGACGGATGTTGTTGTTGATGTTGCCGTTGTTGTTGCTGTCATTGTTTCTTATCATTTACGATGGTAATAAAACATAATTTCAATTTTTGGTCCGGTCTGGTATTTTTCTTATTTTCACGATATTAATGGAAAAATTTTTTAAAAATGCCACCAGATGATATTTTTATCAACGTCTATATGGTATTTTAGGTTAAAATCATGTTTTTTGGGATAAAAGTTTGGTATTGCATATTAGATAGCAGAGAGTGAGGAAGCGGAGTCGTAGTGGGATATTATTCATCCCACTCAGACATCCTGGTTTTTACCAGCTATTTCCACTGTCTCTTGGAATTGAAATTGCTTCCTAGCAGCCTGTCTCCATACTCTCACTTTACTAAAATCCATTTGTCAAAAAAAAACAATACAATAATTAACTAACTAGTTTTAGAACAACCTGAAAATGACAACAAATATATATATATATATATATATATATATATATATATATATATATACGAATATTTATATGGCGCTAATTAAAAAGTTTTTCAAAAGCGCTTACAACTAAAATAACATACAAAATAGTCAGATAAATCAAACATTAAATAAACATTAGATCAGTAAAAAAAATGAACATCAATGATTGAAACTACTGCGAAAATAAATATGTTTTCAACATCTTCTTAAATTTCGCAATACCCAGAGCAGGGTCTCGTAGGTCTTTGGTCTGTGTGTGTGTGTGTGTGTGTGCGTGTGTGCGCGTGTGTATTTTAATATTATATAAATATAATATAAACTATAGTTATATATTATATAATTATGTATGATATATCTACATTTATGAATAACTTGTAAAAATTGGCTTTTCAGTCAGGATGTGTCGTGTTTTTCATCAGGTGCCATTATACAGAACTCAGCTGTATCAGTAGCAGGCACCATCGTAATAGTGACATACGCGTCATCATGCATTACGTACCATTATGCTCAATAAGCGCTAGTCGTTCCAGTTGGAAATGTTTACTTAATGTGACCGTGCACCTGCAGTCAGTTATGGAGATGGAAAGATGTGCCGCGTGTGACTGTGCACATCAACCAGGCACTCAAATATTCCTTTTTTGTCGATGAAATAATTTTTTAGATGAAATTTTATTTGTAGAAATATTCTAAAACTTGATCGTTGACAAATGTGACAACAATTAAAAACATTAAAAAGTCAAAAAAATTTAGACGTTGATCGAAAAATCATTTTTTTTAACAGAACAATTAATCATTCATTCATACTTATTTATAAACTTATGAAAGTTTGAACAAGTTAAATTATTATTCGCTGATCAGAGAACTTTTCATTCGAGGAAGTTTTAATACTGCTTATTATATTTTAACAGATTAATTTAGAACATTTCAATAGAATGACTGAAAATATGATAGTGAAAGCAAAAGAAAATAAAAAACTTGTATAAACACCAATGAACGTTCATATCATATTCAAGAAAAAATTTTCATGAAATACGAGCGATGGTTTTTGAGTATTTGAATGGTCTGTCTGTCTGTCTGGCACCGGACCATCTGATCAAAAAATGCAAACATTTTTGGAAAACATTTAAATAATTTCCGGACATTCGTACATTTCTGTCATCTTTATATATAGATCCAAGTTTTATAGAAAAATATAATAACTCAAAGTGAAAAGGTTTTGTATCTTTTCATTAAGAATTTTTGCATTTTGAAAATGTAATTTATTTTTCAAACAAAAAAATTTAATTTATTTTAAAATTTTTTCTAGAAATATTTCTGTCGTTTTTCAATTTTATAAAAGTTAAAATTTTATAAGAGTTAAAAGTTTTGAGGAGTTCAAAATAGTCTTAAATCTAGTCTTTTTAATCTAGTCTTTCTATCTGTTTTAAATTTAGTCTTTTTTAAAATTTTCCAATCATCTGTGGGCGGGTCTAAAATATGAAAGCAAGTTATGGTGGAAATAAATTCTTTTAAAATAAACTATTTTGAGAAATGAAAGTAAAAAGACAATTAGATGGTTTCCTCCAAATTCAAATGTCAAATTCCAATCGTTTGCTTTTCTCTTCTTTTAAAAATTTGTTTCAGTTCACTGAGTTGGCAAATTAATTGAACAAACATGAAAATACAACGTGAAAATATATATTTCCTTAAAAGTAAATACGGAAAAACAGCTCATTAAACGGCAGCAGCGAAAATAATGTCAGCTGGAAATTCAATCAGACAGGATTTGTAAAAAAAAAGAGAAAAATCTGTAGATTTGTCGGAACATTTAGCGGAAGTGGTGGAATTATATTTGTTCTTTTCCACTAACCGCCTACAAAAGGGGCTCTCTTACGTGTAGATGCACTTTTCAATGCTGCTTTCCCAGTTCCGTAGAGTGCACTAATCTTGCGCTTTCCTGTCTGCTACATACTCTCTCAATCCAACAAATACTATATATATATATATATATATATATGTGTGTGTACACAATCACACACACACATACATACACATTTAGAAGATTTGTGGGTGCTTTTGTATTATTTTGCCGTGACAATATATTAATAATAAAATTAATACACGAAAGTATTAATCTTCGTTAATTTTATTTATTAATTTTCTTCAGCTCTTAAAAAAATAAATTTGCATCTATTAAAAAGGTATGGTATAGTAGCAATTATAGAAAATATTTTTGACCGTTAAAACGTTAACCGCAAACAGTAAAAGTGATTAAATAGAGAGAGAGGAACTCTAACGAGATGTTTATAATCAGGAAAATGAAAGCTGGTTCGTTGGATCTTTTTTACTGCAAACAGTAAACATCTATTTAAACTTTAAAATACATTTTTCAGCTCTATGGGTAGGCAGGTAGGAGGGAAACTCCGTTGATGGATATGTTTCTTATACGTTGTAAGAAGGCTGTGTCAACCATCTTCAATAATGACCAATCTATTTATTGTTATATTGTTATTTGCATTCGTCATTGTTTGAACATTCACACTAATGTATTTAAATGGTGTGTGAGCTTGTGTGTGGGCAGATTTTGTTTTGTGTGTGTGTGTGTGGGCAGTTTTTGTTTTGGTGAAAATATTCTTAATAATTGTTGTTTAATGAATGCAGGTGCCTTCATCTCTCCTACACAATTAACTATATCAGACAGTCGAAAGTAAAAATAGTATGTGTGTGTGACTGTGTGTGCGCGTGTAGTACGTGTGTGTGTGTGTGTGTGTGTGCATGTAGCACGTATGTGTGTAGTATAATATCTTTCATGAAAAACCGAATCACAATGATGATAATAATTAGATGGAACACTCTGGAGAATTATGCGCTCCTATATTAATGCTATCACACACCGGCTGCATTCGTAAAAATACAAATATAAAAATACTTTGAAATATAAATATATAAATTTATTTGTTTTTTAATAAATTATATAAGTTTGTTTTTCTCATGTTTTCTATGACTTTTTTTTATCCTATTTGATTATGATTATTCTGTTTCCCAATTTTTAGGTTCATTAAAATAATAAAATACGATTTTAAAAATTGAAAAAATCATGAATAAATTTCAGATTTTTGTTAAGTGCAAAATGAAGTTGAAATACAAAAATTGGGCAGCATGCAAAATGCATGGGAGACGTGTGGAAACTATAGATGAAGAAGAATTGAGCTATAGACGAAGATGATGTTTTACAGTTAAAAAAAAGACAAAAAACACATTGTCTGTAAATTTACTTATATAATATTAAAAAACAAAGCTTATTTCATAAGTGACGAAAATGTTAACTGGTTCAATTCTGTTTTACTCTTAAACTTTGGACACAAATATTTTAAATACATAGTCGTTTTGTTACTTTAAACGAGTCTATGAAAAAAAATCCAAATTAAAAAATACGTTGTAATTGTTGAGAACACAGAAGATCTGCCAGATACGCTAATGAGTTTTTACGAATGCAGCCGGTGTGTGATAGCCTTAATATAGGAGCGCATAATTTTTCAGAGTGTTCCACCTAATTATTATCATCATTGCTAAACCTGTCAGAATTATTTATCGTTTAGTTGGACAACCACAGAAACAACATGTAAAAAAATCCTTTGTCCATATATATTTATTTTTATCAATTTTACCTGCGACATTTATTTATTTTTCAATTTTTTTTTACTTATTAACTCCCACATTTTTATACTTTGGTTTATTGAGAACATAATTTTTTTCCATCCATTTCAACAAACGCATTCTACCGAAAAAATTTCAAATTCGAAAAATATGTAGACATTTTTTGTTTGCCATACAAGTTTTGACATTCAAAAATAATCACTTTCATGTCAATAAAAGAATCCATATTATATTTCACATTTTTTTATCATCTGACGAGCAAAAATCATTCTGACATAGTATAACATTTTTGTATTCCAAAAAATAAAACGTAAAACCGCCATTTCTAGATGAATGGATAGTGTTATGTTTGATAGCTGTTAGAGTATTTTTAAATTTTCAGTAAAAGATTTATAGCATTTTTTACAAAAATTAAACTATTGTCCGTTAAACAAAATTGTAAAATTGTAAGCAACCTTCGCAGCCTTCATTTTTGGCATCTAGTTTTGTTTTGGCATTCACAAACAACATGCAATGCGCAATGATTCAAAGTCGGAACCGATAGTTGGAAGTTTTTTCTCGATGTCAAAGACGGAGTTGGAAAATTTTCAACCAGGGAGTAGGAGTCATATTAATACAAAATTTGAAAAATCATTTTTCAAAATTAATATTTGTTAAAACAATTTAGTATGTTGATTGAACTTAAATTGTTTGCTCCTGTTTGTAAATCTGTCAAAATGTCTACAGCGAAATTTTGTTTAAATTTAAATTATAAATATTTAAAAACTTCTTTAATTTTTTCAAGATTTCATCATCAGCAAATTGGGTTGAAATATTAAAAAACCTACTTACAATCATTCTGATGAAAATTGTTTAAAATTTGAAATAAAAATTGTTCTCCCGATTTTTTCGTGTTTTTTTTAAAGACATGTTCAACCTCGATATGAAACAAGGAGAGAATTGAATGATCTTGCTCGATTAATCTTCCATTGGTCACCACGTCCGTGGTTCACATACCTTCAGTATATTACCGGTTTAAAGATGAATGTGAACTTCTGTATTAATTATTTTTTGAATTATTTTTTAAAAAGTTGTTTAACTGTTTTCAAAATGATTAAAGAATTGTTTTTGTTTGTTGGTGATTAATTTCACAACGATCATTTTAATTGAAACGTTGGCAGAAGTTTATTCAGTGCAAAAAATGAAGTATATAATTTTATTTACTTACGAATTTTCAAAAAATATTTAATTTTAACATATAGTTTATCAAATGTATGAATAGTGTGGCCCGTCGCAAGATTTGGGTTTCTGAGTCCATTGGGTTTCATTGTATTCCTTTATTTCAATTATTTTTTTGATTAGATTTGAGGAAATAAACTAAAAAAAACAAAATTTCATCAATTTTATTTTTTTTTATTGAAATGACATATGATATTTTAAAAATTGGAATAAGCGTCCTTATTATTTAAAAGGCTGCACATAAACTAGATGCCAAAAATGAAGGCTGCGAAGGTTGCTTACAATTTTACAATTTTGTTTAACGGACAATAGTTTAATTTTTGTAAAAATTGCTATAAATCTTTTACTGAAAATTTAAAAATACTCTAACAGCTATCAAACATAACACTATCCATTCATCTAGAAATGGCAGTTTTACGTTTTATTTTTTGGAATACAAAAATGTTATACTATGTCAGAATGATTTTTGCTCGTCAGATGATAAAAAAAATGTGAAATATAATATGGATTCTTTTATTGACATGAAAGTGATTTTTTTTGAATGTCAAAACTTGTATGGCAAACAAAAAATGTCTACATATTTTTCGAATTCGAAATTTTTTCGGTAGAATGCGTTTGTTGAAATGGATGGAAAAAATTATGTTCTCAACAAACCAAAGTATAAAAATGTGGGAGTTAATAAGTAAAAAAATAAAATGGAAAAATAAATAAATGTCGCAGGTAAAATTGATAAAAATAAATATATATGGACAAAGGATTTTGTTACATGTTGTTTCTGTGGTTGTCCAAATAAACGATAAATAATTCTGACAGATTTAGCTAACAATATAACCGTGCAAAACCGAGCCAAAACAATAATTTCAATCTTGGCAAAATGAAAAAAATGTTTCAGTATTTCCTGAAATAAAGCGTTTAACACAACAGTCAGAAATGAATGACAAACTGTGGTAAATAAATCAATGGAAGGAACCTAGCAACAAAGCCAGTTAGTTAGTTGTCCACCTCTACATATTTGCGTGCCCTTGCATGACGAACACTTTTGTATCAGAAGTTTTTTTTTATTTTGAGTTTTACCATTAAACCCTTCACATTTGATTTTACCATTCAATAAAAAATTTTAAGATTGCACACATATTTGAGCGTTAGAATGTCTGCGTGTATCTGTGCGTGCTTGTGTGTGAGATGTTTTGTGTGTGTGTTTGTGCGTGCGTGTGTGTGTGTTTGGTGCGTGCGTGCGTGTGTGTGTGTGCATAGATAAGTGTCCAAATTAAGATGTCGATGCTCACACAAACGATGTTCAATACACAAATACAAATGTTCGTGCTGAAATTTAATGATCCAATGAACTGAAAAAAATGTTTTCAATTTCATGTTTTAAATCGTTTAATAAAACTTACAAAATAAAAATTATAATGTTGTAAGACTACATTCTGCTTCTGGCTATTATTTGATTTCGTTGTCGGTGTACGAGGCAGTTTTTGGCGATTGTTTGGTTCTTACTTGATGTACGTCGTGCCAGTTTCGTTCTTACGTCTTTTGGAGTTAGTTTCGTTCTTACATTTTTTGGAGTTAGTTTCGTTTTTACGTCTTTTGGAGTAAGATTCGTTCTTACGTCTTTTGCAGTAAGTTTCGTTTTCTGCGTGGTTTATAAAAATTCAGGAAATTTTTACCTGGGAGAGTCGATTCATAGAAAAATTTTCTTGCTTTTGAGCAATGTTGAAAAATTTCACTTGTAATTTAAATTTTTCAGAGCGAGTCTGCCACAGCAAGTGCTCCGTTGTTAGGACGACCGCATGAACGTTCATCAATCAATCACACAGTGCAACACTTCAATTAAACTTTTTCGTCGGTAATTAATCAAAATTTAAATGGACACGCGATGATGAACTTCAGCAAGAAAGTGAACTTTCTCAACTGATTGTCGCTATAATGCTAACACACAGCCTTCCATTACGATTGAAAATATTCGAAAACTAATTGTAGAATTTTTCTTTCCATTATAACTTTTCCAGATGTGATAAATTATTTAGTAAGAAAAATTTTGAAGATATTTACGTATGAAATAATTTTTTAATTAATAAATGTTTTTTCGCGTTTTTTAAATAAATTATTTTCTTCGAAAAGTGTCTACAATTTTTTGCTTGACAAGTGAAAATATCTTTTTTATTTTTTTTATTTTAAAAACCAGTGACATGATTCGTTAAGTGGTCTACCAAATATTTAGCAGGAAATATTTTTTATTATTCAAATAATTTTTTTATTCATGATTAAAAATATTTCTATATGCCACTTGAGAGGATTCATTTCAAAACTAGTGACAAATATTAATTAGTGTTAAGATATTGGCTGCCATGCTTTCCTGTTTTGTAATTCATCATTCAAATCCAAATCTACCCACATACCTAACATGACATACAAGATGTGATATAGAGATATATATAACCTCAGGCAATATTTATTTAATTATTTATTTTCGCTAAGTATTAATTTGAAGAAAATATTAAAACCTTGTTAGAAAAAACGAATAAACAATCAAAATTTTTAATAAAATTGCTCGAGTTAAACGCCAAACTTAGAAAAACTATTCATAGTATTGTTTATTTAGTAATTCAGTTTAATTAACCATATACCTGCACATGAATCAAACATAGATATAGATTTAGTTCCTGATATTATGGGCTTTGACCGAAACACGGCTCACATAAACATTCCGAAATGCAAACATGCATGTCTACATAGCATTGGCGTGATTTCTGAGAAGACAGGCAGATTTACAATAATGTGACATAATGTATGAGATGAAAGTTGATGTTGCATGTCGGCGTTCGTGGCTAGCGTGAAGCTGGCTGACGTTGATTACACGTAAGATTCTATTGTTCGGCCCTAATCGAAGATGGCTGCTTTCTCGGCCTGTTGTATACGCGCAACATTTCGTTTAATATTAAATTCCGTTGCAATGTTTTTACATTTGTGCCATCTGTCTAAACTGAAAACCCTTTTAACTTGACGAACAGATAAAAATAATTGTTCAGTGTGAAATATTTTTTACACAGTTTCATTCAAGTTAAGAAAGAAGAGATAGCAGCGTGTTGATAATGCATGAACAGCACTGATGGGTTGAATTGTGTTTGCTCGTGTGCGAAAGTTTTGCAAACAACTATTTTAAAATAAAAATTTGTTTGAAATAATAATGTCACGGTTGACAAATGTAATTGATTTTCCATGTCAATATAAATAACAGTTTCATGCAGTTCTAACAGTTTTTGACTTACAGTGCACTCAATCACAAACAACTTTTTTAGGCGTTAAATAAAATAAACTGTTAACGAAACAACAATTCTAATGCCTTCACTTTTTACCACTTTAAGTAAAATCAAAAAATTAAGAAAAAAAATATGAACAAAAAATAATTTTAAAACGATGACGAGCTTCAAACTTACGTTGCGTTATTTATTCACCGTTTGTTTAGATATTCGTGAGTTTAAAAAATTAGTTTGATCTGAAATTTTTGGGAAGTTTGAAGAAATCTTAAAGTTGTAAAAAAGTTGAAGTGTATGCCAAGAGGTTAGAATAACCGCCACAACCTAGTCCATCTAAGGCCTAAACAGAAATGAAGCTGAAGATGATGGCTCAGAGATTACATTCTTCAAGGGTCTTACATCCAAAAAATTATTAAAAAAATTTGAAAAATTTTCGAAAGACAAATCAAAAATAAAAAACAACACCAGGCAGGACTCACAAACTTTAAGGAGCTTGGAAAGAACAGTAAACGAAGGAACATAAACATAAGATCTATAAAAAAAAAGCTCTAAATCGATGAAGCAGAAATTTTTCAACTGCAGAGTTTTCAACGAGTGGAACAAACTGGGATATGATATAATATGCGCAAAAACAGCTAATAACTTTAAAGCAAACTTGGCAAAAATAGAATATTAAAATTAGTCTCAGAGTGGTCCGGTCACAGTCTTCTTCCACCACTATAAAAATCCTTGTTATGTTATGTTATGTAGATGAGTTCATTCACGATCGATTATTTCATTGTTACCATGAATATATCCGTAATTATAAATGCAAATATTTTAAGGGGTATGTCTTATTTTTGAAGATCAATAAAATATTGAATGTAGAAAAGACTAAATAAATTATGGTGGTAGTGCGACGACGAGCGTGTTTCTTGCATTTGCGGATGATTCAGTGCTTCTACCCCTGTCGGCATTCGTTTGAAACTGTTGTGTTTATCTATTAGGAATTAAAATGATTACAAGAACGTCGGAATGAATGCTAATACGGTTTTTAAACTTGTGTTTTAAAGTTACTGGCTTTAAAAACGCGTTTTAAAACCTTTAAAAGAACGCAACGAATGAACAAACGTAAAACACTGCTGAAAGAATTTATTTGAGCTATCTATTCAAAGTGGAGTCGACGTTAAAATATTTCTTAATGCAATCCATCAATTTGTGCAGCTCGTTTTGACGTTCAGACATCAACAGATGCACCATCAGCGCCGACTTTTTAAAATGTGTGAGACAATGAGAGAATGAAAAACCGTATATGCAGAGTTTCAAACGAAGAAATGCTGTTAAAAGCATTCATTGGTCTGATAGATCACTTTGACATAACCTATTCAAATTCATGTACGAGTGTTTTTTTCTCATCAGCGCATGTAGTGGGCACAACACATCTGACGAACAAGTTGTTCGTCGGTAAAAATGTAACACTTTGAAATCCCCTAATTGCAAATTAAATGTTCACAATTTTATTAATTTTATTAATTGTTTTGTTATTAAAATATCAATTTATATAGCCATACAAGACACACAAAAAATACACACTTGACTCGTCACACACCATCTCTCAAACACACAACCCATCTTATCTTTATCCCTTCTTGACATTTCTTTTCCTTGCAGACTGTGCAAAGATATGGAATGAAATCAATCGCCTTCCGTCGTCTGTTTAAGAATTCACAAGAAGCATGTTAAGAGGCGTACCTAGATTGATCAGCATCAAAAATTCTTACTCTTTAGGATATTTTGGAGGCCATCTGGCATTGATACATGAATTTTTTGTATGTTCAGTTCAATTGGCACTTAAAGTTAAAAGTTTAATTTGCATTTTGAATCAATAAAACACATGCTATAATCATAAAGAATGTGATTCTTCATCATGTTGTTCGTGATTTAACTCTGAAAGTATTCGTTAGAATCAGGCAGTTACGTACTAAAGAAGTTATCAAAAGATGTTCTCCTTTTGCAGATAGCTTAATGAAGCTGTTGATTTGTGGCAGTCCTGACAACGCAGTCATAAACAACGTGGCGAGACGAAATATCTCACGCCTGGTTATGAAAGCCCTGGAGATGGCTGCAGAATGTATTGTAAGTTAATAT
>NW_008704501.1:3744036-3822146 GCF_000326865.2 Helobdella robusta
GATTGATTGATTGATTGATTGATTGATTGATTGATTGATTGATTGATTGATTGATTGATTGATTGATTGATTGATTGATTGATTGATTGATTGATTGATTGATTGATTGATTGATTGATTGATTGATTGATTGATTGATTGATTGATTGATTGATTGATTGATTGATTGATTGATTGATTGATTGATTGATTGATTGATTGATTGATTGATTGATTGATTGATTGATTGATTGATTGATTGATTGATTGATTGATTGATTGATTGATTGATTGATTGATTGATTGATTGATTGATTGATTGATTGATTGATTGATTGATTGATTGATTGATTGATTGATTGATTGATTGATTGATTGATTGATTGATTGATTGATTGATTGATTGATTGATTGATTGATTGATTGATTGATTAACTGAGTGGGTTAATTTGTAGCGTTTACTAAATTTTATTTCGAAAGTTTTGAAAACTTATAAACCTAGATGGATGTGTTGTAGTAATAGATTGATGGGATTGCCTAATACATTCAAGTCATTATTTAAGAATGAAACAACAAACAGCACAATTTTATCATTGGGTTTGACAATAAATTAATAGATAAATAATTACTAATCATACAATAAAAACCTTAATTTATTATAAATAATGACAAAATCTTTGAAAAAGTAGAATAAATGAAATAATTTTCTCTTACGAAGTTCGTGAAATGGTTTTGGTTATTCGCCCATGCTTCTGTACGAACACAAAAAAGGAACCTGCATATTTCACGGTTGATTATGCGACAATGGAATTTTCTTCTAATATTTATTTTACGTATAATTATTTATTTGGCTTTCTATAATTTTTTTTATATTTTATTTCATTTAATGTTGAAAAATAAATAAAAATGAGAAATAATGATAGTAAAGGACAAAAAAGAAGAAACAAAAGAACTATAGCGTAATGGAAATATGGCAGGCAAATGATGGAGAAAATTGATGGATTGAGATATCGACTTGATTTCGTAAAATGAATTATTTGTTGAATGGCAGTGTCACTCATGTGATGCATCGGTGCAAGAAGCAGCCAACTGCGTCTATTCGGTGATGATGATCGATTTATTGGATAAATGACTTGCTACTTCAATGCAAGTGTAGTTCTAAATGGCGGGTTGTGACTAGCTTGTGGTCGGTCGCTCGCTTGCCTGTCGGTCGGTCGGCCGGACTCTTCCTCATACAAACTGATGATTTGGTTGTTGGATATTATAAGTTAGAATCAGTTAAGTAGCGTTAAGTCATCCTTAACTGATGAGAATTTGAAAAACTGAATAGTTCAATTATTTTCATAACGAAGTTTCGTAATTTGGTAGACTGAGCAGAAATTTTTAGAATTGTTGAATTAACCAGGAAGGAAATGTGCAGTAGTTGACCTGGTTGAAGGTTATTTACAAATGTGAAAAAATTGTAATGGTTAGAGTAATGATTGAAAAATGTTTTATTGAATTGTCTTATAAAATGTATGAATGTGTGAATGTAGAGGTATGTGTGTTTTTGTAGGCGTTTTAATAATAATCGCTTGCGGTGCATAATTATGATGATCTGTTTGTATGCGAGTTCCATGCGAACAAATGAGTCTCTCTTTATTTAAGCAGGAATGTCATATTTGTTGATGCAACGAGAATTGTACTCGTATGCATAAAAATAAAATTTAGCCCTGATTTTTGTTATGTTGTTGTTCTAGGCATCATAAACTAAGCAACTACTTTTAAATTTATGTAATGAAAGTTAAAAAAATTTTTTTTATAAAAATTTGATAAGAAGATTTTAAAGATTTTGAAAACAAAAGAGGTTCCTTGTGAACTTGTGAGCTTCAAACAACAAATCAAAAACAAATTTCAGGAATGAAAGAAATCGTGGAACGATAAGGAGAGGAGAGTGTTTCAATACATTCTTCTGTTTGCAACCGCTTCATATTTTTAATATAGGCTCGGCAGTTTTCAAAAATCTTCTCGACGTTTTCAAAAACTGAGTAACTATTTTTTCGCTTAATTTTTACATTTTCTTTCAAATGTAGTTGAAAATTTTTTTGAAATAATTTAAAATAATGGAAATGATATTGATTGCTCATATTAAAGTGCAAACAAATAGAGTGAGTTGAGCGGACACTTGTGTTGAGACTCTGCTTATCGAATATTTACATTTGAGGACCATTTATTTGGCACATTTGCTGGCCGTGAGTTGAAATTTGTAGACATATTTCATGCAGCGTGGTAACGCCAGGAGACCTGCTGCCGTGCAAACAGTGGCCGGGTTCAACTCCACAACTAATAATTCTTCCTCGCAGTGGAGTTTCAAGTCGTTAAAATGATCCATGGATCGTCCAATCGCACGCACGCATATGAATTATTTTGTTCAGTTATTATTATTATTATTATCATTATTATTGATTTTATTTTGTTTAATATTTCAAAATTAATTTGTTTTACGATTAAAATCAAAAAATTAGAAAAATTGTCTGAGAGAAACTTTTAGAGGAGAGATTTCATGGCGTTCATATGTGAGCTAATGAAAGCTCAATAAAAGACTAACAAACTCGCAATCGAACGCTCAAATTATGCTGCCAGCAATTCTTTTAAATTTCCATTTTGAAGACTGACTGACAAAATTGAAACCATCAAAGATGAAAACATAACTTCCTTCAAGATAGAAGAGCAAGAAAGACGCCACAAGTATGCGAGAAAAATGTCCAGAGAGTGTTCGTATGCGGCTAATGTTGGAATAAATTAAGATTCATGTAGAAAAATATGAACATAAATATAATTATGCTGACCTTAATCCCCACTCCACAGCCCACGTCCTTACATCTTGTTTTTACATTTTTTAAATCTCTTCAATTTTTCGTCCAGCAAAAAATTTTGAAAAATAATTTTTAAAAAAATTAATAAAACGTCAAACTTTACTGTTGACTTATGTTCTGAAGGAAGAAAGGCTGGGGATAATCAGAAAAGCCAAGAAATTAATCAATGTAATGGAGCGATTTAAAATTATGCCATGTCGCATTTTTCGAATATGAAAATGTTTGCTGCGGCTATTGCATGTTAATTTTTGTGAGTGGTCAATAAAAATAGAGAACGATTAACTAAATGGTCAGAAAGAAAGGAGAGAATATTAAATGACCATCCATTGGGTAGGTAACCACTAGCGTTTGTGGGAATTTAAGTGTGGTTGGTACGAATGAAAGGGCTTCGAATAATCTAAACGTTGAAAAGTTTTTCAAGTTTTAAAAGTAAGTGTTGAAACGAAACTGAAAATAAATTTAAAAGTTGAGTAGATGAGGTTTTTATATAAACCAAAAACATTTAAAATATAACAAATATTTATTTCAACTTTCCCTTTGAAATATTTAAAATTCTTAAAATAGGTTTGGTTTTGAGTTCAAGCTGGCCCCATGTCACATCATCATCATCATTATCATCATCATCATCATCCTTATTATTATTGTTATCATTATTATTACAGAATACATGAGAGGTGCTGGTGTGGTTATGTTGTTCTTCTAATGAATGTTTTTGTCATGTGATGTGAATGTCATCATGTGATGTAATGTGAATGTCATGTGATTGTCCTGGTCACGTGTTTATTATGTCGTTGTAGTTTTGAGACGACGACGATTAATTATACTTTGCACTCTCACTGCCTGATGTGTAGGCTTACTTGTGATCACATTAAATCTCTGTGTTCTTCACTGGCGTAAATATGTCAGGTTAAAAAGAAAAATTAAAAATCCATTGAAAAAGTGTAACATGGGAAAAGTAATTTTTTCTACTTTGCTACATTTTTGTGTGTTTTTTGGCCCTATAGAACTCAGGATCATATATTGCAATATTTAAAATATCTATAAGGAGCAAAATAAAAATTGAAAGCAGTTGCTAACAAAGGATGGGTTCTTGGTACGAACGCTGGATGAGCTGGAGAAAATATTAATGGTCATCCATGACAGGGGAAGGTTAAGAGTGGATGATGGGTGTGGTAGTGGTAGCTGCTTTTAATGACGTCAATTTTTATAATTAATTTGAATTTTGCAGATGGAAAATATTCAAAAACAGATGAACTTGATATATTTTTAATTATTGAATGTTAAAGTTTTCTTTAATAAATATCATTTTCTTCCATACAACTTATTAAAAATTGACTTTTAGAATAAATTGAAAAGAAATTTTATGCGGAGGAACTACAATTGAATACAAACTGTTGATTCAAAATTATGTCACTTTCATCCTTTCTATGTATCAATACGTCGGATGTGCGTATGTTGTACTGCCATGTACTGCATTGTATTGTGTATTTTGTCGTTTTGCATTACTTTGCATTGTATTACACGGTATTGTATTGAAATGATGTCCAGGTTTGTATTAAATTTTATTCAATTGTGTTGTATTATGTAACTTTTTGTTGCGCTCTGTTGAATTCAATTGCATCACAGTGCATTTTTTTGTATTTTGCACTCCCAGATAAGCAGTCATTACTTATATTAAATTGAAATATTATTTTTTTAATAAAAACCATGAGAAAAAAAACAACTCGATTGTTTTTTGCAAGCACATTTTAATGAAAGGCTTGCGTCGAATATAAATTCGTTTGCTCCATCAACATTCGCAAAATAAATTTGCTTCCTTGCATGGAATTGTTTGCTGTGGACTTCATTCATTTGAACATTTCGCTAATCCCACGTCAACATTTCTCTTTATTTTCACATTCCTCCCCGCATTCCAACAACTTTTCATTCACTCATTCTTTTTTTTAGTCATCCGTCAAAGCAATCAATCGAAATTAGGCAGAACAATGTAAATTCAATTTTCAAAAAATAGAATTAAAAAACGAAATAAAATAATTGAAATTTTCCTTCCTGCAACCATCATTGAAGGCAGGGAGGAACCACGGGGGGGAGAGTATGAGACCATCGCTACGTGCAGCCAGCAAACAGTTCCAGCCATCATTCAACAATATCATATCACATAACTGCACTGGATGGTTTGGTGTGGTGAGGTGTGGTTAGTCTGGCGTGGGTGGTGTGGTGGGATGGTGTGGTGTGGGTGATGTGGTGGGATGGTGTGGTGTGGATGGTGTGGTGTAGTGTAGATGGTATTTGTTTGATTGAAAATAATAAATTCAATTTAATTGAATTGTTTTCGTCGCATGTAATCGAATGGAAAGTTTTCAGGTTGTTTTATGTTGTTGCTGTTTTGCCGCGCAGAATGTTTTTGAGACTGTTGATTTGATGGAGTTGAAAATTATTACCATCAATAGATAATCGTGTTGGCGTGTGCGGACAGACGTGTGCGTGTGTGTCGTTGTGCGTCTTCACGAATCATTCACGAATGTTGCTATTAAAACATCATAATGTCTGATGTACGTTTGCTTCGGAAATATATATATATATATATATACATATATATATATATATATATATATATATATATATATATATATATATATATATATGTGTGTATATTTCATTTTAAAAGTTTATTCATAATCAACAACATATCAAATAGGTGAATAAAAGTTATGAAGTTGAATATGCGGAGACCAAATAAGACTGTATGTCTTGTGGTATATATATATAAATATACATATATGTATAAATATATATATATATATATATATATATATATATATATATATATATATATATATATATATATAAGCACGTTGATTGTATATTCATATGTGCGAGTGTTTTAAAATGTTAATGAGTTGTTGGTTGCTGCACAAAATAACATGAAAAATAAATAGCCATTGTGTCATCGTTTGTTAATATAGCGTGCTTTCAATTAGAGTATTAGAGTTTGAATTAGACAAATATATAAACATACACATACATTGTATATGCAAATCAGACCTTCAAACTTTGTATATTGTCGTGTCAATATTGCAGAAATGTTATTTTTTTTCGCGCACATATACAAACTACAAACACACAGAAAGAAAGAGAGAGAGAAAGAGAGAGAGAGAAAGAGAAAGAGAGAGAAAGAGAGAGAGAGGTGTTTACAATTGGAAAAAATTCTGCGGCAGTATAACACATACTTGGAAGAAGATGTTTGAATAAAGCAAACATTTGATATCCCCTAATCTTTTCAGGCAACTTAAACTAGGCAAACATCGCTCTCTTTTCAAGATTTTTGCTTCATTTAAATTTTTTTAGATAGAAATTTTAAGCATTTTTGACAGTTCTTTTTGTTTGCCTTTATTTATTTCAGTAAGATAATAAACGAATATGGCGCTGTTTGTAGCGCTTACAATATACTTGTTTGGACTTTTTAATTCGACCAACATACTATTAAAGTGTTGTTGTACTTACAACTACTCAAAAATAGTCATGCTGTTGTATTAATATTTAGAGAGATTCTATCATAGTATTTTGGGTGTTGTCTATTGGTTTGAAACGTTCTGTTCAATTAACAGTAAAGTTAACATGATATCATTATCTATAATTTTATGTTTAATTTTTAATCATTTAAGAAAATATTTGAGTAACTCTATATTCTCACCAATGTTGTTGTTTTGGATCAGAAAAGTATCATTTCAGGTCAGAAATGTGAGGCGAATTTGTTATTATTTCGTGTATGAAATAGAGTGGGTAGTGGCAGATTTTCAATTGGGGGAGATGAATTTTTGTTCAATATCCTAAACTTGATGACCCATACCGTAAATCGTTCTCGGACCCAATGATCTGCATCTTCAAACAGTTCCTTGATTTTCTTTTAATTAATTTTTTTCAGGTTTTTAATTATATTAATTTTTTTGGTGACTTTTATGTTGAAAAAACTTTAAGAATGTTATTTAAAATAACTTCTATTAACATATTTGAAAAATTAAAATGAAATTAGGTTTTATTGAGTAGTGGTTGGTGTCGATAAAGAAGACTTTTAAATGTAAAAAAAAATATTGAAAACAAAACAAAATAGTAATTCTTCAGAATTCAAAGAATATTTCTGAAAATTCTACAAAAATCTACATCTGTCAAACTCACACTGGGATTGAAATCTTACAAATCCTTCCAAATCGTTATTAAACTCTTATTACGAAATTAATGCGCCCCGAGCGACAAATATAGAAACGAGTATTTATCATTCGGATCACATTGTTGAAATAGATATAAAAAAAAAGTCAGTAGCTAGCCAAATTGGATTTTAAACATTTTTTGACCTCCATGCTTATACTAGATGCATGAAGGCAAACAATGAAAAATTATTATGTAAAGTAGAAAAATCAAATTGAAATTTTTTCAATAAACTGTGTAAAAAAAATATGAGCGAGCATTTTTTAGAAAAACAATGATTTATCTTGGAAGAAAAAATTGCAAGCGTATTTTGTGGAAGTGTTTTCAGATTGACGTGCTTTCATAAAGTTAAGGTAGGACGTATTAAGAAAGAAAATGTATTTATATGAACATGTGGATGTGAAGTGTACAAATTGAGGTAAAAAAAAGTGTTCCATGTCAATATGAATGCTCACTCAGGGTGTTGAAGTAGGAAGGTTTTTCATTTGAATATGCAATGCATTAAGGTTGGAAATTCTTCTATATGTGTGTGTATTGTATTAAGGATGTGAGAGTTGTTTTATATGGTTATGTATGTGTATTGTCTGAAGGTAAGGAGGTGTTTTCCTATAAGAGCGCGTGTTTTGAGGTAGAAAGGTGTTTTCATAAGTAGTCTCGTCGTCAAGTCGATGCTGATTGTAATGTTTGTATAATGCTAATACAATGCCTTCTACAAACATCTTAATACATTCCGAACATACATCAATATTAATACGCTCCTATGTTCGTCCGACTCTGGCGGGAACAAACAAGCAGCTGTTTGTTCGAATTCGATTCTACTCTTCTGCATATTATTATTATTAATATTTTATTTTTATTATTTCATTATTATTATTATTTTATTATTATTTCTTTATTATTATTATTATTTCTTTTAGTTTTTTCGTAAAACTTTCAATGGTTTATTCTGTGTTAATTTTTGAAGGCTGGTGATTGTGCGATTGCATAAGAACGATGAGTTATGTCGCTAATTAGATTCAGAATATATTATTTCAAAAATTTTCTCTCTGCTAACAATGAATAATAATTTCAAATCACATTTCAAGAAAGCTTGTTTAATGAAATTCTCTTAATTGAGATAGAAAATTTTAAAATTTAGTTAATTATCTAATAAATTAATTAAATTAAGTCAATCAAGTTGGCAAATTGAAGTGAGATGATGATTATAACCTAAGTAATATACTACTAAAAACATTATGAAAGGTCTGCAATTTATAATTTTATGCCCCATCAAATATACATTTTAAGAAGACACGGAAGCAACACGTTCGTAATTGCTCGTAAAAACAGAAAATAAAAATATTTGTATTTCACTGTGCTCGTCATATTTAACTCTGGCATTTCATGGCTTGCTTTTAACGGCAACGTCATGCCAAAGGAAAAATATTATTTGAAATGTTTGTTTGTGTGATTTTTTAAGATACATTCACATGTATATTTTTCATTTGATATTTGTATTATATTTTGTTTCGAATAAAGAATAAAAACTGATTAAAAAATATATTTAACATACAACCATACACAGGCAAATACACGTACCGTGTATACACACAAATACCTAAACCCTACACACACACACAAATGCATACAGGTTCTTACATACACACACATAAACACACACACACACACACACACACATAATAGTATATAATGTTTATGTATATGTTGACGTCATCCGTTACAAACAATTTTAAGTAAAAAATTTTTATAGAAATATTTTTCAACCAAAAAACTAATGTTTTTTTTTGTCATATTAGATTTCAAATCCAAATGGAAAAAATTATTTTACTGTATTATGTTATCAACATATTTTCAATCTATTTAGCTTTTATCTTTACGTTTTATAACCCACTACCATATCAAAAATTGATCTCTAGGTTTGGTTTTCAACTTGCACTAACCCTATAACCAGACCTCAGATGAGCCTCGCTGGCTATGGTACTGCCTCTGCCCTGGGCCTTTGAAATGGTTTAAATCATATCTTATAACATTCATTCACATGACACAAAAACAAAAGTTGGGATGTTAGACTAAATTAAATTACTTCAAGCCAGCTAGTTTAAATTTAGTGCTTCTTCCAAAAAACCTCCGCACACACACACACACACACACCATACAAACACACACACACCACACACACACACACACACACACACACACACACACTATTCAGACAGACAGGCGGACACACGTGCACGCACATGTTGTCACTTTCCATTGAGATCCAATTGAAATATTGTTTGGTACATACAGGGCTGGTCGAAGCATTAACCGAATTATTAACACATGTGGCCGTTAAGCTGCGATGAATTTCTATTTAGTGCTGTTTGTAGAGGTTGTCAGATGTTATTATAATTTAATCATTTTGAGTAATTTATTTTTACCAGATTTAATGAAGTTAAAATATAATTATTAAAATATAATTATTGCTATTGTTGTCTTTTATTTTATTATTACTACTAATACATTTACTTTATAATTGTAAATAATAAGTACCACGTGATGGCGTGCCAGCCAACATAACGTTTTTGTGAACTTTTCATTGGAAATAAACGAAATCATTCAATCATTTTCATTTAACCAGTATTTCATATTAAGCAATGCCTTTGTTTTATAAACAAAAAATATATAAAGAGCAAATAAATGAATAAATTAATTAATTAATGCAACATAAATTAATTAATTAATAAATATATACATTATAAAATTTTTGCAAAATGTTGAATGTATAAATAACTGCACACATTCATAAATCCAATTTCGTTGATTTCGCAGCAAACGGAATCATGTCAGATGTGTGTGGGAGATGTGACGTCACGATAAAATGACCGAGATGGCATAATTTCATTAGCGCTTAGCAGGTGTCGTATATTCATTTATTTTAAAAACGCAGCCACGTCTCGAGCCAAGGTGAATAACGTCAAACGTGAACATTAGTTAGGGACAGGCTTCTAATGAATGCTGCTTTTCTAATCTATTTTCTCCCATATATGTGATATCTTCTATGTGATATGTGAAAACTTCTAAAATAGTTTTAGTGGTGTTTGTGTTTTGTGTCGTGATGTAAGTGTGTAAGCTCGAGACTACATAGGCGTGTACGTATGTGCGTGCGTTCGCCCGTCAACATACGTGTATGTGTGTGTGTGTGTGTGTGTGTGTGTGTGTGTGTGTGTGTGTGTGTGTGTGTGTGTGTGTGTGTGTGTGTGTGTGTGTGAGTTTGTTTGCGAAACTTCACTTGAAAACTAGATTACGTACGGTTGTTATCCAGTCACAGGCAGGTGTTTAGTGACGAATGATATACTAAAAATTAGATAATTTATATATTAACGATGTATGAAATTAGATTGCATAAAATAAATTAATTAAAATGTAACGGACATTAACTTTTTATCTGTTTTATATTTGCCTAACATCACTGGAATGCTTGGCATAGGCTAAAGAGGGATGGAGTTGATAAGAATCAGTGTTCACTCATTTAAAATTCATCCAGTGTGACTGCAGTTTCCATATAATGCTTACTCTAATCTTAACTTTTTCTGTTTATGTGCGTGCATTTTTCTGTGTATGAATGTGTGCGTGTGTGTTCTCATAGAAGGTTTGTGTATGTCTGTTTGTCTGTCTGTGTGTTTGTGTGTGAGAGTCGTTATTTGAATGATAACCAAAAAATTAAATAGTTTCAATAAGTTTTTGATTATAAATTTCTTCCTGGCTTGAAGCGGAAGCAATAGCCTCCTTACTCATTCTGTATACGCCTTTAGTTGGTTCAGATTAATGAGATTTCGAATTAATCCATGACAGGCGTTCAATGTAATTAATTCACATCCACGTTAATGATGTTTCGAGACAGCTTTTAAAAACCTGCAAAAAGTTTCATGCAAATCTGGATTTCTGTGTGAATGAGGCCTTTTCAATTTTACATAAGCAATGAGTTTACATAAGCTTGAGTTAATGAGAGAATGATGTGGGTAGAACTGAACTATCAGTAAAACAAATAGTTTCAGACAAAATGATGATTTACCGATCAGTGCGGTCCGAGATGGAATAAATCAACTTGAAGGTAAGTGAGTTGATTTGAAATGTCACACGAGAAGCTGCCTCGGGGCATTGCAGATTTAATTTAAACGATGCCCTCACCTAAGGTCACACCTTGCTAATGAATGTACCAACGATCAGTTTTCCATATACACAGATTTCGTTATGTGATGCCTGTTTTTTATTTAAAACATTTTGAAATTTTATTCACAATTTCCATTTATTCTTCATTTTCTTTTATACAGGTAAGTTCGTTGAACTGGATGACATCTTTGATTATGGAATTGTAATAGGTATATTGAATATAGGTAGTAGGGCATGTGTTGTTTTACGTTTTGTAGTAGAATTTGAATAAGAAATGTTAGAGATTGCATTGATTTCCATTTGTGATTGTGTAGGTGATTTGATTTATTTTACTCTTTAAAAAGTTTATCCATATTGCATCATTTTGGCATCGTGATCTAGTTACAGCCTAATAATTAGCATGGACAAGTTGTAAGCTTATTGGCTGTTCACTTATGTTCAGATGTGAACAGCAGTTCCATTAAATTGTACAAAACGACTTACAATATTTAATTCATATAAAACGCCAGACCGCAAATAACGTGATAACGAAAAGAATATTCCTGGAAAAACATCGAAGCATGCCATAACATGAGATAGAGTAGTTTCAGTGACATTCGAGAAGAACTCCTTCTTCATTAATACGACATTTGCTTTTCTGCTTTGTTTATGAATGAATTCGATTATTAAATTCCGTACCAACCTCTTTCTAAAAAATTTTATCTTATTTTCTCCTATTTTTTCATTCACATTATCCGTCAGTAACCATTTTTGTGAAATTACTTTTTTGAATATTAAACCTTTCCGTCCTTTCGTCTTCATGTTATTTTAGAGAACTGTCATTTATGTAACAGATACATTCACGCAATTCTTAATAGCGTTATTAAGCACCTTAATTAACTGACGCATGCATACTACAAACGCGAAAGTTAATAAAAATTTACCAACTAAAATCCAAACGTAGGCTGATCTCCATCTGACTTCATGAACCAGGAAAAATTTTTCAGCAGTAAAAAGTACAACTTGTAAGTTAAGTTTGCGAAACAATGGAATTCGCATCGCAAGGATATAAAATAAAAACATCAATAATATGACGATTTATTCGAGGTTAAACCATCGCACAGCTGCTTACAGGCGCCCGGAGCCAATATCCGCAAAGAAAAGTTTTGAGCCGTCTTTTGAAATTCGACAGACATACTTTTTCTGAGTTCCGGTGGCAGTTTATCCCAAACTTGTGGTGGTGCATGCCAAACAACCACGCGATTTTATAAGCGATGCGCGATTGTACCGAGAGCCAACGCAGTTCTTGGAGCTTTGTAGAGCATGAATACCCTGTCATGGTCATATTTTAAGCCGAAAACGAGTTTGAAAGCTTTATTCTTAGCTGACCAACTTCTCAAAAAAAGATTGAGAGAAGTGGTAATCAGCGAGTTGCAATGTGATTCTTGAGAATCCGACAGGGTAACGCGATGTCAACTTTTAGAAATGACTGGCGCGATAAATGACTCGTATGTGATAGCCGCATGAATTTACAATGCCCTATATACACATACTTGAAGAATGATTTGTCAATGCAGTTACTCACCTATTTCCAGAAACTAATAACTTTAACGGCCGTAAATTTTGTTCGCTAGTTTATAAATTCAAGAAAATAAAATAAGCCAAATTTTTGCAAATTTCATTTTTCGTATATATATATATATATATATATATATATATATATACTATGTATCAAATAGAATAAAAAAATATTTTTCTGGTTAAACAAAACAAACTGTCAACAAAAATTAAACGAATCTTAAATAAACGTATAGGAATAACATCATCCTGAGAAAACAAGTTTACGCAAAATGCAAGCTCAAAACAAATTCTTAATGAAAATAAATATAAATCATGCCATTTAAAATCAAAACTGAAATAAAACATTGAAATAATCTGGATTCCTTAGCCAGATTTTCGATATATAATTTAACTAAGTTAGAAAAAAAATTATGGAAAATACATCAAAATATTTAAATACGCAGAATAAGGCATATGGACATAAAATGATATGATAGTATATACAAATACGCACCAAGTTAAAATGATAAAAATTCATTCTGACTGCAATTTTTTAACTTTTCCCTTTATTTTGTAGCAGATTGATGACCGGTTACTCTTTTTTATTGTTGTCCTCATTGGTAGAGGATCTCACACGACCTCTACCCCCTGACGCAGATTTGGCCATTTCAAACTTGATGGCCTTGTCATTGATGTGCAAACCTTCTAATGCGACTAATGCATCTTCAGCGTCCTGCATGCTTTTGAAGTTGAGAAAGGCAAATCCTGAATATCCGCGCCACAAAATTCTCAACGGGTTGACTTTGCGCTCTCTCACCTCAGTCTTGAACTGGCTAACCCTCAAAAAGCGGGGCAGACTGCCAGCATATATGGATCCTTCATATGCACTGAAAACTGGTTTCTTGTATCTGTTGTTGCGACTCCTTTCTTCATTAGAGCTGTCGGCTCGTTTCTCGCTACTGCTGTTGCGAGTTCGTCTGCGATTTGAGCTATCATCATCTGTCTGACCATCGCTGCCCAAACTGTTATCAGTGAACTTTTTTTGGAAGCGCCTGTTGCGGTAGCTTCTGTAACGACCTCTGGTTGATCCACGTCCGTAATAACCCTTGCTGTCTCCGCGATCTTTTTTATCTTCATCACCAGTCGTCTCACCATCCTCTGCGTCTCTTCTTCTCATCGGACGCCTGTTCCTCTGATACACGCGCTTTCTTTCACGCAAGATCTCTTCTTCATCTAACACAACATCGACCAATTCAGTAGGATTTTCAGTTTCCCCTTCTAGTTTGACATCTTTACCCTCTTTCCAATCCCTGAAACGGATACGCCTCAAGACTGGAATATGATTCAGTTTGTCATCATTCATCAAATTCCACAGAATAGATGATGGCTTAGGCAAGTGACCTGTGCATTCAATGATTTGAGTTGGTGTGACAATGTAGTCAACTGGCAAATCATGCAATCCAAAAAGTGAGTCAGGCAAATCGAGAATCTGGCAGTCATGCACCATGGTGATGATGGGAACTTTCTGATTGACGACTCCCAATGAAGCCATCATGGCATACTCAAGATCTGACAGACCTCCACCTTTTCCTATTCTCCACCCTTTAAAATGTATTTCATAATAATTAGTTACAGGCTCGTCATTAGAGCTCCATCAAACGAAACTGCAAACATGAGAAAACTTTCAAATAATTAAGTGTAAGGTACCTTTTGTTGACACAGCAACACATCCAACAACAACCGCATCAACTTTGACCTTCTCATCAATATCTATGGCTTCGCTGTAATCTTTAATGCCCTGGCATAAACAAGTTAATCAAAATAATATATATATATATATATATATATATATATATATATATATATATATATATATATATATATATATTTACAATATTCTATAAATTCTACCGAATGTTTGGCGTTAATATGTTTGTAGTTCGTTTTTTCGATTTTTCTCACTAAAGTTTTTTGGTGAACGTTTAGTTTATTAAAATTCAAAATAAACTTATTTTTCGAATTCATGCTGCAAATAAGGCCATATTTCGATTCCAAATGAATCATCGTCAGTGCTCCTTGTAGAATTTATAGAATATTGTAAAAATTATTGTCTATTACCAACATATATATATATATATATATATATATAACATTACACAGAAAAGTTGAAGAACAGATAAATAAATAATGAATGAATTTATGAACAAGTGAATGAAGGAGTGAATGATTGGGCAAATGAATGAATGAAAGAATAAGTGAATGAATGAATGAATGAATGAATGAATGAATGAATGAATGAATGAATGAATGAATGAATGGTTTTCTAACCTGCCTGGCCGCACAACTTCTGAGCAGCTTCTGAGGACAGTCGGCAGGAGGTACAATCTTGCTGAAGACATGATTCTTCAGGGAAGGAGTTGGCACTAACAATGTCTTGCCAGCCTATCAGCATCAATAAAAACATTCAACATTTCTGTCAGTATTGAATACATTTCACAAACAAAAGTAACCAAATAAAAAATTATCTCAAATTTCTCTCTTTCTTTCTCACTCTCTTACATTTCAATATTATATAGTTAAAAGATGTAAATCATTGCATATCCCAGATGCATCATTCACACTTTGCATTTTAAATAACATTTGAAAATATAGTTATTTTAGATTAATGAAATAACATTCCTATAGCTTACAAACTCATTTACTTATAAACTCCTTATTAATTTTTTAACTAATTAATTTCTTCGTTTACAACTCTTGTTAACTCCTTGTTAAATTATTTTTAGCTTGTTAATTTTTTCTCCAAAATGTACCACACATAGTTAAAATTCACTAAAATTAAAATAAAACAAAAGATATGAAAGGTATAAAAGTACATAAGAGTCTTAAGAGTACATCTATTTTTAGAAACATAAATTTAACAAAAATTAAAACAAAAAAAGTTAAGAATTAATTGACAAAACAATCCCAATCTGTCTTGAAACTAAATTTTAAGAGCCAAGCACAATTTTTAAGCCAGTTTGGAAAGGAGTGCTAATACTTTGTAACTACTACGAGTTATAAAAAAAAACAATGTTCATAGTACAAAACAACAATACCAAAAAACATGATACACACCTTATGATACATAAAAATTTTGTTTCACAACATAAACCATTGATAGAGATAATACATTATATTTTTTCTTCAAAATGAAACAGTGTCTTGAAAAACCATGTAAGGAAATACCTCTAATGTTTTGAATCTGATCTCCTGCAATGGCCTATCCGGATCAATCCTTAAAATTTGGGCCTTCTTGAAGACATCCAATTCAGTTATTCTATCACAAGCCTCCTCTGACCCCTACATTCATAAAAATTCAATATGTTTCTAAATATTATTAAAAAAAAAAAAAAGTTTTAAAAAGGAGACCCTGAAATTTGAAATTCTTCTTCTAGGAATTTTAGGATGTGAAGCCAGGCCAGAGTCCTCGAGGTAGTCCCACACTTTGGACCTTAATATTGCCTTTGAGTCATCTAAATATAATTTTAAAAAACTTTTGTTTAATAAATAACAATATGAAAGTCAAAATGAAAAATCATAAAGAAGATTGAACTATCCATAATTTTGATCTAATCATTTTTTTTAATAACAAGAAACAAATATGAAACAATTTGCTTACTACATTTTAGAATATTATATTCACATAAAAAAAATGAACTAAACTTTTTAAACCCATTGAAAATTTTTTAAAAAAACTTTACTTTTAACTACTTACTAATATAAAAAATGTGTCCATAGAAATTAATTAATACACGTTGTGAATGTTGTGAAATTATAGAATAATCAACCAGGGACCAAATTGAAACTAAAAATTACTTTTAAATTTTAAATCTAATTCTTAATTTTTCACAAATATTTTATTTATAAAAAAATATTCTCAAGTAAACCTGGTGAGACATTCAACTTGGAAGCAGGCAGTTCATGGAGCTCTGGCATTCTGCTTTCTAAGCTGAATAAACAAAACGCAACACAAAATAAAGCAACATTATCTAACTAAACAAAAACCTTTAATAAATTTACTTTCATTTTTCTTTATAAATAAATTTTCATTAAAAAATGGACAATTTCATTTTAAAAGGGAAAAGCTTTTTCAAATATTTATAGCCGGCGAATAAAAACTTTGAATGAAGAAACTCAGTAAATAAAAAAGTTTACCAAATAAATATAAAATGAAACCTTCTCGTTCAAAAACTGAAAAACTCGGCACGACCCGACTTCCAAAATTTAATTACGCAACCGTCGTTTTAACTTATTTCCCTGACTGCTCATGTCCACAAATAGCCACAAATACTTTTGCGCTTCATTAATTTATGCACATTTGTTATGCAGGTGAAATTTCAATAATATCTTGTAATATCTGTTATCAAGTGTCATTAGATATATTAACAAAATAAAAATGTTTCTTAATAAATTATTACACAAATTAAATAAATGATTGTTTCGCGAAATAATCATTCAACGTTATTTTCATAATCTTCATTCGCCATTTCAACGTCGTGATCTTCTATTCTGTAAGTGTTGTTCTTCTCAATGTCGTCCAGTTCTTCAGCATGAGAGGCAAGGAGAACGTTGTGGGGATCGTTGCGAGCATGGCGAGTTTCATGGCCACTCCTTTCCTCGTGTTCCATATTTGAAGGTCTTCCCTTTCTGTGCCCTGTACTTTGGTGCTCTTTGTTGTATTCTATATCTTCCTGCAGATGTATCAAATCGATCAAATAGAAATATTAATATAAACAAATAAATATTGCGTTTTCAAGCCTTGTTAATATGAAACTACTATACTGGACTAACCATAACATCATCTGCATTCATCAGTTCGACGGGCATCTCCACCTTCGTCTGGTGATCTTCACGGATGACCTGCGCGTGTTTCGTCTCGCGACGCTGCTGCTTCGCTTTGAAGATCCCACCCTCATCTGCGTCAAATGCAAGCAGGTCGTTCCATCATTCATTTTAGTTGTAATGAAGTTGAACACATTTTTTAAGATGCTTGAATGCATGGCGAAACTTCAGATGTGGTGATGTAATTTTTTAATAATGATAATAATGATTGATTAATTATTGTGATTCTGAGATTGAATTTTTCATTTCAAACGTATCATTATTGTTCACCATTCTGTTGAGGGCATGTTAAGGCACAGCTTGTGAGTTATGCATGCTGGTCAATAAAATACAAACCGTTGTCGTAATCCACTTCTTTGGTAACAATACGTTGCTGCTTCTGCTGTTGTTGTTGTTGCTGCTGCTGCTGCTTTGATTTCTGCTTGAAGGACAAATTTCCTTCCGATTTGTACATTGGTTTTTGAGGTTTGTTTGATCTGGTGAAATGTAAAACGTGAAAGAAGTTGGTTCCCAATTGAAAGTTGATGGATTAATAATGTTGGTAGTTGGTTGGTAACCTGCTTGTCTTGATGGTGACATCTGACTGAGGACTGGATGCTTTCTTGCTGCCTGGTGAGATCCTGACGCTGCTGCTTCCACTTCCGCCATTCACGCTGTTCTCACTCGTGCCATTCTTGCTGTTGTAGAATATGCTGCCTTTTGATTGCTTCCTTCAAACATTACGTGTTAAATAGAAGGTGTGTTTGTGCGTCTGCAGATGCATATCATCCACTTAAATAACTAGCAGATGAATCAGATGCAAAATTTTGTGTTGTTCGAAATGAAATATAGACCAAAAATAATTTTTGATAAAACGAACTTGTATTTCTCGGTTGGCTGACTCTGCCACGACGCATTCCTGGTTGCGTTCCTGGCGGGAAACAAAACGGAAATTAAAAATTTTCATTGCGTATTGTAAATTACGTAAATGCAAATCAAACGAGTGATTTCGTTGCGATCCGATTATTTTTCACCTGTTGAAGTTTCAAAATCTGTTAAAATTAATGTTGTTTCAATAAGTAGTAATTGCTGTTGTTGGTACTGTTGCTGTTGTTGTTGTTGTTGGTATTGTTGTTGATTTTGTTATTGTTTGAAAACAATTGAGGTAAATAATTTTTGACGGTTTATCGTTTTAAAAATATATACATATAGATATATAAATGTAAATAAATCCTTCTTGTCACGATCGTAAGGTATCATCTTATAACCTGCTGCTTTTTACAACAAACAACGCATTAGTAAGCAGTAGCATTGTTACCTTTTACAGCAACCAGTCCAGAGGACATTTTCTGGATGTTAACTTTCATAAGATGTTTTGTCGCTTTAAAATTATTTTGTTTTGTGTATGTTCAATCGACCAAAAGATCTTTCAATTTTTTATTTCTCAATATTTTTCATTCCTTTGCTGAAGCATATGAGTACACACTGAGACTTCTTTATTACATACCCACCACACACTCCATTTTCACAGTACCGCTTTAACGAGATGCATTTAAAAATAGATTATAAATTGAAACTGCTACACGGCACAGTACAGCGTTCATATTTGGCTCTAAACACCAAAACTGCTTCCAATGGCAATTTTTTAAGAAGCCTTGTTAACATTCATTATTGGTTGATGTTTTCAGATAAATCTATAAAAGATTTGATTGATTTTACCGTTTGTTAGCACTATCGTCGTCATCATCCCTTTTATTGTCATCATTATTATTATCATCATCATTTGTTTTATCATTTGTCTGCTTTGGTCATCGTGTGCTCCATGTTCACGCTGTTTTTGATAACTCGGGCGGTGGTGTGTGATGTCATTTTTGTTATCCTTCCTATCACCATCATCATCGTCGTCGTTGTCATCATCACCATCTTTACCATTCATGTCATAATTTTCATCGAGTCGCCATCATAATCAGCATTACCATCTTTTTTACTCATCTGTCATAAACATCACCGACATCATCATTCACGTTCTAGAAGTTTCCTTTGTTGCAGAGGGTACAAATTCGAAATTGTCGCTTAGCAATCAGCAGGCAAACAAAAATTTTTATGCACCACCTTGCACGTACACATAGCAGTCTGTATGTACATCCAGCTTCCCTCAACGCCAATGTCATGAAACTATTGGTATATGGAATCATTTTTGTAACTTGCCATTCAAAATCGACAGTTACTTATGTCAGAACTGTCACATTGCTTATCGAACCTAAAAATTTATCGCAACAGAATTGGTTTTAATTAAAATTCGTAACATTCCTAGATTCGCATACCTTTAAAAATTAAATTAATCATTTGATCGTGCAGTAAGCTCGAAGCGTGGAGTCACAAAATTCACTTGAACAGCCTCCCCACTGTGAGTGACGATGAAAACGCCGCCTTACCCGCCCAAGCACATAAATGGGCAAAAACGTTTTCAGCGTTTACAATATCACATTAGACCTTTGTCTTCACATAACTGATCCATTAAAAACCAGTTTGAAAAAATATCAGTCCAGCCTCTGAACCAACTCACAATCTTTGCTTCGAAACATTACCTCTAGACAGGTACTAACAACTATGCGACCATCAGCCGGCAACCAGCACCACGCAAACATCCACTCGCCGTCACACTCCAATCTCTCGGTTATAAATTGAGACGATCTCTGCACTTGAACATGAGAGGTGGTTGCTGTTATGTAGTCTCCGCTGAACGAGCAACACGTGAACGTTCATGATAATAAGTGTGTGCGTGCATGTAGGATGGTACAAGTGTGTGTGTGCAATCAATTCGGGCAGTAAATCATGTTCGCAATTATACACTGAACTGTTACCGTATGAGTGTGTCATACCTAGTTTAATTAAAATTAATTGCTCAATTAACTATTATTTGGTTAAATTAAAACAATTGATTAACTTTTATTTTATTAAAATTATTTGTTTAATTAACTTTTATTTACAGAAATCTTAGCGACGATGAAGCGAGAAATTTTTCATCATTAAATTAAACTATTTGTTATGTCAGTCGATTCAAAATAAAAAAATTAACCTTAACAATGCCAGTTAATAATAATAAGAACGACAACAGCAATAGAAATGTCTTACGAACTGTTACATAGTAGAACTTGGAGTTGAATACACACACACACCACACACACACACTACACACACACACTAACACACACACACTAACACATTGATGGAGATCTAATGTTAACATGTTTCTCATACAATGGGACTTATCTAATGAAAACTCCGACGACAAGCTAAATATTACACATCGAAAGATTAATTACATTAATTAATTTATTGTTAGTTATTTCCTTTCCCTACTGCATTTTCTTTAACGATGTTATGAAAGAACTAAAGACGAATAATAACCTATTGAGAGGTACGTAGAAATGAGGTTTGACAACACTTCCGTAGTCCCCTTTCACAAATCCCTTCACTCCCACACCTACCGCCACGTAGTAGCCCCCCGGTTTCAATTGGTTGATGTTTGTGATCATGTGACCATCCAATGTGTATAAACTGGTTATCGGGAGTTGGAAGGAGTGGAGTACTTGTGTGTGTGTGTGTGTGTGTGTGTGTGTTAGTGTGTGTGTCGTGTGTGTGTGTGTGTTAGTGTGTGTGTGTAGTGTGTGTGTGTAGTGTGTGTGTGTGTGTGTGTCAGTGAGGTGGTGAAATCGCCTGTTTAAGAATGAGCGTTGAACATTTAACAAGACAATACATTATTAAATCGTGTATTTTGAAAAAGTGGAAATTTATGAAATCTGTGTAATGTTGCTTGAATGAAGCTGCTTACAAATTTTGGAAATCTTAATACCATAGTTTCATTTTAATCATTGAAATTTTTATAATGTTTATGAATATTAAAATATTTACAACTACGATCACGACGACATTTCACAAACACAACACAAACACAAACACTATACAAACACAAAACAAACACAACACTATACAAACACTATACAAACACAATACAAACACACACACAAACGCACAAACACAACACAAACACAAAAAAAACACAAACACAATACAAACACAACACAAACACTATACAAGCACACAAAAACAAACACAAAAACAACACAAACACAATACAAACACACACACAAACACTATACAAACACACAAACACAATACAACACACAAACACAACATAAACACAGCTCAAACACACACAAACACAACACAAACACACACAACTCAAACATAACACACACACAACTCAAACAAATCACAAACCCCAACAGAAACACACCTCCTAGCATCGAGATTCCTACTTTTCATTCTTATGTCTACCTCGTTGATGAGTGCTTCCAGCCTGTCCAATCCTTTCCAGGGCATGGTCACCCTCTGGGCAGGTCCAGCTGTATCTCCGTTGGCGTACACGCTGCGGCGCATTTCATATCAAGCAATCATTTCTTTTTGTACACAAACAGTGTACATTTATTATTTAAATTATTTATCTATGTCTGATGTCTTCAACCAACCAACCAACTGTTTGTTGTTTTAATGCAGTCTCAAATGTTTTCAACCAATTAATTATTTGCGGTTTTGAAATAATAAACCATTAAAGCCATTTATTAAGTAAACCAGAAACACGTATTTAGAGCTTGTAAGGTAACTAAAGTATCAACAATATTAAAAATTGTTCAGGCAAAATTAAATGTAAAAATTACTACAACAATATAATTGACAGATTTAAAATAAAGCATGTTAAATATTAATATGCTGAAAAATATAGAAACAACTAGATCATTGTTGAGAAACATTAAATAATAACAAAGTTATTAAATCGTCGTTAAATTTAAGAAGGAAAAAAAAGTATGTAACACAAAAGATTAAAGATTAAAAGAAGATATAGCTATTCTTAGTTTAATAACTAACTATCATGTTAAAATGTTGAGTATAATACAATTGTAAAACTTATAAATAATTCAAAAAGAAAAAAAGACTATAAATAAACGAGCAAAAACAATTGGTGATCTAATAACGACCAAACGTAGAAAAACAAATCACACGAAATAATAAATGTGAAACAAAGAGAAACAACGGAGAACATGAAGTAGCAGCAGTAGCAACAGCAGCCACAACAGCCGCAGCAGCACATTACTCACAAGATAGACATCGATCCAGTTTGCACATCCTTGATTCTTCCTGGAACGTTCATTTTGTTTTTCGCTATTTCCAGCTGTAAAAGTTTAAACAATTTTTACGTTAAATTTATTATGATTAATGACTATTAATGTTACTAACAATTTAATGAAAATTATTTCTGAACGTTATTTAAACGATATTAAACGTTAATTATTGATGTGCTCTGAATCATGGCCTGCATTATTTTACAAACACTTCCATATTTACCTGTTATTTTTTATTGATTTTGAAACATTTCAATTTTGCCCTCTCTTTTTTTGTCGTTGTTAACAAAATCTACGCCGTATTTTGCTGGTTATGAATTTGAAAATCTATAAAAATAACTAGCATTCATATAATAACACGGGCACGAAGATATGATATAGAACGACACGTGAGCAATGATCAAACGTACGTTTTGACTTTTGTATGTCATGTAACACACAATCCCACACACAAACACACACACCAACACACACACCAACACACACACACATCAACACACGTACATGATATATATATATATATATATATATATATATATATATATAAAGAAAATGAAAGAGGGGAAGAAAAAGAGAAAGAAAAAAGAAATGGAATAAGGATTTAAAAAGAGTTGATGAGTAGAAAGAGGTTATTCTCTTTTTTACACACTCAGTTAAAGTTGCATGGAATGAAAAAGTGTGCATGTTCGCACGCAACATTTCAACTGCCCTCTCCGAAGGTCTCAAGTTGGCACAGACACATCAACGCACGCAGCAAGCACTTGGAACGCCTCACCCTCATACTGAACATTAGATTAAAAAAAATTACAAATCATGAAGATGAAAGTAAATTGGAAAAAGTACATAAAACGGTTTACTGAGACTAATCCTTAAACTTTCAAATTTTTAATTATATTATAATTTTTGCTCATAAAAACAAAAAAATATTCGACCGGAACTAACGACATTCAGACAAAGTTACAGAGTACAGGCCAAATAAGCAGGGTAAACGAAATGAAGGCATCGGGTATGTAGCGTACGACGAATACACAAAAAATACCATGCGACGAATACACAAAGTACAGAAGAACAAATACAAAAAAAATCGATGAGGAATGAATGAACCTATCATCACCTGCTTGAAATGATTTATAAATTAACTACCTCTGCCAACTCACTCCCCTCCTCCAGTCGATCTTTCATAATATTTTGCAAGCAGTTGCGCAGATTCATTTATTTCTTCTGCTGTGGTTGATTTTGCGTTGTTGTTTGTGCGTTGTTGTTTATCTGTTCATATTGCGTGATAGCTATGGAGGTTTTGTTGTTTAACATATTTGTGGCTTTTTATTTTATTTCTTAGTTTTTTATTTTGTATTGTCGTTGTCGTCTCTTAATGTTACTGTCGTTCTTTTCATTTGTTTTTAACGTGTTGTCCTGTTTGTGTCAATGTGGAGTACATATTGCTTTGAATTGTGTTTGAAAAATTGCATTTAATGAGGTGTGTTAATGTTGAAATAAACACAATAGAACAGTCTACTGGCAATTCATGAGTGCATAAATGAAACGTTTTCACGGTAAGTGACAGCAGGTAAACTTATTGCAACAAGCAGGCAAGCCAAAGATTCATTTGTTCCCATTTAATCGTATTGTACTACCTGTTAGCTGTCTAGAACAGTCAAACAGAAATTCAAAACTGTCTATCAGAGGAGAAAAAATTTTTTATTGAGACTCCTTCATAAATAACAGCCTCAATAGACGTCTTGTCCTGTCTGTAAGTTAATCAAGCTGAGCCACTCATTAATTCTTCCGAAAGCAATTCATAATAAGTTACGCAAAAAATTTGAGCCCAACTTTGCTGTTGGCTCTTGTTCAAAACATTTATTTCTCGGTCATGGAAAATTTTTTGCTATTTTTTCTACTTTTTTCTTTGCGTGTACAACTGTACATTCACACATTTATTCATACAAAATAAAACCTCCATCTAAATAATTATTTGCACATCCAGCCGGCTAAGATGAACTAAAATGGACACATAACTATTCATCCATTCGTAAGATCTAAATATCCATGTGCTCATCGTTCATGCATATATTGACAACTCTCTTATTTATTTATTTATTTATTTATTTATCTATTTATCTATTTATCTATTTATCTATTTATCTATTTATCTATTTATCTATTTATCTATTTATCTATTTATCTATTTATCTATTTATCTATTTATCTATTTATCTATTTATCTATTTATCTATTTATCTATTTATCTATTTATCTATTTATCTATTTATCTATTTATCTATTTATCTATTTATCTATTTATCTATCTATTTATTTATTTATTTATTTAGTTAGTTATTTAGTTATTTATTTATTAAGGCATTCATTGAATGAAACATTAAAGCATGTCTCGACCTGCCATCCAATTGTACAGTAGGCCTATTTTTACTTAAGAGGTTTGAATGGTTCACCAGTCAGTGTCAACAAAGAAACGTAATGAAAATCTTCTTCTTATAGCATCAGATGAGGGGTAAACATAACAAATTAATTCAACAGCCCATGAGCAAAGGAAGATGTATTATACTAGAATTCTACCACCTAAGAATTTATATTGAATACCAAATAATAACATAACATATAATGAGACAATGTCTTAGCTAACTTTCATGCTGACACAGCAAAGAGGTTGCATAACGAAAACAAATATTTGCTTGCCGGAATGTGGATACGAAAAAAAAACAGGAAGTTGTATGTAATCTTGAGAAACCCTAAAGATACGTGCACGTGTGTTTATGTACGTGTGTGTATGTGTATGTATGTATTTATGTATATATGTACATGTGTGTGTGTGTATATATGTACGTGTGTGTGTATGTATGTATATGTGTATGTATTTATATGTGTATGTGTGTATGTATCTAAGCACGCGTGTGTGTGTATGTATGTATGTACGTGTGAGTGTATGTATATATGTACGTGTGTGTATTTATGTATACTTATTAGATATGACGTTGTATGAATATATATAAATATAAGCATAAATCGTAAGAATAAAAGTGATTTATACTGATTATAAACCCGACCTAATTAATATTTCAGAATGGACTCATCGCCATGAATATGTATTTATATAATGCATATACATATAATATGCACATATGTGTATTTATATACATACATTATATATATGTATATATATATATATTTATATATATATAATATATGTCTAAAATAAATAATTGGTAAACATTTCCTGGGAATATGGAGTTTATCGCCAGGCGATCCGTTATTCTTTGTAAACAATGGCAAGCATGAAAAAAAAATGTTTGCTCTACGAGTGAATTGATTTATGCATTTTAATTAATGCCTCATGTCGATTAACTTCATTTCGACCTTTACGCAATAAACGCGAATTGTGTTATGCGAACGTAAATATTATGACTTTTTATGGTTCATAAAAAGATTAATTGTTTTATAAAGACACGCGAGCGCCCACATTCACACGCATATTCTCACACATGTGTACTAAAGCTCATATGTATATATTCATAAATAATTCCATTACAACTTTCAGCTCAGCGTAAGTAAATGACCACAACTGGCCAGAGCTGAAGGTATGCGGGCTCGAATCTGGGAGGGTGCAGTTTTTTATGACTGACCACTCAAGCACTTGAGTACTTTCACATTCCAATGATCAGGCGGGCTGGCGTCCCAGTGTTTTATAATTAATTATAATATAAGAAAATAAACTTACATACATGTTGAAATATATCATAAAATATATTTATTATATACATAAATCTCGCAAATAATATCTCCAGTTTAGTAAATAAGTATTTGAATGAAATACGAATAAAATAAAAAAAGAACTTAAAATACCTCTTCAGCCAGCGTCAGAGCTTTTGGTTTGTGGAACGTCAATGGCTTTTTCTCTCTAAAATCTGTGTAACTGGCATGAGTGAAATAAAGTTCAGTCGGTTTATCACTTTAAATTTTTAGTTAAATCGTTCAGATGGCAAGAAATTGTTAAGCATTTGGGCTGGGACACATCGTAAGCACACGTACATTACTTACACGTGCGATCTGAAGTGACTGTACTTTTTAATTTATATCCATTGAAAAATTCTGAACTGAACTTATTATATTTTTATTTTTTATTATGGAGTAATTTGGTAAAAATGAAAAATGTGATATAAGCTCATCGATGACAACTTCATACATATCATATTGAAGATATACGTGTTTTTGGATGTTTCTTGAAAATATCAATGTCCAATCCTGGCATTCTTGTGGTCCAAGTTGCCGGGTAAGATACATCGACGTTTCCAGCTCCAGTACATAAACATGCAGTACTTTTAACGGACATCATATTGAAACTATCGTTTCTAAAACATCTCAAATGATCTCTTTAGAATTTCATCTAACTAACATTTTGATAAGACGCAAGAGTCTACTCACGATTTTGCACATAAAAAGCATAGTTCAGAAATTACTCCTTTTTTAACATTAAACGGATGGAGGTTCTTCAGTCAAAATTTGAGATCGAACTTGAGGCTACCAGCATCAACATCCACAGCCTTTTTTGAAATTTATTAAAGAATTGCTATAGATTTTATCGGCTTTTGGATTTTATAGAATTTAATAACAAACTCTTACAATGGTCGATTGGTGCAGGTAAAAAATTTCAAGCATTAAGGTACGCTGACCAGCCTAAAAATTTACCAACGCAATGCAACCTGTGCAGTTGGTGTGTACAGGTTGAAGAGAGAAAACTCTGTCATGTAATTTCTTAATAATAGTCTCGAATTCACAACCAAACGTTTGCTTGCTGCTTGTTCAGCGGCCAGCGTACTCCGAGTTTGAGTTAATGCTCGCCATTTTGTTCCATGCCATCCTTATCGTGCATGCCGTTCGCATCCCTTCAGCTGTTCACCTTTGAAAATCTTCTTCCACGGACTCATTCCTGGTAATTATTATTCATTCACCTACGTTCAATTTTTCCTTATTCCAGTTGTTCGCCCTCCGTTGGGTTCTGTTCGTCATGTTTTTTTTCGGTTGTCATCATTTAAGATTGTTTAATATATTTACGCGATCCGAATCTCGCAATTAAATTGTTCCTCGATCCTTGCAAACTAGATGCATGAGCTTTTATAAATAAAGACATTAATGAGACATGGAAAATATAAATTCAGTCTTTTCGAGATAAAGTGTATCACTTTTTCCCATCAGAACCAGGAAGTAATTTTATTAATAATATACATTAAACAACAACACACGGCGTGAACAGTAAGCAACGAGGAAACAAACTCACTTTAATTTTCTGAACGTTCCAGTCGTAACTGCAACGTAATCAAGTTTATCGGAGAGTTGATCCATGGAAGTGATGGCAGTGCCGTTGACGGGCGTGTGAATACTTCTGACGGCCACATTGCTGTCCAGCTGGTTGGTCACTTGCGCCAGGAAGGCGTCCCATGATTTGGTGGCTCTCTGGCTGATGACAATCTGCTTTCCCCCAAATGAGTCGTCCCCGTTCTTGAAGATTCTCAACCGTTTCGAGAAGTTTGCATTCACATGACTGTTGGTCATTGCTGCTTTTATTTGTTGCTCTGGCTGGTGTTTTATCTTTTAAGGTTGTTAATTAGTGTTGTTATGTTGAAAAGTTGCGAGGTTTTGTTGATGTTATTTTTGTTAAATATGAAAAGCAAGAATTTAATTTTAAGGTTTGTTCAGCAACGATTGACTTCCATAAAAGCAGATTGTTCACAAAAGCTGAGTGTCCGTCAAATTTTGTTTACAAAAACTTGGATAATTCATGTATTTTAATCAGCGTAGGGTATTAAAACGAGCTATGATGAAAATTTACTAATTGATATCTCGATCTATTTGTTCTTTGACAAAACATTTAAAAAATAATTCTATATATCAGCATGTATGTTAATATGTATGCATGTACTGTACGGGTTTGTTTAAATGTCACATAACCTTAGGTATTGTATCAAATTAGATAAGAAAATGTTACATAGATACAGAGGAAGATGAGCCGAAATATTTTCTGAAACTACATAACGACCAGCAACATTTATTTGGTTCCTACTTCGTACATCTAATTAGCGAAACATCTCGCAACTCAATTGAAAGAGACTGCCGCGCTACCATTCCCTGCTATTCCACATTATATGATATTATAGAGCACGCTATCTACACTTGCCTTTTATACCTGTTGGAGCATTTATACATACATATACAAATTAATACGTACATATACTATATATAAATACCTGGATACATATACATGCATAAACCACATATGCTCCTTTTATATAATATATCTACGTATTCATACATTTATTTATATTTGTATAAGCAATTGAATTGTTTTAATTTTTTGGTCGATCAAATTTTTAATTTTCAACTGCAGGTGTTTAAAAATGACCTAGACAATCTCACCCAATGACCTAGACAGTCTCACCAAATGCCGGTCGTATCGTGCAGTCAGAGTATTTCTATATCTCTATAAGTTACAATAGAAAATGAAGAATGATGTGAAGTGACTAACACGACGATGACGACGATGATGACGACGATGGCGATGATGGTGGTGGTACAAAGGATAAGATGTGAGCGTGCAATGTTTATATATGAAGATCCAATAACATTGAGGAGAGGTGATTATCTTAGCAACCCACCTAGCAACCAACCTTCCTTCCTTCCTTCCTTCCTTCCTTCCTTCCTTCATACCAGATCCAACTGTTACTTCAATGAACAGCCTTCACAAACTGGCTCTACTCTACGATGAACAACAAAAAAATAACAACCTGCTTTGCCTATCCACCCACAGATGTTTCTGTTTACTCAAAAATTTGTACATACACACACGTTAATAAAGAAAATACAAACACACTTACGCACACACTCACGCACACACACACACAAACAAACGCACGCACGCACGCGCGCACACACACACACATATATATATATATATAATCATTAAATTTATTAATAAATATATAAATATATACACCGTACATACTATATATATATATATATATATATATATATATATATATATATATATATATATATATATATAATTAATAAGTCTAAATACAAATGACGTTTCGAAAGAATGACTCGACGATGAGGAGTGATGCGAAGAATCATAAACAAAAAATAAAAATTATAGTTGAAGATAAATTATGGGTGGAAAGAAAATTTTCAACAGTGCATATATTTTACACGTATTTTTGCGTTTCACCTGGTAGCTCATTACTTATTCATGAGTCTTTCATTATTCATTAAGGTTGATTAATATTCATAAATATGGCTATGTTCACTTCATTAAATATTCAACAGTTCCTAGATTGATTGCTCAAATATTTGGATGCTTCATTTGATATAACTCAACGATAAAATTGCATTTATTTTGCCAAAAATGCATTAATGCATTAACTAATGACGTATATACACACACGCACGCACACATGTGTGTGTGTGCGTGGTGTGTGTATATGTGTGTGTGTGTTATGTACATATCTATATGAATAAGCGCTTCCAAAGGGACCGATAGAGCACACGTTCAAAGAAATCGTTAATCAGGCAACGAAAGAATGGTTTTATAACTAAATACCATGGTGCATTTGTAAGGCAGTCATCGTTGACGATGATTTCGTTGTAGCAACCTGTACCGCATGGCATTATTTTTGATTTATTCATTCAGTTATTTGAAGAAAATCCAATCAATTAAATCAAATTTAATTTATTCAAAAAATAATTTTCGTTTATAATATAAGTCGAAATGTCAATAAAATTACCATTCTTACAAGAATTCTTCCACCATTAACTTAAAAACTATATTATATGAACAAAAAATCATTAAATAAGTTGAATATTGACAGCTTTAATTAAAAAGTAATTAATTTTATTATTTCGTTTCTCTAATTTTAAATTATATTAACAATATATTGAAGCGAAACCAGAAGAAACATGCCATGAAATTTAAAATATAAAAATAATGTCACGTTCAAACATAATAATTTCGCAACCTTATGTAATGATATATCGAAAAATAGTTCATATATCCAAACAATAATTCAAAAATAATAATACATTAAACAAATTTAATTAACTAGTAAAGCTGACATATTTATTTAACTATTCAACACAATAGCTTAGCCAATGAATCGGGGAAAATTGATTTATAATATTTACGCGAATGAATCACATACCATTAAATCTCTCATTTCCTGTGAAACTCAATATTAAGTAATCAATAAATCTTGAATGAATGGATGAAAGTGAGGGGAATGAATGAATGAGATGAATGAATAGCTGTGTGATTGATTCGATTGGTAGATCAATTAATTTAATTTAATCGTAACATCGAGCAAACTTTACTTAAGCAAACATAATCGCATTTTGCCCAAACAATTTTACTACTTTATTATGCTTATATATATATATATATATATATATATATATATATATATATATATATATATATTTGGTTTAGACTATCATAAATACAATTATTTATAAAGATCACTGCGTCTTCGGTCTGCGTTTGAGAAACTCAGCTTGTAGTTGAGTTTCTCAATTTTTCTAACGAGGCTTTTTTTTGACGTCAAAAATGTCAAATGTTAAAAGTTTTTTATTTAACCTTAATAAACTTCATTAAGATGACAAAAGTCTCGTTAGAAAAATCTACAAGTTGAATAATGCCGAAAACGCAGTGATCTTTATAAATAATTCTATATTATATATATATATATATATAGAGAGAGAGAAATAGAGAGAGAGAAAAAAAGAGAGAGAAATAAAGAAAGGACGATATAATAAAGAGAAAACAGCCCTTGAAAATGTAGAGTATAAAGGAGATAGGTCCTGGAAATATGGAGCATTAAAGAGATGTGGTAGAAATGAGCGCGAGAACGAAAATTCGGATTTCCATGGTTTCCTCGGGATTTCCGTTGAAAAGCAAATTTTCGGGAATGAAAATAAAAAACGATAATAAAGGAAAGGAATGGGACAAGTGATTAGAATTATTTACAACTTAAAACCTCATTGGTGTATGCAAGAATAGCGGCAATACATTGCAGGTATGATTGTAATATCATGATAATCGTGCAATTACTGCTATCACATTTATCCAGCCTTGTATGATCAAGAAAATTATCCGCAAATGCTTCATCATCAGAAACAGATACTGCAAACATCAACTTAAGACAACTCAAAACTGGTAAAAAATATTTGACAAGACTGATCAAACTTAAAGTTATAATAGTCCAAAAAAAGGCTTATATTAGTAAAATTTGGAAGTTTTATTTTTGTAAAAAACTGAAAGATTAATTTTATAATTTATTTTTAATTAAAATTTTTTATTGATTTAAAAAAATTATTTATGCCGATGTATTGAAAATACTTAAGAACAATTCATCGTACACATTTTCTTTAACAATTTTGGAGAATGAAAAACACGGCTATTGGAAAAACAGGGAAAAAAACTTTGGGATTGTGTTTAAAAATGTGAATTTTGTGGAACAATGTTACAAATGATAATTTTGAAAGGAAATGTTAAAAAAAAACTATCAAGCTCCGCTCACCCCTAATAAGAAATATAAAGGTAAAGATCAAAACTAAAGAGTGAGAAAGAGTAGTCTTGTCTATTTACCATCTTGCTTAGTAACGTTAAAAATGTTGGAGACGACAAAAGCACGAGGTCGAAACGGATTCTATCAAAAGAAAATTTTAAATAAATTAAATCAACTGCGAACAAATGTGAACAGGCAAATCTAAATCCCCCGCTTTTGAAATTTTGCCATAAGAAACTTTCAAACTAGTTATCTAGCCCGAAATGAGTGTACCAAATCGATGATTGTGCTTTGATGTATAACGTGACAATAATCAGTAATTAACCTGATTCCAATGTATTTGAAGATATTGGATTAGTGACACTAAATGTGTTAATTTTTGATCATCAAAAACATTTGAAAAAATCAAGTTTGCAAAATAATTGATGCGATCTCAATGAATCAAACTTTCTGGTTTGAACCACAAAGACGAAGTGGACAATTTTTAAATGAAATTTTGCACTAAGCATAATGTTTTAAAATTAAAAGACAAGAATCCTAATCTAAGATTAATGAAACGCCTGACAATAATTACATTATGGCAAATAAATTCTGAAAAACGCCTTTAAATTAAAATGAGGTGAAGGGTAATTGTTAAAATGAAATAAGAGGCACAACCGTGTTGCATTATTTTCCAAACTATGTGGTCATAATAAGGCACCAATCACATGAGGCTCTCTTCATACAATGTCTAAAAAAAACTATAATTAATCAACAATATATATTTTTATATCGATATATATATACAAATTTATTAGAAAAAAAACTAATATATAAAATCAATGTGATTGTAACATGTCAAAATATTTAGAAAGTTAAAAAAATTGACGCACACAATTTTAAAAAATTAAATAAAATTATTGTAGAGCCCTGACAAAATGTTTTAAAAGATTACATAGGCAAGTTTCCTTTGAACATCATGTTTGCAACCTCTTACTTTAATTAAGACTTCAATTGTTACATTTTATGGTAAGAAATAAATAAATAAAAAAATAAACATTTTATGACGACAGCAATAACAACAGCAACAACAATATACAAGGAAAATAGCAGAAATTGGAATCACATAGCGAGTATTAATTACATTTAACTTATCTATATCTACAATGCCATAAAGCATTCAGATGATACAGCGAATTGATGAATAATTGAGCAATGTCTGGATGCAGAGGACTCGCTTCTTCGTTTATGCCTTTCTTTAAATTTGTTAACTTTCAATAATTGCAAAGTAATAATAATAACAAGAAGGATAAAACTGTAATTGACAAGGAAACACAACAAACTTGCTGGCATGCATTAAATGCAGCACAATATAAAGGGATTCGGGTCGGTAGTTTAATTTAAGCGAAATTAAGACACGATTAGGTGCAAAGAAAAGTTAACATTCATAGGCTCAATGGCCACCTGCTAGACACACGCACAATGGAAAGACGCCAGAACTTGTAAGAATAGGAACAAAACTCGCCAAATTCAAATTTTGTAAAGGATAAACTTTAAACATAAATTATTTTAACCTAAATTTCAAATCTGAAAAAAATGAACAAACTAAAAAACCAAAAAAACTGTTATGTGTATAATATAGATAAATAATAAAACATATATATATATCAATATGTGTGTGTGTTTGTTTGTGTGTTACTATTCTCACATATTAACCAAATAATTAACCTCTAATTAATGAAAAAGTACCGACAAGCGATGACAAGACCAGGATGACAGACAATCGTCCCAACTACAGACGGAGATATGTAGTACAGTAAGTGCTGTGCGTGTTTCATAATTATTTTACTTAGGGTTTTTCATAGCACTAATGTCATCTTTTGCGTTACAAAAACTATGCAGCACGAAGAGATTAGTACTAATTCTTAATTGTGTAGAATCAATTCAATCTCTACAACAAGGTTAATACAACTTTATTTATATACTTATCATCCATGTATAATGTGCACTTGATATACGTGTGAGGTGTGTGTGTGTGTGTGTGTGTGTGTGTGTGTGTGTGTGTGTGTGTGTGTGTGTGTGTGTGTGTGTGTGTGTGTGTGTGTGTGTTGTATATGATATGATGTAGTAAGGTCCAATCGCTGACGCAAGCATTGATTCTGCTAAGCGTATGACGTCGATATCTTCGCGCCGAAAATGAAATGAATGAATGAATGAATGAATGAACGAACGAATAAAATAAAGTGAATGCACTGAGCAAACACACCACAAAATCAACCGCCACCTTAATTTTATTGCACCGGCTGTGCTACAGTTTCGCTGCGTTGTGGAAGGAAATATGTACGGATTACAATAATTACAATTACGATAATACATGCAGTTTATTCTTCGTTAATTATACACATAATGCAATATATCTATTCTATACAGTAGTTAATCTCTGTGTGTGTGTGTGTGTGTGTGTGTTATGTGTTTGAGTGTGTGTGTGGTGTGTGTGTGTGTGTGTGTGTGTGTAGGGGTTAAATTTTTACAAATCTTTGAGCGTATGCGGATGTCTGTCATGTTTTTTTTTTGTGTCGGTCGATTTGACGATCAACTCTGAATGAATCTGGCGAGACGATTAACAAATGAATGTAAGGATGAACAAGCCAATACTGCGATGCAATGATAAGACACAATAGACGGACGTAAAACTGGAAATTGAAAGCAAAACAGAAAAAAATCAAACTAAATAAAATAAATAATCAAACGAAAAAAATAACAGTGAAATAATAATTAAATGAATAAAACAATAATAATAATAATAATAAAATAATAATAATTTAAGACCGAAATTTCAAAGACCGAATTTTCAAAGACCAGTGGAAGCAGCACCAATCATCTGTTGGACTTGCTGGAGGTAGTGCGGCTGGATGGGCATCATGTAGCGCCTCTCTTCCGACTGCCTCTCACACTGTTCCACGTGCGTGTGTGGTGTAGTGTGGTGAATGAATGAATGAATGAATGAATGAATGAGTGGATGAGTGGATGAATGAGTAAATGAGTGGATGAATGAATGAGTGGATGAATGAGTGGATGAATGAATGAATGAATGAATGAATGAATGAATGAATGAATGAATGAATGAATGAATGAATGAATGAATGAATGTGTGTGTATTTTGAATGAAGAATCGATTGTGTAACAAAAAAACGTTAACAGGTATGTAAGGAAAAGAAATTCAAAACAATGCGCTGAAACAAGCGGATGAATGTGCGTCTAAAAATGAATGCGTAGTAATGCAAGGGCATCCACTAACGTTGTCCTTCCTAGTGATGTTCAGTTGTCTCTTCACTTTAATGGTCGACAGATTCAGCGGGAAGTTGGTGTAAGATTGGAAATCTGTTTCGAAAGTTTTTTTCCTGAACTCTGGCAAGAGCGGCAGGATGTGTCCCTCAGTGGAGAAGAGGTACTCGTCTGATTTCACGTTCACTGGGTTCCTCTCGTCGAACAACTGATGGCAGGTGTGCATGGTCAATATTTGTGAATATTTATACAAAAATATTAGTCATTCGTGGCTATAATAATAAATACTATTATTATTATTATTATCATTATTATTATAAATATTATTCATTAATATTATCGTAACTATCATTATCAGCATGAACAAAGATGAGCGAAGAAACAGCTGTTTTCCTTTCGTCCAGAGCAGTAAAAATTGTCGCGTAGAAGTAAGCATCACAAAATGATAAGCAGCAGTAGCAGCAGCAGCGGCACACTATCTAACCAAATAAAGATATTTACAGGTTTCACTGAGGAAGAAGCTCTCCATGCGGTCCTCCATCTCACTGCTCGTGACGTCATGTCTCGTGGCGTACCCGCATCTGCCAGGATGGCAAATAAAAAATAAATTGCAAATAAAAAATGAAACTTCATACATTACAACATACAAACATAAAAAAAATAATTTCTTCAACATAAATTTCAAAATCAATTTTACAAAATGACCCTTAGGGATGCATGAAAAATGAGAACATGGTACAAACTTGACTTTGCAATGCTGCTCGATACTCTGCAGTATCTCGTAGCCGACGTGCAGATAGAAGGGGTTCATGGTGGCCCTGTAGAGGTGGTACGTCGATTCAACGAACTCGGGCCGCAGCGGGTAGAAGAGAACTTCGGCGACGTGCAGCAACCAGTTGTACCTCTCGGGCAGTGCGTTGTACCTCTTCCAGATGGCATAGAAGAAGGCGTGCGAGCAAATGGCTTCCTCTATATCTCCGGCGAGAACCTGGAAGGTGATCGTCGTCGTCAGAGTTGGTCAGCATGATGAGGTGCAGATTACAGAGAGATGATTAACTTTCAACAACCAAATAGAAAGTGGGGACAACGAGCACTGAAACACCTCAACAACACGGCGACTAAACAGAAATATCAAAACAGCCAATCAGTAAACGATTAATTCATCGTTTACTGATTGCCATCATCAATGAGTGAACCACGAAAAAAGAACGATTGATGACTAATGGAGGAATGAATGAATGGTGGATGAATGATAGACGAAGAAGAGATGGATGAATAACAGACACGCAGCAGACCGACCTGCACGCCACTCCATGCGGCCTGCAGGGAGTCCACCCAATTGTTGACCAGTTCGCCGTTGTTCATGTTGACGTTCACATAAATTGGTGGAAAGCCAGAACCATAGTTGCAATCCTTGCGACTGTTTGTGTTTTTTGCTTGCTTGCTTGCTTGTTTGTTTGTTTATTTGTTTGTTTGTTTGTTTGTTTATTTAATTGTTTGCTTGCTTGTTTGTTTGTTTAATTGTTTGTTTGTTTGTTTATTTGCTTGTTTGTTTGTTTAATTGTTTGCTTGTTTGTTTGCTTGCTTGCTTGTTTGTTTAATTGTTTGTTTGTTTGTTACATTTGTTTTTTTTCACAAACTTACAAACAAATGATGACAATTAAATTATTGATATAATTTCATGATAACAGATATCTAATTGAGACTGTTACAATTATTCTTCAAATTTTGATCGAATTCATAGAAATTGTTAGCTGAATGCAGTCATCACAACTGCCATCATCGTAACCACCACCACCACCATCACCAACATCATCACCTCACCCTTTCCTCATGTAGATGCGGATGGCCTCATATATCTCGTTAAACTTCTGCAGGTCTTGCTCGTCACCAAACATTATGAAAGACTGAAAACATTATTGTGGACAGATGAAAAGATGGTTTTATGAATGGCTGAGAATTGAAACATTGAAACAAAACTAATGAAACATTGGGAGAGATTTTATTAAACCAATGATTCAAAACGAAAATGTCAAAAATGTTACAAACTACTTATAAAAACAACCAAGAGGCATTGGTAAACCAACAGTAGACACGTCTAACAGAAAAGGAACGCAGAGTAGACCACCTTAAATAAATATTCGTAGTAGGAGTCAAGACCTGCCCCTAGACCACTCATCGTTCCAACCCATCGACCCGTCTGTATGTTCACCACGTTCCCTGTTCGTTTTGTTAAACGTTTTATTTGTCTAAATTTGTTTACAACGTGACTTTTAATCATAATACAAATATCAATAACTATTTTTCTGAACGCCAGCCAATCAGCTGGCCAGCAAATCAACTAACTAATCTACCAACCAATCAACCAACCATCCAGCCAATCAACTAACTAATTTACCAACCAACCAGCCAGCCAATCAACTAACTAATCTACCAACCAATCAACCAACCAACCAATCAATCAACCAACCAACCGACCAAAGAGACCAGTAACATTACTCCTGAGACTCCAGAGTGTCTCGACAGCCAGCTTAGCAGCTCGATCATAGATTGGATCATCCAACAGGTGACTCAAAATTCCAAACTCCAACCTGATCACGAAATATATAAATTTATTCTTCAATAATTTTATAATTAAAATTTATTCCGTTAAAAAAATTTACTAAAGGTAAATTAAAATAATCTGATAAAATTCTGGTTAAACATGTGGCGGCATCAAACACGTGCATACGAAACTTGAAACTAAATGAACGACTTGATTTCACACAAACCAGACACACAAATTTCAAAGCCAACACCATTCATTTATTTTGAAATCGTGATGACCACATTAAAACGAAATCAGTAATGAGTTAGCAAGAATTGAAAGAACATATCATCATTATCAGCACAACGGTGATGAAAATTCTTAGTCAGATAAGAGCAATTATAAAAGAGGATAATTATGGTGATGAATTCACATGAATCATTAAAACCTGCTTTAATGAAAGTTTGATGAAAGTTTTGTATAAAAAACTAAGCCTAATTAATTATAATAGAAGTTCCATATTAACTGGCATGTAAACAACAAAAAAATAAATTGAGAAAATAATGGCCAAGTAACTGTAAATTCCATTAATTTATTAAAAGATTAAAAATATAATTTGCTAATCATTAAATTTATTTAATAACACAAATTAATCGACACAATCTAATGGCAAAAGGAACGAATCAATTGCTAACTACTGATATAATTAATAATAATTGGATGCAAATGAGAATTGGAAGATATCAGTCACTAATTGGCGTAGAAAATTATGACACACAATACCGGTACATTATAAAATGTACTTCTCATTTCTACAAGAACAAACTACAGCGATGAACATTGAGGAAACATAAACAACAAAAACTTATAAACTCAAACATGACAAGTATAGGCAAAAATAGACAGTCAAACAAACAGACAACCAGACAAAGAGCCAGACAAAATAAGAAATAAACGGAGAGAGTTTAAAGAGGCACCTGAGTGTTCCAGCCCCTGCAGTACATGTTTCATTGAGAGAGTTGCAAGGCACACCTGTTCTTAAGTTCACCTGTAGTGGTTGGTTTGATGGTTGGTTGGCTGGTTGGTTGGCTGGTTGGATGGTTGGTTGATTGGGTGGTTGGTTGGTTGGATAGTTGATTGGGTGGTTAGTTGGTTGGTTGACTGAACAGTTAGTTGATTAGTTACAAGATTACAAAAATAACAAATAGCATTATTTAAATATTTTCAGATAAAGATTAAAAGGTTAACGACTTCTCTGAGATAAATATTTTAAAGATTTGATGAAAAAGTGATGAAAAGTACCAACTAGTCAATCAAACAAAAATAGAATCAAATGTTTGCAAAAAAAAGTAACTAAATGTATTATATTTGGAATAATAATTCGCTTTTTAAAATAGAAATCCACTGAACAAACTCTAGGATGTGGCAGACCAGTGGCGCTGTGATCGAAGGCAGAAAGTAATCTGACTCCAAGGTCATGGGCCAAGTTCAAAAGTTCATTGTTGTAGAGATGCAGTGGGTAGAGTTCACCAAAGGGTTGATCAGGGTCTATTATTAACAAGTGAGCCGACAGCAAGGCTCCCAGTACCCTGAATGTCAAGGACATGTCATGCTTTGAATTCTAGAGAACAACAAAACTGGCGTATTCATTGCTATAAAACTGAACAGATATCTCAGTTTAAAAAACAGAAATAAAATCTTGTTTTAACTATCGTTGCTTCATCTTCTACGCTCTCATCATCATCATCAACATCATCATCATCATCAACATCATCATCATCATCATCATCATCATCATCAACATCATTGTAATAATGTTAAGGCACACTTGAATAACATAAAAAACAGATGAAATTTGTTAAGCATGTTCAAGAGAAACCAAGATCATCTGCTGGTGCATCCTGTGTGGACAAGCATCAACAACTACCAGCCAGTTTAACATCCAGTAAGAAGTACTAAAGAGCAAGGAAGTAGTAAACACAAATAGACACCATCACTAATAACTAAATCGTTGACATATTGTTTTATTTGTTCCAACTCAACAAATTGTTCACTCATATTGATAACTTATTTAAAAATTTGAAACATTCAGAAAGTATACAAATCAAGGTAAATATAATATATCTTCAAAACTTTAGCGATCTGACAACCTAGCCAAAACAGATGTATATGCCTGAGAACTTATACAAGTCCGCACCCTGATTTTCATTATTTAAATATTTAATAAGCACATTGTAAGAAATATTTAATGGAAACTTGATGAGAAACAAACTAAAGGAAAAACCTGATGTTGGCTTCAAATATCTGTACAGTGTTTGACTTATCAAATGAGACATGGGTTATTATGAGGTTCACAGCCTTCAGAAATTCTGTCTTATTACCTAATATCTTTGCATAAAATAAAATGTAACAAAATGTGAATAAACCATGTATAAGCAACAGACTTTCATATTGTAATTGTTATAAAAATATCTTGAAAGAGAAGTTAAACACAAACACAGGCAGCAGACAAAAAATTATATTACAAATGGTTATTCTTTATTAAATTTATATTATGAATGTAATATTCACCAAACACACTACAATACTAGTGTAATGTCAATGTATATGCTAACTTACTTAGTGTAAACTAATAGTATATATGAAAGGACTTGAATTAAAGTTTCTGAGGTCTAAACAATGTTATGGAATACAATTTTTCAAAAGAGCAAATAAAAAAGTAAAAAAAAAGAAAAATTGTAAAACTTTATATGAGTTGATGAAAATTTGACAAGTAAAAATTGGAATGACGTACATGATGATGTAAAATTCCAAATTTAAAAATTTAAGATAAGATTTGAAGTGGACATGTCAACTAACAGCCAGTGTGTCCAGAGAATCAACGAGAGTCAGAGCATAATCACCAAGGACATCATTTATGTTTATGTTGGATCTAGTCATTTAAAATTAATTAATCTTTAAATTAATTAACCAATCAAAGAAAAAATTAAAAATCTGTTATTTATGGGGTACTTAATACCTCATCATTTGATGGAATTAATTAAAAAAATGATTTTGGATATTTTTCAATCAATTAATTAATATTAATTCATATCTAGTTCAAGAAATCATAAGTCAGAAGGCAGAACAGAATCACTCTCTGTGCTGATACGCCGAAAATTAGCAATAACAATAACAATAACAGAATCACTCTAGCAACACATTCCTAACTGAATATTATATTCTATTTATACTCTAATTATCCTCCATTATCATTCATCACTCATCATCATTCATTGATCAGGGCTGATAACACTTTGAGTGAATCTTTCATTTAATTTAATTTTATCTTTTCATTTCTTATTGGAAAAATATTTTATTTAAAGCTTTTAAAAGTCAACTAACAAACACTTGAATCAAATTAAGCTCCAAAGCTAAACTCTAAAATGGTGAAATTTAATTGCTTGATGATTGATAAACTTTTGTATTTTTATAGATAGTTGAATTTTGAATAGTGAATGAATGGATACTAAACTTGTAAGTAAAGTAAACTAACTATACCCCGTGTATAGGATGTGGACATGTCATTAATTTTTTTTCATTTAATTATTTATACTTTTTATACTTTTTAACTGTCATGATTAAAATTAAAAATCATCATTTAAAAAATTAGGAATTAAAAATAAATTAATTTGAAAATTAATAAACAAACGGGTTATCATAATCCGGGCCTCGCCCAGTGCAGTGAATGGGGTCCAACTCATCTTTGGGGAAGGCATGCCTCATGTAGTTGTCGTAACCAAAGTAAAACATCCTCCGACTTTCCTCCAGGGCCTGTTGACGTTTCGTTTCAGGGAAGGAACCATACTTTTTTGTAAACTCGTCAGTGAACGGAAATTTTAAAAAAGATGACTCTAAAACGTAAGATATTAATAATACTGATATTAAATTAAAAAATAAAAAATTATTTATCATCTCATTTGGCTGGTTTTTACGAAATCTTGTGTCAGGGTGAAAGTTCCAACAGTCGATAATAAAAATTGTAAACAAGCATAGATATGACAACCACAAACTCATAATAATTAAGCAATTGTCAACGTTTAGAAATCCTATTGGCCAACTCCCAACACTATAGATGATTCACATAGCTGTACTGTATATGTGACGTGATTCACATATTATTTCTTCAAACTTTCTTACTTATAATGGCTATCGCTACGAATCAAATACTGTCAATTAACCGATTTTCCTAATATTAAATTCATAATCATATATTTATTTATTTATTTATATCTGGTTTTCAGTGGGCCTTAAACAATCCTTATGAAAACTGAACGGGATGAAGCAAAACGATCCTTAGTTTTTTTAACCAATTTGGAAAACTTGAAAACCTAATGGGCTAACCAACTGTAAAAAAATATTTAAAAAAATTGTTTTCAAAATATTTTAGAGTTGCTTCAGACTTCATCAATCAAGCATCTGTCATCTGTGTTTCATTGGCCGCTGAATGTAACGCCTTGCACATCGGGAGGTGGAGCCACGTTTGATTGACGTGATAAAATACGTCAACGCCATTCCTTCAGAGGTTTTTATCAGCATCGCCGTTTTTGCCGTTGCAAATTTTATATAACACTTGATAACATTTGGGTGCATGGTAACTGAAATGGTGGGCGGGCGATGTCTGCTGAGGACCAGCGCAGTTCACGTTAGCGTTCTTTTAAGACAATATGTTGAGTAAATATGAGCAAACAAACACAACCAAACTTTATTAATTCAAATAATACGCTTTCATTTTTCAGAAGAAAAATTTTCAACGATCAAAAGTAATTTTTACTTTATTTTCAGAAAATTTCACTTTGCATTGATGATTTTATCTTTTCAATGCTTTCCAGTTAGAAATATTCATCCCTAGAGATGATGCACGCAGATGCTACAACAGTTTGCTGCGTTTATTTCAACCTGTGTGTCTGTATGTGTATTCGTGTGTATGTATATATATGCATGTGCCTATATAAATATGTGTATCTGTATTTTGTGTATTTTATGTGTGTATGTTTGATGTTGAATGCGACGTTTGTATATGTACGTCCGTTGTTGTTTTTTGTGTCTGTTCACATTTATGCTTGCCTCTGTGTGAGTAACAGCATGCAATACAATACCTAAATTTGTCCGTCCACGTATTTATATTTTCGTTTATTTATGGGTACGTGCGATTGCATGTGTACACAGACAGAGTCTTGTGTATGTTCTCAGCTAATAAATTATTTGTGGAAGAACTCAGCCTGGATGAAATGGAGATATGGAAATGCATTATGTTATCTATAAAAAGTTTTGACTCTAAAACTTTAAAATTTTGAAGCTTCGTCATCTGGACTCGGATGCAAGCACGATAAATACTTTTCAAAAAAGAGGGATATTTTCTCTTGTTGACTTTCATTTTCACTTTCTTTTTTAATAATATAATTATTTTCATTGTCAGACATCGCCCAACTTTCCTGGAGAAGAAGCACGCGTTGTTGTTGTTTCCAGGTGCCGCTGAGTTTGTCGGATGCCGTGTAAAGTTAAAAAGTTTTGCTAAATGCTAAATGCATACTTTACAATATTTTGTATTTCGGTTGCATCTATTCAAATTGAATGCTTGAAAACAAACTTATAGATCATCAAATGTTTAAATTTTTGGAAAATGGTTATTTATCCAATTACATTTTTTCATTTGCCCACAATTATATTATAACTTGGACTCTTGAACAGTTATACTTATCACTCTGTACTTCTCTTTGCAATAAATTTCAACGAATTTTTCATTGTCTTCAAAAATATTGGTTTTCCATCGAAAATTTATTTTTAAAATGTTGAGTATATGATAGAAAATAACGGCTATGGCACTTAATAAAAGTAGTTTAATTATGCTGTCTTTGACAAACAAGTTTATAAACAAGCAATTGACATATAAACTGAAACAAGCAAATTGTTCAAGACAGACATGCATGCAGCGATTTTAAGAAATACATCGTCGTCGTCGTCGTTGTTGTTGTTGTTGTTGTTGTTGTTGTTGTTGTAGTAGTTGTTGTAGTAGTAGTAGTAGTAGTTGTTGTTGTTGTTGTTATTGATTGTTAACAAATGTATTTGATCTAATTATGTTCGGTTGATGTAATGTTAATGTTCTTTAGAAGGTGTCACAACACGGACGGATGGATAAGTGGATGGATAGATGGAAAGTTAATGGTTGATAAACATTAAGATAGGTCACCACGCATACACACACACACACACGCGCGCGCACACACACACACACACACACTCTTTCTCTCTCTCTCTCTCTCTCTTTCTTTCTTACACAGACACACACACACACAAACACACACAAACACACAGACACAAGACCTGACAACATCAGTGACGTCATCTTACTTGCCATCTTCACTACTTTATTGCTAACTACGTTCCAATCTTCATCGTCTTCCTCCTCATACTCCTCTCTATAGCTCAAACATCTCTTCATTGCAATGTATCACTGCTCCAATTTTGTATTCACCATCATAATCACATCACTAACACTTGTTGGCATAACTAACTATCATCGTTAAGTTAGTATACTAGGTTAGTGTGGTTATAACTCTTTTACGACATTAATTTTTACTATTTTACTGTCATGTTTAATATTTCCAGCTCCATCTTTTGTCCGAAAGCCAAAAACGGACAGTTGACACACGGCAAGTAGGCTGCAATGCAAGTACCTCAAATGTAGAATGTCAAGTTTATTGTAAGTTCACGTGAAAAAATTAACGAGAAAATAGCAGACTAAATTGAGACGTATAAACTCTACTAGACCGATATACATACATACATAGATACATAGATACATACATACATACATAGATACATAGATACATACATACATACATACATACATACATACATACATACATACATACATACATACATACATACATACATACATACATACATACATACATACATACATACATACATACATACATACATACATACATACATACATACATACATACATACATACATACATACATACATACATACATACATACATACATACATACATACATACATACATACATACATACATACATACATACATACATACAAAAGTACGTACGATTGACTTTGCTGTTAGAATTAGAAGCTAAAGGAACATTTGTTAAACCAACCAATGACAGATAGGCCTGGTGATTGATGGATATTTAACAGTCATTCAGTCATTTCTTTTTTTCTTGTTTATTTTTCATTCAATCATTCCCTTCCTTCTTTCGTTTATTTATTTATTCATTCATTTTTTTCATATTAATTCATCTACTCCTCCAATAATTTGTTAATTTTTAAATAAATAGTTTGGATCAATCGATTCTTTTAATTTCTTATAAAACGTTTCTTAAAAAATTTTCCAATTTTCAACTTTTCCTATACTTTAGAAAAAACACTACTACACACACTCACACACACACACACACACACACACATACATACGTGCGCACACATACATACACTCACGCATACACACGTACATGCCCATACAAATATATATATTGTACATGAGGATTTATATCTGTATATACGTCCAGACACACACACACATTTGCACATGCTTGCCATCTTCCTACGGTATAAAGTCGCCGGCGATAAATGACGCAGTAAACAAAGTGGCGTTCAAATTTATTTTTTTTATATATAAATTTTAATGTCGTATTTAAAAAATTATTCTGGAATCAAAATATTGAATTATTTTTTCTCTTTACGCATTTTGTTGAAAATTTGGATTTGAAGACATCGTCAAACAATGAAAGTATATGATGATTACAACAACAACAACTGCAACTTAACGCCGCTCTTCTTCAACAAAAACATTCTAACTTATTCAAAAAAATTTTTTCAGGTACAACAAATACGATTTCATCAACAGCTACCAGCAATTACACCAACACCATACCAACGACAACAACTTTAACAGCAACATCAGCAACATCGGCAACAACAACAACATCATTAGCAACAACAACTACTACAACAATAATATCGGCTTCGACAGTTGCAACAGTAGTTTCGGCAACAATCCTGCTAACAACTTCAATTACAGAATAAATAAATTCAACGAAAACAATCTTAAAATCTCAGACACTAAAAACAACAGCAACAACAACATTTCGACAACATCGCAACGACATCAAAGCATGGACACCACCCCAGATTACTCGCCATCATCGTATTTCCACAATCAGAATGCAGATTTTAAAAATTCCATAAAAAGTGAACAATACGATTCCTTCTTTCAATACCAAAATCAACACACCCAGTATCTCCAACATCAACATCAACAACAACAAAATCATCATCAGCAACAACAACAACATCATCAAAATAACCAGCAACAGTACTTTGACGACATCAACAAAAATCAATTTTACTACAAAAATTTATCAATGAAAAACGTCAGATGCATTTTCCAGTTTCCAAATTCACCGGAACATCATCATCATGATCATCCTCATCATCATCATCTTGACCATCATCATTATTCCGACAGTAGTTGCGATGAGTCTAATAACATGGTGATTGACTCGGACAACAACAACACCAACAACAGCAACAACAATAATGATGTCATGCAAGACAACAACAACAACAACAATAATGATGTCATGCAAGACAACAACAACAACAACAACATCGATGACAATAACAACCACATCTTAGTCGACAAGAACAACAATTCAAAAAGAAATATTGAAAATAAGTTAGATATATTTAACCAATTCATGGCAGAATCATCCCCAACGAAACTACAACAACAACAACAAAGTCACAACAAACGATCAAACACACCAACAACATCATCTGTATCCTCTTCCTCCTCCTCCTCCTCCTCCCTAACAACACCTTCACAACAACAACAACAACCACAACACAAACATTTAACAACAACAACCACAACCGCTGCGTCGACAGCATCAGTAATAACGAGAAACGAATTTGGAGACGAAGACTTATCGACACTTTCGCGCGAAGAACGCAGACGCCGACGACGGGCCACACTGAAGTATCGCATCGCCCATGCCTCGAGGGAGAGAGTCAGAGTGGAAGCTTTCAACGTGGCGTTTGCTGAACTTCGGAAGCTACTTCCCACCCTACCTCCTGATAAAAAACTCTCCAAGATCGAGATTCTTAGACTGGCTATTTGTTACATCTCGTACTTGCACCACGTCCTCGAGTTGTCGTAAGGTGGTGTCGTTGTTGTGATTTGTGATGGTGTTGTTTTGAGTGTCGTTGTTTGCATGTTGTTGTTTTGGATGTTATTACTTGGATGCTATTGTTTGGATGTTGCTGTTTTTGTTTATATTGTTAATGTCGTCATCTTCATTGTTACTGTTTGTTAATTATTGGTTGTTCCGATAGGCGTTAGTGTATAAAATTATGTTTAGCTGTGGCATTTTTGATGAGCATGAAAGCGCTTTCGTAATTGTACTTGTTGTTGTTCCTCCTTTTACATCACATTACTACCTGCTACTGGTTCATCAGCTGCGTCAACACGTTCTAGTTACTTCAAGTAAAGAATGCTTCTTGATGAAGTCATGCTATTAGAGTGCCACCCCTTCTTTCTTCAAGACAGCAGCGTTTGTAGCAAATTTGTAACAAAAACATTCCTATTAACGTTGTTACCTGCACATCCACATTACTTAGTATCATTTTTCAATTCAAAATTCGCACAATTTCAAAGTCGCATTTCAATTCTAGACATTCCAATCTATTTCGATTTTTATATAAAAAAAAGTCGGAATATTTTGTTGGCATCTAGATCTAGTCGCCAAACTAACGCTACAATCAATTTTGTGCCAGTGGTAACGATATTCGGATATAATAGAAGACGATGTATATGAATTTGTTGCTTTAATAACTTTAATTTACCATCCTCAATTCTTTAATAAAATAATTTATTTTCAAAATTTTTTTATTTGTTGAATAATTAAAATAAAATTGATTAACAATTTTTTATGTTTAGTCAAATGAAAAATAAAGAAACGCTATCTCATCAGTGAATAATATTTTCAGGCAGCAATTTATTCAGTAAAACATTTTATAATTTGTGTGTCCATATGTACAAGTTGCAGCATCTCGAAGTTTACAAACCAACATGGTTGGATGGTGGTAACGTTATAAAGGGTCTATCATCTTTAAGTAAGTAACAATAACAATAAAAGTGTTGAATAAATAATGAAGACCAACGACCAATCAATCAATAATAATAATCCACATCACGTATGACACATATTTCATTTGAAGAATCAGTTTAGACATTTCAACATGAACGAAGCGGAAGATCCGAAAAAGATGAGAATTAATTTCAAAATAATGTCATGCCAAAACATCACAAAATTCATGATAATTTCAAATATAAAAGTTTAGGTTCAGCATGAAGCCTAAAATTATTTTCATTGTTAACTGTGCAGACGGTACATGAAAATTAAAAGTAACAAATGTTTTATTGACTCAATTAGTTCAATTAATTTTATGACTTCTTTCACACACACATACACACAAACACACAAAAAAACACACATACACACACATACAAACAAACACACACCCATACATACATACACACACAAACAAACACAAACACACAATGAAGCAACTGAAGAATGGATGTTCCAACGAGGGGAGATGTTAAATAGAATTTAATCAACTGCACTAAATAAGAAGTCTTCTGAGGATTTAGGTCTTATATATATATATATATATATATATATATATATATATATATATGTACATATTTATGTATATATGTGTTTGTATTATATATATATATGTGTGTGTGTGTATATATATACAATTTTGACTTGTTATACAAAATATAAATGTGTGCAAATGAATATGTGTGTTCGTAGAAGAGTTGAGTTCATTATACAACTAATAAAAGATGGTTGTTTCTGTATTGGAGTGGAAGACTTAGGAGAGCAGGAATGCACCAGGCTGGTGCGGTCACAACGTTGCAACATTAAAATGCATTGACAGCTCATTATTATATTATAATATATTATAATGTTATAATGGGTTTGGTTATTTTTTTGCTCACTTATTTTTTGTCCAATCATATAAGTTTGAGTATTTTTATTTAAAAAATAATAAGAAATAGAAACCGTAAAAAAGATTTGTCGAGATTGTTTTAAACAGAAAAGGTAGTACTCTGGCTTTCTGAGAAAGGCATTGTTATTGTAATATATTTAACGACAGCGTCACGAACGTTTCAAACACGTCAAATCAAAAACATGACAAGTGGAATAACAACAACGTCACGGTAATCACACGGCGTAGCGGTTAAGGTGAATGGCAGCGAAGATGATAATGATGACACCCACGTGGGCAAATTGATGCCAATCAGTAGGCAGGGAATGAACAATGTGAATCTCATCTGCATCCCCAATCCCCCCCTCGATGAGAAAAGGCCCTTCAACACTTTTGATGACGACGACGATGATGATGACGACGATGATGATGATGACGACGATGATAGTGGAATGATGATGACGATGACAGAAGTGATGATGATGGTGTTGATGATAATTTTAATTATGAAGAACTCTCTTTGATGTTGAATGATCATTTCGTGAGAAAAGAAGTCTCCTTCACAGGTTGAAATTATGAATTGGCTAATTATCGATCGCCCCTTATAAGCTGCCATTTTAATTATACTTTTTTTTATTTTATCTTAATTTAATTTCAATTTATTTAAGTTTAGTAAAATTTTGTTTATGTATTTTCATAATTTGTTATCTTAATTCAATTTATTACATTGTAACAAAAATCCACTCGCTTGCAAGTCTTACATTTTTATAAAATGAGATTCTTGTTTGTATATAAAATCAATAAAATTAATCACAAACCACAAATATTAAATGATTTAAAAAGACATCTTTTAAAAATTGTTCCATTTAGAATAGATTTTATAACTTGCGGATAAAACATAAAGTACAATCATGTTTTTGTGCTTGAAGTCTTAAAATTTACAAACTAATCGTCACATTCATGCTTGCTAGGACCGGTTTTGTAATCTAAAAAAATTTAACACCATAAAATGAATGAGGTATTGGGAGACGTGTTTATAAGATCAATCATCATTCTTTAATTTTTAACGAAACTTTTGAAAATCATTTTATTAAATTTTAAATAAGTTCAGAAAAATTGGTCGATTGGATTCGAATGTTATTTAGTAGGCTGTAGTGGTACTTGCCTCGCTGCAGGTTGACATATTCTGTTGACCCTGTTTTTAATCATAAAAGTCGCAATAATACAAAAAATTTACAATAATCACACACACACACACACACAAATATTCACACACATACACACCCACAAGTGTGTGCGTGTGTGTGTGTGTGTGTTAGAAACGTGTGATAAATTAATGCTTTCGAATTATATCTACCTCTTTTATTCAATTCTCATCACCACCATCATCATCATCATTATCATCATCTTCTTTATCATCATCATTATCATCTTCTTCTTCATCATTATCATCATCATCGTTACCCTCCTTATATTCTTTCGTTAAAAGTAACGTTCGTTTCGTAATGCCAAATCGATACCGAAACCAACTTCATTTTAATTAAATCCCACACCATCATCATTATGCATGTTTATGCATGTTTATGTATGTGTGTATATATATAAAATGTGTTTGTTTGTTTGTTTGTTTGTTTGTGTGTGTGTGTGTGTGTGTGTGTGCAACAATACAGCAACAAAAACAACAACAGAACAACAGTTCATTAACAACCACAATACAACAACAACGACAACAACAGCAACAACAGGCAGCACAAAAAACATCAAAACTACGTCGGCCATTACAACAACTACCAACCAATCAATTGCGTGCTTACGTCGCCACGTTAAAAATTTAATCTGAAGCAAAAGAAACACCTGAACAGTAAAAGAAAATGATGAAGATGAAGAAGATGATGATGAAATGGTGAAGATGATGAAAAAGAAGATGATGATGGAACGGTGAAGATGAAGAAGAATGAGGATGATGAAATGGTGAAGATGGAGATTAAGATGAAGAGAATGAAGAAATGACGAGAAGGAAATGATGAAGATGATGAAATGATGACGATGTTGATAATGATACTGTCGTAAAGCTAATAACATTGTTGTTATTCTCCATATGGTTTTGTTTCCAATCCACCCAAAATGTGTCAAACTGGAGATTACATGTTTGTCAGTTTGTGGAAAGATGCAGCAGTAGCAGAAAACATTTCATGTACGCATACCCACACATAGACTCGTACATTTCGAACGATTGAATTTGCGCCATTAAATATGCGTGTTACACATTAAATGTACGAAAATAGGTACATAATTCGAAGAAGAAGAGGAGTGTATACATTAATATTATTTATAACATGGGTGTGCGCGTATATGTGTTCCTGTGCATGTGTGCACGGAGGATTAATGTTAGCAGATGATTACATAGGTGAGTATTGCCAATTGCACACATGCATGCGTCTGTTTGTTTGCCTTAGCGGTTTCCTACACCTATACACGCACATATTTTGTTGGCTTTGGCAGAGTTTATTTATTTATAAAAACAAAAGTGTTGATGGAGCATTAAATACTTTAAAAGCATTGAGAGTGTTGCGTGATATGCCAAGTCTATCTACCTACCTACCTACCTACCTACCTTCCTACCTACCAGCCTACCTGCTAAATGACTTGTACGTGTGTGTGTGTGTGTTTGTGTGTGTATGCGTGCGTGCGTGTGTGCGTGTGTGTGTGTGTGTGTGCGTGTGTGTGTGTCATAAGAATCGTAGAATCGTAAAACATTTTAACGTCTGTTTAAGATACATCAGCCCACATCAAGGCACACACATAAGCATAGTTATAATAGTTCTATACACGGAGACAATACACACGCACACGCACACACACGCATAGATATATAAACAAAATAACAGTAAACGCCCAAACAACACTTACACTAACGACAACAACAACCAACAAGGACAAATATATATTTGCGACACTGACAAAATGGAGTTATACTAACAGAAAGTATAATGTGTATAACATAAAATATAAGAAACACACACCACACACGCATACACACACGCACGCACACAAATACACACACACATACGCACACACGCACATAATCTAATATCAAAACAACTGCAAGTTGAACAAGCATGCAACAAGATGGAAGGTCATGAACTTTTGATTAAAAGATGATCTCTTATTAATTAGAGGGCACCACGATAAACTTCATCCTCTATTTCTTTCTTTCTTTTTTATTTTTTCACTCATTCATTTTTTTTATTCTTTCAGTCACTCATTCATTCATTTTTTCGTTCGTTTGTTCATTAAATAATTTACTATTTTATTTAAACTGATGATGATCATTATAGCTGACGATGCGATAATGATGATGTTGATGATCAAAGAATGGTGATAACATTAACGTGATGATGATTAAAAATGGTAATGCGATGATTGTCAAAAATGATTATGACGATGAAGAAGAAGAAGAAGATGATGATGATCTAAACGGTGGTGACGCTGATGGTCGAAAGTGATAATGATCATCAAAACGATGATAATGATGATGACGATGATGACGATGATGACTACGATGATGATGATAAGGGTGACGATGATGACATTAAGAAGAAGATGAGGAAGAAAAATGAAAGTGACGTTGACTTGATTGGCAGGCCAGCCACACAAACAGATCAGACATCATTAAATGAAGAAGATCTTCGTGAAGTAGTTGTAGCAGACTCTACTACTTCTCATTACTTGTCCACACATATGTAGGTATGTTTCTCGCGCATGAGTTATTCTGATCAGTCTAGCCCATATAATAATAACAAGCATTGTATTATTTGTTCTCTACTCTTTCTCTCTCCCTCTCTCTCTTTCTCTCTCTTTCTATATATATATATAATATATATATATATATATATATATATATATATATTGTACCATATATTTACAATTATTTATATATATATATATATATACATATATATATATACATATATGTTGGTAATAGACCATAATTTTTACAATATTCTATAAATTCTACCGAATATATATATATATATATATATATATATATATATATACAAATATTTATATATATATACAAATATTTATATATACACATTTCCAAAACTTTTAAAAAGAAAACAAATCATATGTAACAACTAGGTTATGTATGTTATGTTATGTTGTAAATGATGAAGATGATGATCGTTATCATGATGATGATGATCATCATCATGATTATGATTAAAAAGAAATATAAAGAAAATGATGATGATGATGATGATGATGATGATGATGATGATGATGATGATGATGATGATGATGATGATGATAAGAATCAATAAGTGAAGCCAGACGTCATTTCATTATTTTGTCTCGACCTTCGTTGTCATCAACTCACCGGCTGTCATCATCGCTGCTATCATTATCATCATCTGTATCAGAATTATCGTCATCATCCATATCATCATCGGTATCATCATTGTCATCATCATTGCTATCATTATCAGTATCATCATTATCATCATCTCTGTCATCATTATCATTATCAGTATCATCATTTTCATCATCAGTATCATCATCATCATTCTCATCATAACTGTCATTGTTATCGAGCAAAACCGAAGATAAAATACAAAAAAAGTAAAATTTTGAAAAAATAATTTATTTTGCTGAACGACAAACAAGGTGTCGATATTAAAAAACTGCAGGCGATCCCTGCATACCCATGCAAATCTCTATTAAGAGATACCTTAAACATTCAAACTTTGGTTCAAATCCAGATGGTTTATGTTATATGTTATAGCTATGATTGTCAAAGTTAGTTTCTTTATAATAATAATAATAATAATCAAATAATAATTTGGTGGAATCTAAAAAAATAACCACATTCGGCTAAGTCAAACACTCGGTGAGTCACCATATGCTTCTTGTATCATCATCCCCCTCATCGTCGTCACCATCTTTATCGTCACCACCATCTTCATCATCATTATCATCACCATCATCATCATTTTCATCCCCATCTTTATCATCATCACCATCTTCATCATCATCACCATCATCGTCATCATTATTTTCATTAATGTTATTATCAATATTATTAACGTTTCATTGAATGCTTAATGTTGGGAACGCTTGTTATTTTGGACGCTAACATTAAGAGTGTCTCTACATTCTTTGTTAATTCTGTTGATGTTGTTGCTGTTGTTGTTGTTGTTGTTGTTGTTGTTGTTGATGATGATGGTGGGGTAGTTGATGTTGTTGATGATGATGTGGTTTTTGATGTTGTTGTTGATAATTATGGTGGGGTTGTTGATGTGGTTGTTGATGTTGTTGTTGATAATTATGGTGGGGTTGTTGATGTTGTTGTTGATGTTGTTGGTGTAGTTGTTGATGTTGATGATGATGGTATGGTGGTTGACTTTGTTTTTCTGATGTTATTTTTGGGTTATGGTTTTTTCTGTAAATCGTTTATTGAATTATTTAGCCTTTAAATCTGTTCTTGTTTTTTTTTAACAAAATTGACCTGTAATAATATTTGAATGTTATTTTCATGTTTTTTGGCATGTTAGTTAGTGGTCGCTGCTGCAGTGACGTTGTAGTAGTTGAAGTAGCTTTTGTAGCTTCCGAGGTTAGCACTTTTTTCTGATAGCTTGATGTTTTAATCTTTCATCATCGTTTTAATCTCACGTCATCTTCCCCATCTTTGTTTTGTTCACGTTAATTATTCATCGAATCGTTTTTCATGTTCCGGCGTTTAAAAAATTAAACGAACGACGGTAGACGAAGGAGTCCTCCGTTGATGTTGTTGTTGTTGTCGCTGGATGATTTTCACTTCCACGTCACGCGAATGTTTCGCTGGCGTCAGTTTTTAGTTTAGAAATTATTTTTTTTTTATTATATTTTACTTTTATTTCACGAAATTAAGAAAAAATGCGTTTATTGTAACAAAATTAATCACCAGCAACATCTTTTGTGTCTATGAAGCGTTACTGGTGTTGTTCATGACATCATTGTTGTCATCATTTATATTGTTAATGTTATCAACTTCGTCATCATTGAAGTCAGATTTTTTTACATCAACGTCATAATTAGCGTTCCATCATTAATATCACTATTTTTGTCAGCAGAATCATTTATTGAAGTTATTAATAATTTCCTAATCAACATCTCCTTCAAGTCGAGAGCAACTCCTCTTCATGTTCATCCTCACCATGTTCTTCCTCTCCATGTTTGTCTTCTCTATGTTCATCCTCTCCATGTTCATCCTCTCAATGTTCATCATTTCCGTGTTCATCCTTTCCATGTTCATCATCTCTATGTTCATCCTCACGTTATCAGCTCCTTGCAAACACATAGCAGGTGAAACATTGAGAGACGAATAATTATTTTAATGACCATCCACTTGTCCGCATGGCATCCTAACTAACTAACTACCTACCTAATTGTGCATACATTCATCCACGTATCATTTTTTTATATTATTTATTTTACATTTCACGAGAAACTCAACAAAACAATTTTATTTCATTTTAAAGCGATCAAGAACAGGGCTGTTGGAAGGATGTTGTATGAATTCACCGGAAGATCAAACCACAATATTCAGAAACACGACCAGCAAGAGACGCATTGCTGATTTTCAATAACATTTTCACGCACACAAACAAATGAAAGATTATTCTGAACCAACCATAAACAAAAGTGATGGCTAAAAGCGTTTGCAGGTTAACTTAATTAGCCACAGACACGTGCGTACATACTGAAATACATGTATAAAGTTAAAAAAGCGAGCGCACGTTCGAAATATTGAGAGATAGACAAATGTAGAACACTTAAGGGCCAAAAGTGCTTACATAGTTGATGTTTTCATGGGGGATGCATATCAAATAAACCTGACTAAACTAAGCGCTGTCGTTTAACGGAGTTTGCAGTCGCCGCACGTGCTACACTAATTTGCTTAAACACTCAACAACACTCCGCGGTCCACCAATTAAGGTGATCTTGCATCAGGTTTCCTCTGCTGTTGTTGTTGCGCTGTTGTTGTTGCTGGCAACTTTTTTATTCTTCATTATGTGATTCTGACTATCATTTATTTAGTCACACGCAAATAAACTTGTCTCGCCACGAAGGCTTCACTGTTCACCCACACAACAAAACATACATCAACATTTTGTACGCACGTACGTGCAGGTAGGCACTGCATCATATGCGTATTGTTTTGATAGTTTTCGAGTTTCGGGGACGTCGTTTCAGAACCACAAGGTGAGTCTAAGATGACTGCCCAACTTGTTTTTGTCATCTTGTTGGTTGTTTGAGATGATGAAGATGCTGTGTTGTTGTTTGTCTGAGTTAACAAATTAGTGTACTCTTGTGTTGCAAATGAAAGCAGTTGTACTTTCTATAATCGTCAAATTAGAACATGAAAAAATAGTTGTTGAAAAGAAAAGAAAAAAAAGAAATGTGTTTAAATTTTAAATAGTGAAAAATTGGAGAAAAAAACTAATTAATTTCGTAACGTATGAGCAGAGGATTCATTATAAAGCGTTTCCAGTCAATTAACCGGCAGCTTATACGATGACACTTGTTCACCAGGACCGGATCGAATGCCTCTCAGCGTCTAATGAAGCATCTTCTCATCAATTATCATCTTGAGTGTTTTCCGCGACCAACCATTCATTCAATTAGTTTTCTTATTCATTCATCTGAACATAGCTCATTCAATTTTTCATCATTTTTTTCATTACCCATTTATCTATCCATCATCTCTATCAATCCATCCATTCATCCAAATATAATTGTACTTAATTTAACCTTTTTGAATAACCCGCAATACGACCACAATCGTTTCATAACAACTAAAAATTTTTGTTGTTCAAAATCTGATGTTATGATGATAATAATTCATCTCCTGGCGAGACCTGTGAAGAACCTAAAATTAGTTTTTAAGATTTGGTTTCCTCCAAACTATCATCTTCAACAATTATTTCTCGTCCTTCTAGGCAACTTTTCAAGGTCATTTGTATAAGAACAAGTTATTCAATAATAAATATAAATGTAAATATATCGTTACTCTATTTAATATTGAAGAAATTAAAATCACATGTTCCTTAATTTTGTTTGCAACAAAATCATCAACATTAATTTTTAAAAACCATTTCTAGCACACCCTATCGCGATATATAAAAATTTGTCGGCACCATATTGCACTAGAAGACAACAAACAGAATGAACAACAAAGGGATGGAAAACATGTAAGAGAATCTAATTCAACATGGAGACATGGAGAGGTAATGTTCCCTCCATCTATCACGAGCAATTTGTAACAAGTTGTTGTTTGTAATCTCGAGGGAGATGTAGTAGATGTAACGTAAGAAAGTAGTAGCAGTTGTCCGCTCCTAATTTCCAACAAATTGTTTCTGGCTGGGGGCGATCGGCCACCCATCGAATGAATCATTTATTATTCATGAAAATGTGCTGCTTCAAATGCTGCTGCTGCTATTTTTTGCTTCAAAGATATCCTAACTCACACGTTCATATGCTCTAAAAACGTTCTGAATACAATGTCATCTAGTAAGAAATTTTTTTAATGGTCTGGCATAGTTTCTAGGCTATTCATGCAAGCGAAATAAATTACTCTCAAATATTATTAGCAGTCTTACAAACCTATGTAACGATGAAACTGATGAAAGAAAACATCACAAATTTCTAAGAAAGAAGTACTCAAAATCGTTCGTAACAAAGGATGATTTTCATTGAAGTCAAGTAATTTTTAAAACCATAAAATTTATTGAAGAGCAGTAGACAGATAGACAGTCAGACGGACGGATATTATCGGTGCATCCACACGAGCAAACATTAAACACATCCATGTGAACTAACAAACAAATACCCTAACACAAAAACACAGAGAAAGAAAAAGAGAAAGAGAGAGAGAGGGAGGGAGAGTGAGAGAGAGAGAAAGATAATCGAGTACATGAAGTACATGTGAAAAAAGTGTGATTCTATATAGAACATAGTGAAGAAGGCATGCTAATACAAATACAAATATGTCTCATGCAATTGAATGAACTAATCTAAATGACTACAATGAACCAATCCACGTGTCAGTGAAATTGTGAGATTTCCTCCTGAAAAACTTAATCAAATGCTGCCTCGTCTGCGAGTTTATGCGTATAACAATGTGTCTGTGAGTGTATGTGCATGTGTGTGCGTGCATGTTTGTGTCTGTTTGGATGCCTGCTTCTGTGTAAATGCAAAGAAAAGATGTTTTAATGGCTATATATAGAATTATTTACGCATTGATTGATAAAATTAGGTTAATAATAGCAAATAATTAAAAACAACTCAGGCACACACACACACACACAAGCAAACACACACACAAACAAACACACGCACACACACACAAGCAAACACACACACGCACACACAAGCTTTATGTACGGGAGATGGAACAATGCCATCCTAACTCTCGTCACACAATCAGCAGCAGCAGTAGACGTAATGTTTCATCACATCCGCAGGGAAATTAATGTCCAATGAAGGAGAGGGAGAGGATGAAGAGGAAGAAAAAGAAGATGAATATGAAGATGATGATGATGAGAATGGTGATGATGATGAAGAAGATGATGATATTTCCAGATCAAAAACGAAAGTGAAACTAAAAACAAAAAACTTCTTTCAGTAGATTTTTGAGAAGTTTCATGCGTATCCATACAGATATACATACATACATACATACATACATACATACATACAAACATACATACATACATACATACATACATACATACATACATACATACATACATACATATATACATACATACATACATACATACATACATGCAGTGTCACTCATCATGTTTTGGTTTTAACATACATACATACATACACACACACACTCACACACACACGCACACACAGCCACACACACACACACACACACACACACACATACATACATACATACACACATAGTTTTATTAATGCTATATTCGTCTGCAACATGAACCACTTAATTTGACGCCGTTGTCATGAAATTGCATTGTGATTTTGCATAATTGTTTGTACCGGCACATACATAGTTGCATTATTTACTGCTCTAGATGTTTATTGTTTTGTTTAATCGTTAGTGACAATTTTTTCCTGAAAGTAGCGACGCGGCACATTTGCGATCAGTCTGACATCTGGCGACTATACTTAAACATTTGATCGTCCATCCAAAACCTTCACGACGCAATCCTAGTAGTAAAGCGAGTAATTCAAGATACCTACCTCACTGAGAATAAAAATCGAGAGATCAGTTCTGTAAAAGGGGTGAAAATTATTTACCGATTATCGTTAATCGTCGACACTGAATAGAATTAACAATGAACGCTTGTTGCACCGAACTGGGTTTTTGATAGACCGAATCGTGTAAAACTGTCCATATCACAAAATATACATAAGTACTATTTAAAATAATCGTGAGAAGAGTTTATTACTATCATCAATCAAGCTTTTAATTATTGGCAGTATATTGTAAAATGTAAACGAATGAATAAATAAAACTAATAAGACAAAAATTTGTGATCGGTTAAGTAACCAGAGGTTTTAACTATCTGATTCAGCAAATTTTCTAGCGTGAAATTTAAAAAAACTAATATTTAGTTTGGACAGGAGAACTGGTCTTACTTGAGGAAGCATTGGAAGCTGCTGTTCCAGTTGCTTGACTTGTGGACAGAGGCATTGTAGCTTGTGGTGGAGGTAGGAAGCGTGTCGATGCAGATGATTTCGAGAGAGTTGAAGTGTTTTGCCACGAGGACTTTGCTGATTTGGTGGCGGGAAAGTTCGACAATACTCCAGTAAAGGTCTTTGAAGTGCTGTCTGGCTTGTCGCCTGTTGTTAAACGATGCACGAAAATAATTTTCTTACTAACAATCCCCTCAATCAATCATTTTACTGGGAGTAGATTACATTAAAAAACCCTACCTTAGAATTTATAAATACTTATATCTATATAGTAAATTGTGGAAATAAACCTCTTAAGATGAACTAGTACAGATTTCTAACTACAATAAAACACCTGGATAAAGCATAATAGAAAATTGTATCATTAAGAGGGTTGGTTTCACTGTTGATAATTCGACTAATTCATATGTTACTTGATTCAAATTTATAATAATTCGTCACAACAGATGAAGCAAACGAAAAGATAAAAAATGTGAGTGATACATTGCAGTACGTACCTCCAATGAGAGCCGGCCCGCCAAGCTTGAATGATACTATATGAATGTCATGCAAATGTTAAGTTAATAAGATATTCTTTATGTGCAACTACAATCTTGTCGATAATACTATAGAGTTTTTTATTTGTTTTACTATTTAACATTAATTATTATAATTATATTAATTAATGTTTGATAAAACTCAACTTTTAATAAAGGGGAATGATTGTATTTACAAAAATTTTCTAATTTCATCATTGTAATCTAAGTTGTTTTAAAATGGAATGATGGAATATTTTAAAATCTAATTCACCAAATTTCTTCTTCTGATATTGGCTGTCCCAATTGACTGGTTGCATTGATGTCATTTTAATTAAATTAAATATTCTATTAGATATTTTTTTAAATGTGTCAAGTAGGATAATTTGAAAATTTAAAATTATCAAAATATCAAAAAACTCTTGTTTTTGGATGCAATTAATCAGAAAATAAAAATAAAAACGATGCTAAGATCAATCTTGCTAGAAGTAAATTCTAAAAGGATAAAATCCTTAAGTATAAAACTAATAATTATTATTATATAATAAAATTACCAACGATAAAATAATAAGAGCTAATTCCGATGAATAATAAAAATAAATTAAAAAAATGGTTACATGGTTCTGAACCGGCGTTGCTGGCCCTCTCATGAGCCAATCTCTCGTTCAAATATCTAATCAGTTCTGTATATCAAAAAAGTGAAGGGGGGAAAAAACATAGCAAAGATACGTTTATTAGTTCAGAGAATTAATTTAACATATCGAATTGTTTACCTTTAGTTGTAGATTTAAAGAAAAATAGTTATACTTTTCATAATAATAATCATAACAACAACAACAATAATAATAATTATAATGGGAACAGATCTTTTATTTTTCATCAAATGCGTAAAATCAATAATTAATTAATTAATTAATTAATTAATTATTAGAGAAATAGTCATGATTAAAATAATAATAATAATAATTTTAGTGACCAATTTACTCTTTTTACTCCTCTTCTTGCTGATGCTGCGATAGGCGATGAGGACGATGACGAAAACGATTGTGAGGCTGGCCAGGAAACTCCCTGAGACCACAAAACCGGTGAACATGCTCTGGTCCATCGTCCCTCCAATCACTAAGGGAGGATTATTATTTATTTAGTTTATGCATTCAATTATTTATTTTTATTTTCGCGATAATTACAGACGAATTTAATTAAAGAAACATTTAGACATAGTCTTACAAGACTTTTGAAATTTTCTTCTATGTATAATTATGTAACGTTATGCTATGTTATCATGACGATACAATGATTAATTTAATGTTATAATGTTAGCCAACCTCAACCATTGCCAACAATGATTTTAATGTAACGAAACAAAACCATCAAACTCAATTTTCATCAAAGTCAAACAATTAATTTTAAAAGTTGTTAATGTTGCCAAAAATGTTGCTTAAATTCATTTTTCTAAAAAGCATTTTTTATGTTTACAGACGAATATTCTTAAAAATCTATCCACCCGGTTTAAATTAAAAAACCTTATTTCAAGAAAATTTCCACCAGATTTATTTTTACCAGAGATTGTTTAAACAGTTTTTAGTCTTTATTTATTTAAATTAATTTGGCGGGTGGTAATGGTGGATTCAGAAACCAAAAAATATTTTCTGTCATACGCAGTATATTAGTACGGTAGATAATTTGCAAAGTGAGGCGTTCATTCTTGCCCACCGCTCTGTACATTAGAAAGAAGGACAAACAGTCATTAATTAGAAGACATTCAGTGAAATTTTGATGTCGTTGTATTTTAATGGTACCATTCATTAAGATAAAATATATATTAATAATCGTTGGCAAATAAAAAAAGCGCTTTGGCAGCATTTAAAGAAAGTTTTAATAGAGGCCCACCTTTTGCCACAACATTTATCTTTCCATTCCATGAAAAGTTGCCACCATCATCACTGCCGTTGTTGTTCATGTTGGGCGGATTGGGTGCCGTGCAAGTGCACTTGTACAGGCCGGGTTCTTTAAACATTATCCTGTTGTTGTAGAGTCTGTAGAAAGTGTTCTTGTTGTGTTCACCAATCGGAATGGTGTTGTTTGCTCGTTCACACGTCTACTGTAGTTTGTAGGCTGACAGATACCAACTGAAGAAGCATGTCACCGGCTTCTTGCTCTCCAGGCTCACCACAGTTACGTCCACCCACACTTTTTCAGCTATTTACATTCGCATGTATTCGTTGAGGTGTTTAATAACATTTCTTGCTAATAAGACTTTTCTTTTTGTAAACATGTTTTTGAAATATTTGTAGAAACATTTAATGCAGGGCTTTGCTTGTCACCAACATCGTTGCGTTTCTCACCCGATCATTTTTAAAAACAACTACAATCTCGCTTTTTAATTTGAACATACAAATAAATAATTTCAAGTAGGCACATTTCCTAACACTCACACACGAATACAAGAACCTAACGATAACAAAATACAAACCACTAATACAGACGTATACAAAAATAAATTATAAATTAATTCCCAGGTATCGATCCTCAGATACATAAAACTAAATAAACATTAATTCACTTCAGACCTTTCTCATTCGGCTTGACGTTTTTATTTACGGGGGACAGTTCTGAAATGTTTGAGAGAGACGACATTAATAAATAAAGTGAGATTAAAGTTATGCGACAGAAATAAGACGATCAAATTCATTTAGTCGTGCCGCCACTAACTTTTTTATTAAATTTTGAATTTGTGGTTAATAATAATAATAATCTTTAGTAATTTTTATTATTTTAGTAACGCTGGGCGAAGTAATTGTAAAAATAGGAATGATGTTTCAAATAATGAGGATGAATTAAAGAACCTTGAGAAAAAAAATTCGAATTCGTAACTAAAAGACCGTACAATAGTCTGAAAATTACGTTGCACATTGCATTAAAATTATTTTTTTTTAAATTCGAGCAAATTTCAAAACAATTTTTTTGTTTGTTTTGGAGCGATTAGAAGTTTAAACAATAAACATGTTTACGTTGTAGAGAGAGAACTTTGACGCGTTATTTTTTGGCAGATTTTTATTAGAAATAAAATGTACCCCCATCGTTTTGTATTATTTGATCTTATTTTATAGCCCCTTGTATAGTTTAAATCATTATGATGGATTATTATTGTCAAAAAGTGATGACGACGATGATTGAAATGATGAGGACGATAGATGACTATGATGATAGATGACTATGACGATAGATGACTATAAAGTTGGTGATTGCATCGGTGACATACCATTTTTCACACATATATAATTACGGTAGAAACATTTAAAATCAAATGTTTTCTTGTTTCTCGTCAGATGTATGTGTGTTGCAGATTCGGATCATTTTCCTATAATTAATATTTTACACATGTGTACACACACACACACAAACAAACAAACACACCTTTGCTACAATTACAACACATTAAAAATAGGTTTATTTGATTTTTTATTGAATAATTTTTCAAATTACCATTCTTTTGAATAAAAAAGAAAGAAAGTTATTGCAAACACAAAAGCAAGCAAGATATGTCATCAATTGTTTGAGATGCAGCCAATCAAATCATGAGACGCGTGCACACCTGTATAAAGCTGCACGCTCATTGGCTCACCGAAACTACTTTGGCCAATCGCTGCGTAGATATTTTGATTGATTATTGATTTTAATGATTCAACGTAGAATTAATTTTTTCATTATTATTGATTGAATGATCAAAAATAATGCAATTGAGTTATTTTAAATTTTGTGTTCGTTTAGTTTATTTTTCAACATTAAACAAATTTTTTTGCTGGGACGTTTAATACAACAAAATCTAACAACGGCTGATAAAAATATTTAATTAATTAGTTAGTAATCCGTTGGTGTCCATCACTGGAGAAGATGTACGCCACAAAGAAAAGGAAGAAGAATGGAAGGTCTGTCAGGAAGTTTGATATTTCCTTAAATTAGTATTAATTAGTATTCATTGGTATTATTATTTATATAGCGCTTATCTCAAAAGTGTTTTTTTCCACTAAATTTAAATTGCCAAAAAATGTCAATTAATATTGTAATATTTGTTAACCAGAAACTAGAATGTTATTTAATTGATGTTGTGCTAGAGTTGTTTGAATATTCATCAAAAAATACGAACATTGTTTGTCCAGCAAAATGCTATGCTAATATTGCCATGGTTTATCTCCATTTGAAATGAAAAATTCGATTTTATTTGTAACTGAACTGGTTTTTATTTGTAAAAAAATCATCATCATCATCATCATCGTCATCATCGTCATCATCTTCAGTTTCAATTTTCATCAGCAGTCGGATAACAAAATTATCTGTTCTTCAATTGCTGAAACTTACTTCTTCATCATCCGTGCCATCATCTATTTATTATCATTGTCTTTATCATCTTATCTATTTATAGTTTTCAATCATCATAAACATCATCACCATCATCATCATCACAATTTATCATCAACGTCGTCGTCGTCGTGTTTTATCGTGATCATAACTTTCATTGTTTTGAGTACTGAAAGTCGTTTGCGGATAAATTTTTCATAATTTTAATCAAAATCATTATCATCAACATGAATTTACTAGTCATCATCATCATCACACGCAAACTTCATCATCATCATCATCACAAATTTCACCATCATCATCACAAATTTCACCATCATCATCACCATCACAATCCATCATAATCAAGAGCTTCATTAAACAAACGTGAGAACATGTATTGTGTCGTGTGCCTTCTTAAAAGTACAATGGCATATGTTTCTCTCTCTCTCTCTCTCTCTCTCTCATTCTCTTTCCCTCTCTTTCTCTTACTCTTTCTTTTTTTTCTTTCCACGAATGTGCGACTATCTTAATTGTGTGTCTGTATGTGAATGTTGTATGATATTGTATCTGTTTGTATGTATATGTATGTGTGTGTGTCTGTGCGTGCGTGCGTGTGTGTGTATGTGTGTGTTTGTCTGTGTACTTATGAGTTTGAGTGTATATGTATGTGAATGTGTTATTATATATGAACATGTATGCATTGGCAAGTGCATGTGTATGTGCAGTTTTTCGAATGCGTTTGTATACACGCAAGAAAGCTTATGTTTGTATGTTTCTCTGTGTATAAGTGTGTATGTGTGCAAAATGTACACAAATATGCATAATTCTATCCTGAATTATTTTTCTAAACGACATGCATATGTAAAATACAGCATAAAAATAACTTCATTGAAGGCCATAAGAAAGCTACAAAGTATGCAAAAAAGAGTATTCGTTGTTGCGTTATTTCGAACTGTTGCTTGTTTGTCACGTTGCATTGTTTTGTATTGTCGTTGATATGTAAAGTGTTGTTGTTGCTGTAGTTGCTGATGTTGTTGTTGTTGCTGCTGCTGTTGTTGTTGTTGCTGCTGTTGTTGTTGTTGTTGCTGCTGCTGTTGTTGTTGTTGTTGTTGCTGCTGCTGTTGTTGTTGTTGTTGCTGCTGCTGTTGTTGTTGTTGTTGCTGCTGCTGTTGTTGTTGTTGTTATTGTTGTTGTTGTTGTTGTTATTGTTGTTGTATAGACGCAGAAATTTTGTTGGCCTCAGCCTTAAGTGCCTGTCAACTGAAGTGTAATTTGCGCGTAACATTTGTCCGCTTACGTTCTAATAACGCCACCAATGTTGATGATGTCATTAACGTTGCTAACTTGGCTGACGTCCTTAATGCTATTAACGTCTTCAACGTTGTCAGCCTTATTAAAATAATGAAAGCTATAAAAATATCTATAAATGCAATTAACTTAACTAGCTTGAACTTATTTCTTACTATTTAAATGATTTGATGCCATTTGTAAAATAGATAAAAATATAATTAATTAATTAATTAATTAATTAAAATAACTTAACAGAGTAATAAATAAATAAACATATACGTGTAACAATTGTAAATCGCAACAATAAACAAATAAATAGATAGAAAGCATTGTTATTTTTTTTCTCACATAGTGTTGACAGATTCATTGTTTGGTGTGGTGTTGTGTGGTGTGGTGTGGTATTGTGGTGTGGTGTTGTGGTGTGGTATTGTGGTGTGGTGTTGTGTGGTGTTGTGTGGTATGATGTGGTGTAGTGTGGTGGGGTGTGTCTCTTCGGCCTGCAAGTTGTTCTGTTATTGTTATGTTTCAAGTCTTAACATAACACAAAATAAAAATCATCTAGTGAACTTCATTTAATACAAACACAGGAGTTTAAATTAAACGAAAATGCATTTTATTTAGGAGTCAGTTGGGAGCGTTTGACTGGAACGTTGCCGAAGTCACTTTGAACATGAACATCTTTTTTTATTCGCAACTTATAGAACTTGTTGCATGTTTATTTTATTATGTGAAATAACATAAGGCAAACAACAAAACATAAAACATGTAACATCACATGTAACGCACAACACAAAGTATAAATGGAAAAATAACATGTTACATAGCAGAACATAACATGATATAAAAGTTACATAATAAAGCATCCCATATGTAACCTGTACCACATGAGAAAGATACCTTCTAATAAGTAACATTGCAACGAGTAACATAACGAAACAGACAACAACAACAACAACACTTGAAGACAATAATTCCTATAAAGAAGATTTTTATTCTCACGGTAAGCAAAGCCAACCCTGCCAGATGTATCGTGTATGTGTGTATATATTTGTGCGTGTGTATGTATGTAGGTATTCATATGTGTATATAGAGGTGTGTGTGTGTGTGTGTGTACCTAGAATTTTTATGACATCTGTTGTTAGTTGGTTGATTGGTTGCTGGTTGGTTGGTTTACTGGTTTGTTACTGGTTGGCTGGTTGTTTGTTACAGTATTAAAGTTGCGATGTTCTTGTTCACAATGTTTTTTGTTTAATTGTAATGTAATATTATAATATTGTCTTACTAATCGACAAACACCACACACACACACACACACACACACACACCACACTCTTGCATATTTATACATACATACATACATACGCATACATACATACATATAACCAAACATTAAAATACATTAAACATCACCCCGATAACTATTATACAAGTATTACAACCAAAGCAACACAATAACAACAGCAACAGCAGGAAGCAGCTGATCACGCAAACAAATACTCTTAAGACAGTAAAAATGCTAGAAAGTGATGAACTGGCGTTAAATCAAACTCGTTGTTCAAAGTTGTATCAAATCAATTATTTTTCAACATTCCATTTTTTACATTGCCACTTAGTATTTTTTTAATTTTCCTCAAATTTCTATGCCAGCGTAAATTGTCAACTTAGTCCAAACTCAAATTATTATAATTTATAATCTGAAAATTTATCTGTTAAAGATATCATTGTCTTTTGCCAACAGCGAACCGTTGGTACAATAACTAAGAAGCTTCATCAGTTGGTGTAGTCAGGTATTGTTCTTAAAAGGAGTAACTAACTTCGACCTGTCTGACGACTCAATTTTAAATCAAAGTTCTTCAAAAATATGCAGTTATTTTTACATTATTAATGCTTACATAGACAAACTAGGTATCTAAATAATTTATATAGCATCCAAAAACAGTGTGTATTTTTATCTGTATCTGTATGTGTTATACTCCTATGAAAATACACACACACACACAACAAGATGCAATAAGTCATCGATGAAAGTAAGAAGAAACACACGCGTGCACACATACACGCATACATATAGACAGACATGAGCGAAGAACATGCACACACACACACACACACACACAGACATACTTAGAGATACATCTTGCATCATAAAGTGCGTACAAATAATCTTCAGTAAACTCACAAGCAGTACAAGCAAGCACATCGACACACACGCACAATTAATCACATGTGCATTTTTTTAATCGACTGACATCATCATGCACACACACACACACACACACACACACACACACACACACACATGCATAGACACGCATACATACTCAGACACACACAATAAGCACGTACGCTGTACCTTAAAATATATGTACATACAAAGTATGAAGTTTGTGTGTACGTACGTGCACGCATATGTGTACATATTTGTTCGTACGCATGTACATAAAAATGTCGCTTGTCGTCTGTGCGTGTGCGTGTGCGTGTGTGTGTGTGCGTGTGTGTGCGTGTGTGTATAGTGTACTCTCTCTTTTTCACTTTCTCAAACAATCGAGGCGTGGAAAGCATGACGAGCGTGGACTCACATCAGTGAGTTTATTGCTTCATTTGATGATGATGATGATGATGACGACGACGACGACGATGATGTTGATGATGATGACGATGATAAAAATTATATTTCTGTTGTTGTTGTTGTTAGTAAAGTTTCGTTGTTGATGTTCTGTCACTAATGTTTTGTCTGTGGATAAAATATTGTTGCTGATGTGATGTTGCTAATATTGTTGTTGTTGTTATCGTTGTTGTTGTTGTTATTATTATTATTGTTGTTGTTGTTGTTATTTAGTTTCATTGATGGCGTGATTGATGTTTCTGTTATTATTTCCAAAAACTATCACCTCAATTATTTTGTTAAATAACATCAAATGATGCTGATGTATGATAAGAAGGAATAATTACATGCTTCGAATTCATTTATGTAGCGCTTGATTAGAAATTTAATTCTACCCTTTGTTGATGTCACTTGAAAAGAGATCATATTGATAGCTGTAATGAGTTTGATCAATGCTAGTATTGCTACTGATGTCGTTGTTGAGTTGTTGATGTGGTTATTTTTGATGTTGTTGTTGTGTTGTAGTAGTAGTAGCAGCAATAGTTGTAATTGTAGTTGTTGCTGTGTTGTGGTAGTACTAGTAATAGCAGTAGTTGTAGTTTTAGTTGTTGTTGTAGTAGTAGTAGCAGCAGTAGTTGTAGTTGGTGTTAATGCAGCTACAGATTTTTTTTGTCGGCTTTGTTGTTGTTGTTGATATTGTGGGATTATTGTTTCTATAATTTTTTAGTGCGGTTTTATTTATTTATTTACTTATTTATTTTTTCATTGTTGTTGTTGTCGTGGCTTCAACTGGTTTCAACTGATTGGTTGTGAGTTTTGTTTATTGTTTTTATTTCAATTAGTAATCTGTTTCCGACTACGATGACGTGCTCGCGTTCCGTGTACAGCCTGCAAAATGTTGTCACGATGACGTCATACTGCTGTCAAATTTGACGTCTCGATCGCCGTAATTTTAATTTGATCGCCGCTGGTGGTACAGATGCGAAAACTCAACAGCACATCTTATCACTAATCAAATCAGAGAAAAGAAAAATATCAACATTTGCAAAAAATATAATTGAAATTATTTAACTTGGTTGCTATGACCCGCAAAATGGTGATAATAATTAAATAAATATAAATTATAGAAGAATAATAATTACATAAGAATTATAATACCAATACTGAGTATTTTTTATGAAAATTTGTAATAAATTTTTAAAGAATGAAAACGTTAACATGGTTAGCATGGTTCAATTTTTTTTAATTTTCTCAGCAGCAAAAAACAAGCAGCAGTTAAGAGTCAAAGGCAGGACCAGCGTTCCACGCAGCAACAACAACAACAGCAACAAAATCATAAACCTCAAAAAGTTCAACTTCCAACAACAACAACCGTCCCTTTAAAACCAGTACTCTCTCTCAAACAACCACAACAGCCGCCACTACCACAACTTCCACTACCATCTTCTACCAATCCCAGCAAACGCCACAGAGAACGTTTGAACTTTGAACTTGAACGCCTAGCCAACTTGCTACCATTCGAAAAATCCGTCATATCCAAATTGGACAAGCTGTCCATTCTAAGACTGGCGGTCAGTTATCTTAGGTCCAAGAATTATTTTCAATGTTAGTAGTTGACTGGTTGGTGGTTAGTTGGTTGGTTGGTTTGTTGTTGTATCAGTTGGTTGGTTGGTTAGTTAATTGGTTAGTTGGTTTGATTCGGTTAGTTGATTTACTTCATTCGTTCTTTCACTAATTTAGTTAATTCATTCGTTTGTTTATTCGTATGTTTAAACTGTATTGATTCATTAATTATTTTATTACTTTTTTCATGTATTCATTCATTCATTCATTCATTCATTCAATCAATCAAACATTTATTTTCACTTCCTGTTAGAAACAATCACAAGCTCACATTCACTTACACCAACACACAACTTAATCGTCCCAGTATGTCATTAAGTAGGTCATTAGACTAGATGATGATGATGGTGATGACGACGACGATGATGATGACAATGAAGAAGGTAATGTTAATGGTTGCAATATTATTACTGCAATACAACAATTGAACTCTGTTTTAATCCATACTTTTCTTCATAAAAAGATATATTATTTGTAATCTGTCTACTTATATCCATGTTAATTATTAATAAATGCTGACAGATATAACAAATTCCGACCAAAAAGACCAAAAAAACACAAAAATTCTCTCAGATACACATGTTGAAACACACCCAACACAAGCCGACAATTTCAGCCAGACACAGACACATTAACACACACACACACACATACATACATACATACATACATACATACATACATACATACATACATACATACATACATACATACATACATACATACATACATACATATCACACAGATAAATTAACACCCACACACGCACATACACACACACACAGACCCTCACAAAGACAGAAACGCAGACAGACAGATATATACAATTTAAATAACGATATCTCTAACGTGTCACTCTATCAATTGACAATAATATATGTAACCATTAGAAGCATATCAAAATCTGCAGCACTTGGTAGCACAAAAAAGTTCATGCTTTTGCCTTTGTATATGAGTATGTTTGTGTATATATAAAGATAAATATACAAACATATATGTGTGTGTATGCGTGTGTTTGTGTGGGTCTAACTATGTGTAGACGTATGTGTTTTCAATGTATGTTGATTTATTTGCGATACGTTCTTCCACTTTTTTCATCTTGTTGTATGTGTAGGATGTTTTTGCATTCTGTATTGAAATGTTGGAATGGTTGCATTTATTTGTTATTTTACAACAACCATCGTACTATCATTTTTACGTCATCATCATGTTATCATCACACACACACACACAAACACAACACACAACACACACAACACATCAGCGCAATATTGTGGTGGTCAACATGAGATGAACAAACAGATTTTCACAACTTCTTAATATCCGTGTCAACGTAACGGTACACCCGATCGAATGTTTTGGTAGGGGTGGTCGCAGTTATTGCTGCTGTTGCCGTTGTAGTTGTAGTTGTTGATTTTGTTTTTGTTTTACAATATGCTGTCTTTGTTGTTGTTTGTGTATCATCTGTTCTTATTTTGTTGGTGTGTTTTGATGTTTATATCTTTTAAATAAATGCAACTTGTAACATTCACAATCAATAATGTTGATGAAAATTCTTTCTCTCAATAACTTCTCTATACCTCATTAAAATCTTTCGCATTGCAACTCAGTTTTGTATGTTAATAAAAAAAACTGTGAATAGCGCTATAAAATGTTTTTTGTTGTATTACAAAAAAGCAAGTTATTTCGTTCTCCTTATTAGAAATATAACTTTTATCAAATAAACTGAAAAATCTTTTTTTACATAAAATCTGCAGCAATATTCTGTGAGTCGTCACCACACTACAACCACGGCAACTACAACTACAACGACCACCACAGCGTTCACAGCGGTCACCAGGTTATTTTCAACAGCATCCCATTCTACAAAGACAACAACATTCACAACAACATCAATGCTACACTATGCAATGGCGTCAACTACTTTATGACGAACGTGAACTTACAACCACAACAGCAACAACTGTTGCAACAACAACAATATACTAGCAACAATGCCTATAGACGAAATGCAACAAACAACACACGCAACAACATTAACAACGCGATGGTTAGCAACAGCAATATCGGCGTAAACGCAAACTTCAACGATAACCACCCTTACGCCAACATTAACGTACCATCACAGCAACAACACCACCAACAACAACTTTTTCAATACCAACAACAACAACACTACCAGCTCCAGCACCACATCCAACAGCAACAACAACAGCAACAGCAACAAAATTTTCCAGACCATCAAGATCTTATATTACAGGTATGTGTGCATGCTATCAAACTTAATTACACGTTACATTGTCTACCGTGTAACTTTTATGAAAGTCATTATGCTGATGCTACATGGAGGGTCTTTTAAACCAACCAAGATTTTTGCGGTTGTTTATTTAATGATGCTGATTTCAATTTCAATTTCAATTTGATATCCGTGGTGAAAAACCTCTTATTTAAAAAGATGTAGAAGAACCAAGGATACTGAAGTTCGTGCCACTCTTTCCGAAATAAAGTCAAACAAAGCGCCAGGTTCAGATGAGATAGTTGTTAAAGAAATTAATTGCTTTGATGAATTTGGCATTAAAAAAGTGGCAGAAATTTTGAATGAGATACATAACAGCGGCGAAATTCCTGAAGATTTATTCAGGTCAAAATATATTGAATTGCCTAAAAAACTTTAAGCAATCAAATGTGAACTACATGGAACAATCAGCTTGACGGGTCTTCTTGCAAAACTTCTCTTGAGAATTCTGATGATGAGAGTAAACAGCAAAAATCAGATTTGAAATTTCAAATGTTCAATGTAGTATAGTCGAGACTTGTGGCACAAGAAAGGCTATCTCTATGTTACGAATGAGCGGTGAACGAGCGATTGAAATGACGAAAGATTTTTTTATTGGTTATTGTCGATTATTCCAAAGAAGATTTCAATTTAAAATTTATTCAATTTAAAAGTTATTCAATTTAAAAGTTATTCAATTTAAAATTTATTCAATTTAAAAGTTATTCAATTTAAAAGTTATTCAATTTAAAATTTATTCAATTTAAAAGTTATTCAATTTAAAAGTTATTCAATTTAAAATTTATTCAATTTAAAAGTTATTCAATAACCGAAATGCCAAGCAGAAAAATGACATTGCAAGCATTATCAGTTTAATGTTGTTTTTGTATTTTTGACATATTTTTAGTTGAGTGTTCGATTTTTTGTTCGTTAAAAGTTCGTTCGTTTGTTCGTTCGTTAGTTTGTTTGTTCGTGTGTTTGCTCGTTTTAATCATTTAATATAAGTAATCAACAAAGTGTTTTCACAGTTAGAAAAATTGAATTTGCATTCAAAACGTTAGCATGAGTTAAATTTCGTTAAATTTTAGATTCAACATAAAACCTTAACTCGGATTTTATCAATTCAATAAATGTAATTTTTGTAATAAATGTGATAATTGTAGTTATTGTAACAAATGTGATCATTGTGATTGATGTCATCATTGTCAGTGTTGCTCTTTGAAACGGTAATTATAATTAATTGTCAGTCAGCAATCGATCACATCACAACGCAACACAAACGTCGTCGTTGTTGTTGTTGCTGCTGCTGTTGCTGCTGCTGTTGCTGCTACCACTGCTGCTATAGTTGTAGTTGTTGTGGTTGGTTGATGTGGCAAAGAACTTTCTTCTTTCTTTTAACCCGCAGAAGAAAAAAACACACGTATACCTCATACATACATGTACAATGACCATATGGATACCTACCAAGACACACATTTCAAACACATACAGACATTAACGCATACAAAAATAAACAAACAATCACCTATATATATACACGTACACACAAACATGCACAAACACATATATTATTTGTATCTTTTACATGTAGATAAATCAATTTTCTTTTTTTAATTTATTGATTTGTTTTTTTAGTAGGTTGGCATTTTGGCAATGAGATGAACGAATGTGGCAGAGAGACAACGATGAAAATGATCGTTTTGATACATTCGAGTATTCCAAATGGAATGTTTTGTATTGTTTGGTGATGTTTGTGTGTGTGTGTGCGTGTGTGCGTGTGCATGTGTGTATACGATGTTTGTATGTGATATACTTGCGTTCAATGTGCGTGTCATGTGTGTGATACATGCATACATGTGCGTGCATGCATTGTACACGCAGTATTCTTGTGTTTTGTGCAGTTTTTTGTATTGCTTATTAGCGGCAAATTTTCATTGGTCAAACCACTTGAAGATGTTTCGTGCACAAACAATTATAAAAGCCTTTGTGCGTTTGAGGTGTGTGTGTGTTTGTGTGCGTGTAAGTTTGTGTGTGTGTGTAGTTTAATGAAACATTAATAAAGTATACATCAATATATGATGTGACCTTTTGAACTTTTGAACTGCAAGTGAACCAACGTAGCAGGAGAGATCGATGTAGTTGGTATACTATTATGAAATTAATGTTGTTGCTATGTGCTAGTGTCTGTTGTTGAGTGTTGTTGTGTATTACGATGTGTTGTCGTGGGTGTGTTTATTGGTTATTGTTGTGCGTTTGATTTTTGCGGCAGTTATATTTTGTGTTGTTGGATTGTGTTCTCTTAGGACAGGAGTGGGAAAACTATACGGCGCGCGAGTCGTAGTTTATGCGCCCGCGAGGTCTTGTTCGCCAAAAAATGTCCTCAGCCAGGCATTATGACTGAAAAAAAGGAGCCACAAATCTTTAAAAATTCTCTCCGGGTCAAAAAAGTTTGCTATTTAAGTACATATGCGGCCCTTCAAAGGTAAGATAGTTCTCAATGCGGCCCTTCAAAGGTAAGATAGTTCTCAATGCGGCCCTTCAAAGGTAAGATAGTTCTCAATGCGGCCCTTCAAAGTTAAGATAGTTCTCAATGCGGCCCTTCAAAGGTAAGATAGTTCTCAATGCGGCCCTTCAAAGGTAAGATAGTTCTCAATGCGGCCCTTCAAAGGTAAGATAGTTCTCAATGCGGCCCTTCAAAGGTAAGATAGTTCTCAATGCGGCCCTTCAAAGGTAAGATAGTTCTCAATGCGGCCCTCACAACAAAAGTTTTCTCAGCCCTGTGTTAGTGCTGTTAATTTTTTTTATATGTTGGTTGTTTTATATTAACACATGCTAATGAATACCAAAATATGCACACATTAAAAAAACACTTCCTTTGCCAACATCTAAACAACATGCAGACGAGATTCTCAAACTCATATTTATAACTCTTGAATTTTGATTGATGATTTTAAGATTAGTATAAAATAATTAACAGCAGTAATAAAAAAATAAATTATCTCAAAGTGTTTCGTTTATTTTGGTGGCATATCAGTTAGAGGGAAGTATAATGACATTTTTCCAGAAGCACTGCAGACGCGCATACTGTAGGATGGTAGGTAGGTAGGTGGAGTTAGGGTGAGGACAAAAAAAATAATTCAGACACATTTTTAAAAGGTTATAATTAATGAACGATCCCAATCCATCCATCCGTCCGTCGAAGATAATAATGTACAACTCCTTCCACATTCCGACCTCTAGATCAATAAATTCTCACTCATAATGGAATATGATACATGTGTGCTTTCGTGTATTATATACATTTATATATTTATAAATATGCGTGTGTGTGCGTGCGCGCGTGTGCATGTGTAATTATGTTATATATATATATATATATATATATATATATATATATATATATATATATATATATTATAATTATATATATATGATAATTAGCATATTGTTGAACAAAATTCAGTCTGCACGCATATTTTGTGAGAGTTGTGTGTTCGTTATCGCTAAGTAGTTGTATAAATTCATCGAGTTTGCATGTCAGTGTGGCACGTGACTGAATGGGAATCCTTCCTTTGATTTATTGTTCCACATCTATTTTAAAGTTTTATTTCTTGCTAACTTCTTCAAGTATGAAAATAACATCAGCTGGTTTACCTGTAAATACGTACGCAGGCTATTCAATGGATGAAGGCACAAGTGGTAAACAAACTCATGGACATATTTATTCATATGCATACACATGCACCATATACTGAAATAAAGAGAATAAGTTTTTTCCTGCATTGCAATTATTATCATTTTAATTATTATTATTTGATTGGTTCTCTAACTAATTCTAATTATTATTATTTGATTGGTCCTCTAACTAATTCTAACTATTATTATTATTTGATTGGTTCTCTAACTAATCCTTATTATTATTATTATTATTATTATTATTTGATTGGTCACCCGACTACCATACCACAACCACCCTGCATCAACCTGAGGACGTTCGTTGGTCAAGGTAGAATCCTCGTGGACACTTATTTGGTTGAGTTAATGGCCTCCCTCCTTTTCATGTCAATATATCTCTCTCTCTCTCTCTCTCTCTCTCTCTCTCTCTCTCTCTCTCTCTCTCTTTATTCTTTCTCTCTTTTTTTATTCCCATTCTCTCTCTTTGGTGCAATGCACTTCAACACGCTACAAGTCTTTCAATTGGGATTCCTCAAATGAATATTATGTATAAATACATGAATAAGTAAATAAACATCAAACATCATACCTGGGATTCTATACAACATCACAGTTTTCGTTATCGACACCATCATCATCACCATCATCATCATCGTCATCATCATCATAATTACCGTCATCATCATCATCATTATCATCATCGTCGTCGCCATTATTTTTTATAATTAGTACAACAATAGTGAGCTTTCTGTTTACACTTTCCATTCAAATCTGTTGGAATAACAATGAAAGAAAATAAAAAACTTTTTATCAGTCTGTGTCGGTCTGTGATGTGGTGTGTTGTGTTGTTGTGGGGCATTTATATATGCAGGCGTGTGTGTGTGTGCGCGCGTGCGTTTGTGTGTGTACGTGTGTGTGTATGTGTGTGTATGAATGTGCGTATGTGTGTGTATGTGGTTTCTGCGGTTTGTTAATGTCGGTCTGTCTGTCTTTGTATGTTTATGTGTATCTTTGTTTGTTTGTATGTGTGTTACTTTGCTCGTCTGTATATATACTCGCTGAATTCTCAAAATGCTTCCAAATGTAGTCAATGGTGTTGTTGTTCTTATGACATGTTTTTAACGGTAATAAATTGACCACGTACCCTAGAACCAAAACAACACTCTTTATATACTTTGCTGAAATTATTACAGCACGATGAAAGTGCCAACTGAGATGAATTTATTAATCTGATTAGCCAGACAAAAATTAATGCTAGATGCTTTAATATTGTATCACCTCTATAAACTATCTTGATATACTTTTCTGGTATAGTATCCTGATATAATATCCTGATATATCATCACTACTTTGTATGGAAGACAACGCGTGGAAACGTGTGTATGTGTGGAGTTGAGTGTCACCCATCTCATTTGTCATCAGTCACTCAATTATCCATTGTGTGCTAGAGATACTCAATGATCAATTGTATGCCTTCAAATAAGTTATAATTGGATAGCACACACAACTGCACAAGCACACTCACTCTCATCAACACATATTCAGTCATTCATTTGTTTGTTTGTTCGTTCGTTCGTTCGTTCTTTCTTTTTGTTCGTTCATTTGTTCATTTGTTTATTTACTTGGTTATACTCGATGATCAGTTTGTGTCATTAGCGCTTTCTTGTTTGAATTTTTATTTTTTTCATTTGTCCATTCATTCTTAATTATTTATTTATTTTAATTTGCTCATTCATTCATTCATTCATTCACTTGTTTATCTTTCCATTTATTGATATTGATCTTTTATTTCAGTTCTGTGTTATATACACATGTGTGTGTGTTAAAGTGTGCGCGCAATGTGTGTTTGTTTGTGTGTTT
>NW_008704501.1:3822196-3918490 GCF_000326865.2 Helobdella robusta
TTTAAAATACGTGAATGATAATTATTTAGCAATGTAATGTGAAGAGTTGATGTCTGTCATGTGTGTTGATGTCACGTGTTTATATCATGTAATAGAATCAAATACCAACGAACTGAAACTATCACGATGTTGAATAATATTTTTCGATATAAGCTTGCTTACATGACAATGTGTTATAAAAGTTGAACATTTAAAAGAAGGTGCCTAGTTAGAAATGAATAACCCTGGCCAGATTAGAGTGAAAGCAGGCAGGTAGGGAGGCAGGCAGGCAGGTAGGTAGGGAGGGAGGGAGGGAGGGAGGGAGGGAAGGCTATTGCCCTGGAACCTCCATAAAAAGGAGGTTCCAGGGCAATAGCCCACTGAATTTTTATTTTTTTTTTCGTTATTTTTACGAGCAATAGTTGCACAGACAGGTGACTCAGCTATTAATAATTTGTAATAGCTTCTAACAAATTGCAACATTTTTTGTTGATGAAATTTTATTTGCTGGACATAAACTTTTGAAAGAGGTACAAAAGGAAATTTATTTTTAAAATAATTTGGAGAACCGCTCCTTTGTTTCCGCAGGGATCCAAACATTCAATCCAAATCAAGCCTGATATTAATTATAACAAAAATTAACATTTTATTATTAACAAAAATCATTTGACACATTGACAAACTTCATTGTAATAATAGTTGAAAACCAGAAATTTCAAATTTTATAAAATTGTTGTTTTATTTATTTAAAAACTGCTAGTAATGTATTTGAAATAATCTTGAAAGGCTTTGAACGGGTTCTTAATGATGGTCACCGACGATGGCGAGATCTTCTACGTCTCTGAAACTGTTGAGCAATACCTCGGCTTTCATCAAGTTGGTTTCTTCTTCTTCTTCTTCTTTTTCTTCTTCTTTTTCTTCTTTTTTGTTTTCTTTTCCTCTTCTTCTTCTTTTTTTTGTTTTCTTCTTCTTTTTTTTCTTCTTTTTCTTCTCTTCTTTTTTTTCTTCTTCTTCTTCTTTTTATTATTATTATTGTTAGTTCATTTGAAACTGATTATATGCAAGAAACAATCAGCCATTGTTACTTAAAAAACATTGCTAGAACAACCACGCTGAATTAATTTCAACAAAAGCCACAAGTCAACCTCTCACATGTACTACCCATGCAGCACGCACACAACTTATTTACGTGAAAAGGCAATCTTTACCTATGGTAAAAAAACTAGGCAAGGTTCTTTCTGCAAACGAACCCGGTTATTGGTAGGCGGCTTCGGACTCCTTTAACCAGTGCGCTATCAAACAGGCAAATAATAGTATAGGAACCGTAAGTAATATTAACTAGGAGCGTAATATTGAATTGAAAAAACCACTACCAACAAGAATCGATCAATGAGTATCTATTGAATACAACATTGACAAGCATCTTTTATCAATTTTTTTTTTTCAATTTTTTTGTTTTTCAATTTTTTTTATTTTTCAAACAAACAAACACCAGTCCGACATCATCCACCAAAGTGTTTTGGACCTAATTCATTCAGAAGACAGGGCAGAATTTAGGAAACATTTGAAACCATCACCATCGTCATCATCATTGTTACCTTCATCATCATTCATGCCATCATCGTCGTCATCTTCAACGTCGGGTTTGTGTTATATGAGAAAATTAATTTAGCTTTCGTTGCTCGGTTGTTAACATCTTTGCATGCATTTGCAAAAAAATTTGAAAAAAATATTCTTAAATATTTCAAAAGTTTGAAGTAAAATGTGGAATGAATAATTTCAATCAGATTTTTCGGCAAGAAGAAATTTCACAGTACGATTTCGATGCCTTCTGACTAATGCTTCTGGATTCATTGTAAGATGTTTTCAGTTAATTGCTTTGCTACTATTTTTATTCGGAATAAACTTTAAAAAAGTGTATTATATTACATATATTTGATTAACTTACAATTTTATTTTAATTATTTTTTTCTTTTTATACAATAAATTTTAGTCTGAAAAAAATAGAAAAATGTCGAGTGTGGATAGTACTAACTAAAGCTAAAATATTTCACATCCCACTATTTTTAACAGGCTTTCGAAATAACCGGCAAACTTCGTAATATCAGTAACTTCAGTGAGAATTTTTCGAGGAAAAAAATGAGTCAGCCACAGTCAACAACACCAACTTCGACAACAACAACACATCATCATCACCATCATCATCATCATCGTCATCATTATCATCCCTTCTCATCGAATTACGTCCTGTTTGTTCTTTGCTGTCCATTTGGCGCCATTGTAACTGACGACCTCGTCCAATCACAGTCGATGTTTAAAAGTAAACTGAAGATGGACATGAGTCTGCTTTCTATGGAACCAAAGTTTGTCATAATATCATTTTCATGCAGTCTTGACGAACGCAGAACTGATTTTCTACCGCTATAAATTTTTTTTGCTGCAATTCAACATTTGTGACGCACGACATACACGCACGTGTTGTCTGTACGTGCAAGCAAAGCAACTCATTGTACAAGGAAGACATGCGATGGTTTTTAAGCTTTGAATGACGGCATTTGAACTAGGTACGCACGCAATAAGACACCGCACTCCTACCGTTTGAGCCAACAACTCACCAGCATTATGGTAGAGGTGCGGTCTGTATGATAATAAAAGAAATATTATATTAAAGGTATTAACAACTTTTGCAAAGTACCTGCAAAAGTTATTAATACCTTGATATTAATGACAATTTAAAATTTATGATGATAAAAATGAAAAATAAAAATGGTAATAATGAAGATGATGCTTCAATTGCTATAACGATGTAATGATTTTTAATTGAAGGGGTTACTCACTACTCGGTTACTCAGCAGAGAATTTGATGTCATCATCATCATCATCATCAACATCGACATCAACTCCGTCATCACCCTCCCCAACCCCAACACCACCACCATCATTATCTCCACTGAACATGTACAACTTGGTGCATCCGCTTGATCTTCAGTACTTCTCTAGGGCACATGAACAATGTATGTGTTTGTCTGTCTGTCTGTCTGTCTTACTGTTGTTTCTTCATTATATTTTGCTTTATTTATCGTATCTTTTTAAAAATTATATAGATCCAATTTTAATTTAGCACATCATATCGTATCATCATCATCAACAACCCCTACCTCTTAGGAATATCTAAGAGATAATAATAATAATAATATTATTATTATTATTATTATTAAATATTATTATTATTAAATATTATTATTAGCATTATTAGTATTAATGACCACTGCAGTGATAAAGACGGGAAGCAGCGGCATGGTCGTCTACCGCGTGGTCAGCAAGAACATGAAGGTCCTCTGGATGCAGACCAACTGCAAACTCCTCTACAGGAGCAGCAAACCGGAAACCATTGAAGCATTCAATCGCCTGCTCACGTAAGTTTCACGCGAGGGGTTACATCCATCGTATTATTTTACAAGCTTTCGAGTTATGCGATGTTGGATGGTGTCCGCATTCCAGTTGAGTTTAAATACTTTCACGAGTTTTGTATCGGAGTTGTGCTCGGGTGATGGCATTGTGTCTTTAGAAGGGAACAGGGATGGTTTCCTGGAGTATTCGGAAATTTGAATAAATTTGATGGTTGATCATTCCTGTTAGTGCATTGTATCTTATTTGTATTAAACGATGTCTCTTGCACTATGGGAAATGTTGTTTTTGTTGTCGTTCCCTGGCAAAACGCGGTTCAAATTGTCACGCATGAATGTTGTATAACAATCTTTCCAACGGATAGTTACAATTCACGTCGTGAATGTCTGCCAACAGGGAGGATGAAGGTTTGAACCTGCTTTCGAAGCGGAACCAGCAGTTCACATTGCCATACAGCCAGTCTAACCAGATCTTCAATGACTTACGAACGCACGAACCAACATTCCAACAGAGTGTTGACAAATTCGAAACATTTCACAATCAAATGATTTCGATGGACATTCCACGGCTGAAGGCGGTGAACGTAGAAGAGCACCCACAACCGACATCCAGAACTGACCACCACCACACATCATCAGTGAAAAATATTTACTACGCTGTTAATGAATACGACTACACATATCAGTACGGAGATGCGAGCCAACATGAGCTCACCAACCGTCTTATCTGTGAAGTTGGCGCTGCTCACCGCAAGCCTTCGTTTGACTGCAACATCCAGCAGAGCGTTGTGAACAACGGCTACGACTACATGAACGTGAGCAACTTGAAGAACAACAACTCCAACAACTCTTTGTCGAATGCGAACGTGTTAAGCAACATAACAAACAACAACATCGTCAACAATAATGTTATGAACAACAACATTACAACAAACATCATCATCAACAACAACAACAACAACAGTATGAATACTAATAGCAACATCGGTGCAAATAACAACGTGATAAGAAATAACCAAATAAGCGATTTGAATATCTCAACTAACAACAACAACACAAATAATAATTTAATGAAGAGCAACAACACAAACAACAACCGCAGCATAAATAACAACGTTCCTATTAACAATTCAAGCTACGCTATCATCGACAAACTTGCAAAAAACGCCTTCGCTGCACTCACAACACCACAAACAACAACAACAACAAATAACATCGTTCTTTATGATAACTGGATCAACAATACTAACATCACTTTAACAAACAACAACTTCAATCCAGCTAACGTTAATTTGTTTAGCAGCAGCAGCAACAACAACAACAACACAACTTTAACTAACACAACATACGCTGGTCAACATGTATTACAATGTCCGAAAAATAACATCAACAACAGCAGCAAAAATATCAATAATAACAACAACAGCAGCAACATTACCACACGCAACAACATCAGTTCTAACAACATTATAACAACAACAATTTGCAACAAAGACAACAGCAGCCAACAAATTCAAACACGAGGTTCGGTCATAAAAGTGAAGTCAATTAGGAGCAATAACAAGTGACGACGATGTCTTCTTCTATGATTTGTTGTTAATTATCATAAACATTAAATGTCTTGTTGTAACTGTAATGATGTGTTTGTTGTGTTTTTGTTGTAATGAGCTGTTTCAAGTGATGTCATTAAGTGTTTGTCCGTTGTGTTACGATATGTCGTTGTAATGTTTATTAATGTAGTGATATCGTGTCATTGTTTCAAGTGGTGTTTTGTGATGAAATTAAAGTTTTTAAAAGTTGCACATCAAATGAAATGTTGTACAACGTTGCGTTTTTGTTGTGAGCTATATTCTCCACTAATCATCATCAAAGTTATCGTTAAGTTATTTATAACCGCAATCACCAGCCTCATCATCTCACTATCTATTCATCATTATCATCCTCTCCTCCTCATCATCATCATCATCATCACCACCACCACCATCCTGACAGCCACCAACTTAACTTTCTCACAGGTTACATCAGCATGACGCACGCACGCATGCTTCAACCTTCTTTCTATCACATATTCGCGCCCTAACAAACAAACATCATCTGCGTTCTACACACGCACGCGTATGCAAACAAACAAAAGCATCTTTCGTACACGCAATATTTTGTACACTTTACATATGCGTGCGTACAGTTTGTGTGCACTAACAAGCAGCCAATCAAATTCGCAGATATGTGTGAGTGTGTGAACATGTTATGGTTGTAGTATGTATGTTACATTTATGACGAGTAACACGCGATACGTTTTCATTGTTAGTTGTTTGAATACATGGGAGGTGAGCACACATATGTTGTACGTACATACTTGCACCCACACGAATCAAATGAGTAGAATTAGTTGCGTGTACGACGTATCTAATGTTGTTGATGTTGTATGCTGTTGTGCGCTGTTGTGTGCACGTGTATCAATGTATTTGCGTTTTGCATGTTGTCTTTTTATCGTTATTTAACTCGCGTTACTCACGCGCGCACGCGTGCACACAAAGCTTCTATAATATTTGTTGACATGACTCAAACAATCATGTAAACAAACATGCAAACAAACGAGCGAATGAATGAACGAACGAACGAGCGAACGCGTGTGATGATGCAGGCACCCACGAACGCAAAGAAGGATTTTTCAATGATGCGTACATGAGATTCAGAGTTTTTACAAATATATTTAGTGGAAGGATTGTTTTTCGGATGAATTTAGTGAAATAGTTGATTGCTAAGGAATGATCAGACTAAAGTTGAAATACTCGGCAACAAATTCATTACGTCAACATATGCAAATAGCACCATAAAAAGCACAGAGATATCAGAAAACTGGAAAAACTAACAAGATAACTTTGACAACCGCCACAAATTAAAAACAATTTGGCTGGTAGCTCAGATGGTAAGATTGTCTCATAAGTTAATCCGTGCCCAACGGTTTCAAATGCTCTCTGGGCCAAACATAAAAATTATCATACGTCATGTATATTCATGGGGGTTTTGGCTTATGTTACAGCATTTGTGTCTTTATGATGAATGTTTTTTATATTGATGGCGATGATGATTTTATTATGATGTTTATGATGTTTATTATGTTTATTTTGTTTTTTACGTATTTTGTGTTTCATTTGTTAAAATTTGTCTTTGTATTTTAGTGAGGGATGTTTCAATTTGTTTCTTGTATATTCGAAATTAAACTTTCAAAAAGTTATCTTATTAAGTGACAATTGTATGTGATTGAATGTGCATGTCTATGCTTTCAAACAAAATATAAGTTTGATTTGTGTGTTGTTGTGTGTGTGTTTGTATGTGTTGTTGTATGTGTTGTTGCTATTTGTGTTGTTGTATGTGTCGTTGTTTGTGATGTTGTTTTTTGTGTCATTGTTTGGGCTGTTGTTGTTTGTGTTGTGTGCAGAAGATATCGTGAGAACGATGAATCTATATAATCGCCTTGCATGACAAAGCGTCTTCCCATGTTTGGAGATGTCGTTATTATTATTGTTGTTATTATTATTGTTGTTATTATTCTCAATATTATTATTATTATCACTATTATTTATCATTATTTTTTGGTTACTCCTATTTCTGTCAAATTCGTTATCGTTATTATATATATATATATCACGATATATATATCATAGTTGTCATCGATATTGGTAGTAGCTGAGACGTCTGTGGTGTGGCGGTGGCGAGGTTTGTGGCCACCGCAGCTGCTCCAAAATCAACAACTACAACTTGTGGCCACCGCAGCTGCTCCAAAATCAACAACTACAACTTGTATTATAAATTTTTGGTATATAATTCATATGGTGAAATTTATTCATAGAGAGCAATTTTCGGCGGAGACGCAGTAACATTCATGACAATGACGACGACGATGATGATGATGGTGGTGGTGATGATGATGATGGTGGTGGTGATGATGATAATGATGATGGTGAGGGTAGTGATGATGATGATGATGATGGATATGATGATGATGATGATGATGATGATGATGATGATGATGATGATGATGATGATGATGATGATGATGAAGATGAAGATGGTGATGATGAAGATGATGATGAAGAAGACGATGATGATGGATATGGTGATGATGCTGAATGCTAATAACTGCGGATGGATGCCTGTAACGGTGTTGTTGTAATGAGTTATGATGATAGCAAAAACAAAATTTAATGACCAGATGATGTCAATGCTTACGCTCATCCATTTACACACAGTTGAACGTAAACAGTAAACATATCATTTTAAGTGTAGGTAAAGGCCTGTAAGCCTGTATAAATAAATGCGACAGACCTTGGGAACGCTGTGATATTGAACAATGTTGCGCATGAAGTGAATGTGCTCTGATGAGATTGATGTGTTGATGTATTGATGTGATGATGTAATGATGTGATGATGTATTGATGTGATGATGTAATGATGTGTTGATGTATTGATGTGATGATGTGATGATTTGATTGGTGATCGGCAACCCTCTGCACATATCAACAGTTTTAAGAGAATGTGTACACTGTAATTTATATTATGTACCTATGCATATTTCTTGGGCAACGGTTCACATTTCCACACACTTCTGCACTTGCTACTGCCACTCTTCTTCGCTAGAAAGTTGGAACAGTTATAACGATAACATAACTGCTATGATTTATTAATGTTGCAATATTACGTGTATATATATATATATATATATATATATATATATATATATATATATATATATATATATACATATAAGGACAGGACAAAGATACAATAAACTGGCGCATGTATGTATAACACTGAATCATTCTTAATGTGTAGAACGTGAAAAATTGGAACAGAAACAACAGACGAATTCAACGGAAGGGAAAAGTCGGAGAAAGGGAAAGAAAGAGAAAATTGAAAGAAAGAGAGCAGAGAGAGAGTAAAAAAAGCAAAAAAAAAGATAAAAGTAAATACTAGATGATAGTAATAATGAATCGTTTTGACTGGCGTTTGGGCGTCTCAGTCTCTCATTGGTCGGGCAGGCAGTTGGGTTGTGATTGGTGCCATTTCGTCAGCGCCATTCAACTGAATTAAACGAATCAATTTAATTAGTTTATTTATTTATTTATTTATTCATTTATTTATTTATTCATTCATTTATTTATTTATTAATAAACAATACTTCATGAGAATGAGATGTTGAGCTCGTACAAGAGGCGGCCATTATTGTAATTAAATTATTTACTGCACAGTGTGACATGCATTGTGCACCCATTTAGAACTCACATGATATTTCACGCGTGCTCCTACCAATCCCAGCAATGCAATTTCTCATAACTTACATTCGCTGACAGTCTATCAACAATTTATTTTGTTTGTTTTTTGTTTGTTTTTGTCTGAAATAATCTTTATTTGGTTTTTCTTTGTCCTGTTTGCCACTTCCATCCACAAAATCAATGAAACAGGTTGATGCATTGTAAATATTTATTTAAAAAAATGAACACCAACAGTTTCCTGACGAGCAAACAAATGAAGCCAACTCAACTGCTCCCTGCTGTCAGCTCAGTTGAAAGTCAACTCGGTAGTGGGAATGGTAAAGAAGCAGCAGCAGCAGCAACAACAACAACATCGTCAAGCAACCACAACAACGTTTACAACAACTATTTTGTTGAAAATCAGAATAACGTTTATGGTGTTCCCTCGCAACAACATTACAGAAGCCATAGCAAAGACATTAACAACACTGTGTATAACAACATCGTCTCTAATGGCATGCACACAAATGTAAAACCTGCCAGCAACATTAATGATGATGATGCTTCGTCATCCTCTACTTCTACATCAGCCACAACACTAACAACGACAACAAACACGAAGATGCCTCTTGATGCATATTCGAACAAAAACTTTGCAGTTGAAAACAACGACAACAAGCTGTACAACCTTTCGAATTTCCCCAACCAAATCATATCGTACCATCCACAGTACACAACATATCCAAACATTCAAACGGGCTACCAACATCTTCAGGCCAACAACAACATCGCCAACAGCTTAATCACCACAAACAGCATCAACTACAACAACTACAACAATTACAGCAACTTCGGCGATCACTTTAATGTCATTTACGAAGACGACCTCGTGGAAAACTTCAAGCAACCATCCTTTTCCGAACTGTTAGACCTCATCTCCAACTCGGTCCTCAATGAAAATTCTAAATTAGGTTATTTACATTGCTTCTGGATTTATTTGTGAACGTTTTTTGGTGAATATTATAAGTGAATTGTGTGAATATTTATTGCGCTTAAACTAAAATCTTAACGAGAGTTATTCAATTGCTTAAATTTCTATCTCAAATTTCAATTGACAGCTTGCTGAGGCAGAGAAGCACAAAAAAGACCACCAAACGAACAAATGAAGTCACTGGCGAAAGACAACACTAAATTACAAACCATTGTTGAAACGTTATTCGCTAGAGGAATGAATATTAATATTTGACAGAACATTTTTATTTAATAAATAATTTTTATCAACATGTCATTCGAAATTTTTTTGGTTAATAAATTTTTATCACTTCATTTTTTCAGTTTTTCTACTTATGATATATGTCTACCGTTATTTCGTATGTTGTCATATTGAAATGATGGTGGTAATGTATGCGTTTTTGTCACAGTTCACATCATGATTTAATTTTAAATTTAAAAAAATATTGTTGTTCCATTTTATGTTGAAAACTATTTTTTTTAATAACAAATCACTTTTTATATATTCATCTTTTCATACCAGCATATGACGGTTTCAGTTGTTTAAAATTTTCAACTATAATATTTATAAAAAGACGTTTACCAAATTTTAGCTGTAAAAAGTGCCTTTTATTGTTCTTTTTTTGATTATTTTTACAAATATTGCATTGAAATGTTTTGTAAAGTTGTCATTAACCTTATCCTAATGCAAATATCAAACTTATATAAGCAATAAACATAGTTACAGATACACAATGTCTAACTGTTTATACTTTCGACGTAAAAATTTTATTTCATGAACCCACTAAGATTTGGTATAAAAATTGAGCTATAGAACATATCTGCAAATTTTATTGAAAGTTGACCTGGAAAAATGAGTGCTGTTATCACCGCAATCAATTCTCATCTGCTCCTAAATAGTTCATTGTATAAATTGCAGTAAATAAATCATGCTCATGTTTCCATTAAAAGTTTAAGTTCATAATGGGGAAAACACGATAAGGCAATATCAGTATAAAATCCCAAGCAAGAAAAGTCCTGATCAAGAAAACCGTTGATAAGTCGGTGGATCTAATTGCTATTGTAATCTAAATTGTATTGTACTCACTCAAAATTTGTAGAACGCCTCTTGTGAACAATCTTCAGAAGTGCAATCCCGAAGTGCTATTGTTGAATAGGCGGCGTTTAAAACGTTTCTTAAATTCATCACGACTAATTTTAATTACACTCAGTTCGACAGGAGATCTTTCTAAACTTTTATCAGAAGAGATGGAAAAACTTGAACAGCGGAAGCACAAGATCGCCGTTGTCATAGGATTTCAATCAAACTGGAGTAGTCGCTTCTAATACGTGCTTCAAAAATTTTTCTTTTATAAACTGGTGCCTTTCCTCCCACAAAACAATCTCTCACAATCAGAGCTTATCTAAATTTAATTCTATCTGACACACTAAACAAGCGTAATTCATTTCTTATCTAGCTCGATATCAACTTAAATTTCGGTACCCAAAACAAACCTAGCGGCAGAATTAAGAATAAATTGAGTTCAATCCCATTCCATTAAACCATGCTAGGATAGGCAGTTTCGTTCCGTACATAATTATTAAGTTGTAATAATCAATTGTGCTGCATACATTGCTACAAATTAACCAAATTAACCCGACCAAATTAACGGTTTCTGACGGTAAAATTCTTTCAAGCTCGGTATTAAAGGAGGAGCATCACTAATCTCAACATTGAATTAAAATGCGCCCGTTTCAAAATAGACAAAAAATGTTTTATGCACATGTGGTGGTGGTTGTAAAGTTTAAAAGTTTAAATTTAAGAAAATGCGGCTGGAATAATAATAATAAAGACTGATATCTTTATTATATCCGCTCACTTTTCTCCAGTTTATTTTGATTTCTTAATATAATTTTTTTTTACTGAAAATTAATTTTTTTAATAAATAAATATTTTTTTTTTCTAATTACTAGAAACCTGTTCAATTGTTCAGGTACTTTTTTTACTTTTTATAAATTCATTTAATAAATAATTATAATAAAATTTAATATTCTCAATCATCTCTGCATGTTGGCCTTGGCTCATGCATTCAAATTTTAATGAAATAAATTATCAGAATGCTGGTTACAAAATAACTTATTACAATAAAAATTGCATTGATTAGTTTAATATGATTAATAATGATAATCTGTTTTAAAAAGCCAAAAAGAAAACTTTATTGATTATTGATAAATAAAAACAGCAAGTCATTTGTTGATTTGTTCATTAATAAATTAATATTAAATAAAGGTTTGTTTTTTAAAGTTGTAATAATTAGTTTCAGTTCAAACCACTTTTATATAACTTTTATTTTTTGACTGAAAAAATATTTTTCTATAATTGTTTGTTTAATTAATTATTTTTGTTTTAATTTTTTAATTGTTCAATTCTAAAAGCTCTCTCAAGTAAAAATAAAAATGGATGACAGCTCAACAACAGTGTCATTTTCGAATATCAGTTTACAACATGATCACCAGCTCAACATGGAAAATGATGATAGGCAGAGAGAGATTGAGGTGGTTTTGCTGCTCAGTGGTTCAGCATCAGACATCACCTACGATTTTGTAGTCATACATATTTATTTTCATCTGCCATGTTTAGCTCTGTCTTCAGTTGTAACTTTTCTTATGATCATCATTTTTTACATTCCATTGTAATGCAGTTTATGACTTGAATTAAAAATTTAAAAGGTTTCTATGATCATCACCTGGTTATCATTTTTTTTTTTATGTCTGCAACATCACTTTATTATCATTAAAAAATTAAATTGATAAATATTTATATTGCAGTTGGAAGCCTTAATCACAGATGGTTTTGATGATTTTCTAGATGATTCAGTAGAAGATGATAATGATGATGAGGAGGAGGAAGAAGAGGATGGTGATGGGAGCAATCATTCTCATGTCAACGGTATTAACAACAGTAACAACAACAACAGTCGTATTCCATCTTCACTTTGCAACAAACAGATATATTCCTCACCAAAACAACAATTACAGAACCAACTGGGACGATGCTTGCAACAGCCACACCATTCCACCCAACAACAATACTTCACACCATTGCACTCCACACAACAACACATGCCACACCACAACCAAAACCACCAACAAACACAAAACTACCCCCAAACTAGAAATCATAAACTTTTGTGTGGTTTCATGAGAAACAAAAACAACGAAGATTACAATGATGAACAAAACAATCGCTGTAAATTTACTTATAATGATGATGGGGAGGAGGAAGAAGAAGATGATGATGGTGGTGGCATGAAGACAACCACGAGGAACTGTAACAAGTTCTTGAATGTTTATTGCAATCATCACCATGGTGATTATAAAGATGCTAATGATGATGAGGATGAAGGAGTTAAAGCTGATGAAAGTGACCACCCACGACCTCATTATCAGCAGCAGCAACTTTCCTCCAGATATAAAAAAATTTCATCTCAAGAAGACAACAGCTGCAGTTATAGTATCTATAACACTACAGGTGAATTCAATGCTAACGACATTAAAAGTATTTTCACTAACAACAATAGTCCTAACAGCAGCAACAACAACAACAACAACTATAATAACAACAACAACAACATTAATGTCATGTCGAACTCTTACAACCAAAAGAAAAGTGATCATCAGCATGGCATCTTAAAGAAAGGTTTGCCTTGTGCTGTTCATTTTCGTTTTAAAGTAACCCATTTCAATGATTATGGTATTAATATTTATATTTATAATATCCATAATTTTTTATGGTTATTGATGAAAATTATGGTTACGATGATATCATTTATGAATGATAACCTTTTGATCCCATTAAGGTGATAGTTTGGAATCTGTAGAGCTCACAATGGAGAGAGAGAAACAGATCATGACGTTGAGGATGGAGATGGAAAGACTGAGGGAGGAGCATGCCAGGGATATGAGGATATCCAGGATTAGATGTAGTATTCTTGAAAGTTTGTGTCTCTCTTTGTTTGTGTGTGTCACTCTCTCTCCCTCACTCTCTCTCTCTCTCTCTCTCTCTCTCTCTCTCTCTCTCTCTGTTTGTTTGCGTACCTCTTTTCTCTGTCTGTATCTTTGTATGTCCTAATTCGGGGGAACTGGGTTTTTGGATGCTAAACGAAGATTGATTGACTGATTGATGTCACTGTGCGTTTTTATGTTTGTATATGTAAGTTTTTTCTCTCACTTGTTGGCTTGTATTATTTATTGCATCTGCTTATTCGTGCTTTATTGGGAGGCATGCATTTTTTACCTGATTGGAGTGCATGCATGCATGCATGTTCGTATTTTTATTGCAAAGTGAACCCAAAAAAAATAATGAAAATTTTGTTGCAATTTTGGTTGAAAAAAAGTAGATGTTCTGAATATCATCCTAGTTATTTTATAGAAGCAGATCCCAAATGTGAATTAAAAAGGTACACATTTGATCAAACTGAACAGATTGTACCTTAGGATTTCAAAGGATTTTAAACAATCTTCCATTATGTCTAGCTTGTATACAACTACAAAACTTTGTGACGTCATCATAAATGTCGAATGACTTTTTAGAAGATTCGCACTGTGCAAGGAAAAAATTTATTAAAGAATATAAGCAAAAAGGATCAAACTTCATTGCGAAAGAATATGAATTTGATGCCTGGTTTATTTATAAATGTGTAGAAATAAAACGCTGAGATAGAATTTAAATAATGGCATATAAAAACATATGGAATTGAGAGAAGTTATTAATCAGAACTGGCGCGAATGTCATCATCTTCATCACTAAATAACTCCATCATCGCGAATGTTATTAACACCGCCAATGTCATCATACATCACACATCATCATCATCCTTTATCATCTTCTTATTTTTCATCAGATGAGAAGGAAGAGATGACAAAGAAGCTGGTGAGTTGTGAGGGAATGTTGGAGGAATCGAATGGAAAGGAAGGCAGGTTGCAAGTTCAATGTGATGTCCTCCGGGCACGACTCGATGCCTTCATGCTAGATCACGAAGAGGTAGATCGTTATTGTCCGTCTGTCTGCCTGTCTGTCCATCTGCTTATGTTCACGTCGTCTTTATTGTTTCTTATTGTGGTTGTTTGTAATGTTTTTGTGGATGGCGTGCTCCCGCTATTTGTTAAGCTGTTAGTTTTCAAGTGAATTTCTGTTTTGAAATGTACGTATTCACGTTGCAGCTGTTGGCGAAGATGTCAATCTGTGAGACGCTTCTTGACAATTTGAACTCTCAGCTCGTTGATGCCAGGGAGATGTCTGTGAGGGCAAGGGTGGAGCATGATGCCCTGACCAGTGATCTCGTGAAGAAAGAAGATGAGTTGTCCATGCTGGAAAGGACCCTCTTGAAGCAAATTGTACTTGTCTCTAAATATGTTAGATGGAGTCTCTTCGTTGCTCTACTTGGCGTTGTGCTTTGCTGCCGTTTGTTTAGTGTTTTTTATTTGTTTTTTAATTGCCTATTTCACTTGGCAGTGCTTGATATTTAATGTTCTTTCTCTTTTTGGTGATATTTGTTGTTGTTAGCGGTTATGTAATATTGTTGTCGAGTGATGAACGTAGATGATTGTTGATTGAGGATTGTTGTCTTGTCGTTCTCAGCAGAACCAACGGCCACATTGAAACGACAACACACACAACAACAACAGCGACACATAAAACACAACAACACAAATAACAGCGACAAATAACACACAACAAAATCAAACAAAAACATCGAATAACAACAACAATATACGTAGGAAGAAGAAATAGATAAGTTGAAAACGAAGCTGGAAGAAGAAACAAAATCTCACGAGAGGCAGCAAATGGAGGCTATCATTCGACTCACTGGCAGTTTGCACCAGTCACAAATGCACTGCAAACAACAACTTCTCGACTATAGCCATTCGTTATTATTTCTTTTACTCTTCATATCAACATTAATTATTATCATTTATTATTATTATTGTTATTTGTTGCTATTATAATTATTTATTATCGTTTTTATTAACATTTATTAACATGAGTTCTTCATTTTGTTATTTTTATTATTCACCATTATTTCCTATCTAACCACAAATCAATGAAGATTTTAATAATGCGTTCTTTGTTATAAACTGGCCATTTCATTTCACGAATTTAGCTTTGTCAAAATGTTAAACAAAAATGATTTGTTTATTTATTTCTTGCCTTTTCGCTGCTGTTCATTATAACTTGTCGCAATTTAAATGAGCCTATTGAACAAAACTAAAAAGTGTAAACAGAAAGAATTTGGCAATTTATGAACAAACGAAATTATATTTTCTAGGTATCATTCAAATTGGCTAATGAACATTTTTAAGAGAATAAATTATTTCTAACAGACTGGTTTTCATAACGTTGGTCTATTTCCGTTAATGAAATAAACACATGCATGTATCATAATTCATAATGTAATAATTCACGATGGTCATAATTCATAATGTAATAATTCATGATTGTCATAATTTATAGTGTAATAATTCATGATTGTCATAATTCTTAATGTAATAATTCACGATAGTCGAGTATTCGTATTTTTTTCTATTTCAAAACATTTATTAAATTATTTTTGAGTGAAAATGCAGACATAATAGTTTTAACAAAAATTGTTACGTTTTAAATGCTGTACAATTGTGTTAGATGAAGTTTAATAAATGATTTTAAATAAAACTCTACAGACATAGTAGGTGAAAGAAGTCGTGAAGCTCTTGAAGTTTTGTGTTGTATTTCATCGAGTTTCATTCATATATACAATTTCAAATACATGGTGACTAGTTGAATTACTAAAATTTTATTTTCTGACGATACCCATCTTGATTCGGAAAATAAATTAAATCTTAAAAACGAACTGATGCATAGGCCAGATATTCACACTACTAAAATTTTATTTTGTGACGATACCCATCTTTATTCGGAAAATAAATTAAATCTTAAAAACGAACTGATGCATAGGCCAGATATTCACACGTTGTTCGTTGACATTTTGTTAAAGTGAAGTAATAGTGGAGTCATTCAACAATTGGATCTGGAAGTCATGTACGAGTGTTTATATTCGTCATCGTAGTTGCAGAAAGATCTATTCCCAGAGGAATGATGGTCATCATCATCGTGCTTCCGATGACGTTGTTGATCATCCTTGTTGTAATTATTACTTTTGTTATCATCGTCATCGTCTTGCTCATCATCACTTGATTCGTCGAAGTAGTTGCTTTTCATCCGTTCGTCCGATTGTTCACCACCTACGAACGCCTCGTTCTTCATATGTTCACCATGTTCGTACAAATCTTTCGACATGCTCGTCTCGTCAGTTTCAATGCTGTCAGCTGTCTTGCGGTGAGTTTTCTTCTGTTTCATTCGTCTGTTTTGAAACCAAGTTTTTACCTGTTGATTAATAGGACGGAACATTTAATATTTTTTCACTATAATTTATATATATTTTTTAAACACAAAAAGCTATGCAAATGTGCACAGTGAGACCACTGTCTTAAGGACCCTCGTATGTAAGTTGATTTTTCTTTTTTTTTTAATTTATGATGATGTTTGAATAAGTTTGCAATAAAATGATATGACGATTTTGACTCATCGTCAAATTATGTGAATGGTCACATCGTTCAAATGATTGTTCTCCATGCAGGACTTCAACCAATCAAAATCACTTGACGGATTTAAGAAAAAAGTCATTTTGATTAAAACCATGCAAGCCTGAAGTAACATTATCCCAGATTTGTAACTAAACTTGTTCAAAATTTGACTCTTATTCGAAAGTTAAAAATGTTGCAAACCTCTCATATTTCAAGTTTAAACAGCGTACGAATGGCAGACGATCTTATATAGATAAAATTGGCGTAAATATGGAAGTGAAAAAATTGTTTTTCCGACTTTTTAATTCTCTAATAATTTTTCAAGTCAATTTTCAGACAAAGAAACACTTATAATATGTCAACCAGCATACACATATTTTAAAGGTTAAAAAAGGTTGGAGGTTCCTATGTTCGGAGCAATCAACATCCCAGCCCTGCCCTTTATGAATACCATACTGAACGACGCATCACACGCCAAGCATGTCATAGGTGGGGATTTTTTTTGTCATATTCGAACCCGGTGACTGCACACTGTGAAACAGCAGCAGACGATCTTAACCACTAAGCCACCACGCCGCCCATTTTAATGATATATATATATATATATATATATATATGTATATGTATATGTATATATATATAAATTAATAATTACTTAATTGTCCGATACTACAAACCTGAGTTTCTGAGAGATTGAGTTGGTTGGCCAGTTCAATTCTCTCCGGCGTCGACAGGTACTTCTGCTTGTCAAACCTCCTCTCAAGTCCCGACAACTGTTGGTCACTGAAAACTGTTCGTGCCTTCCTCCTTCTACTGCTGCTGCTACTGCACGCGTGTTTGCCCAGGTCTGCCGATGTACATGCCAGGGACGTGCCACCGTACATGCTCCTTATTCGGAAACCTGCTTCAGTCGTTTTGTTTGGTTTTCGTTTTATTACGTTACTACGTTTTAAACTGTTCAGAATAATTTTATCATTTTTGTTTTGATCTTGGATAACTAAAACGCCCCGCAAACCTGAAACAGAATTCAAAAGTGTGTTTGATCGGTGAATGTTCGAGAAGATTGGATGCATGGAGGAGTGAAGATGGTGGCGAGGGTGGTGGTGGTTGTGAAGCTGGTGATGTTGCTGCTGCTGCTGTTGTAATAAGTAATGCTGTAGATTGATGTTGCTGGATGGTGATGGGTGGGGGTAGGTTTGGTAGTCGGGGAGCTGCTGAGGTGCTGCTGCTGCTGCTGCTGGGTCCGCCCATGGCGAAATCGACCTGTTTGTACAGATTTCCATTAAGTTGTTAATAGATATTTTAATGAATTTAATTCAGACTCTCACTTCACTTGATTTATTTTTTTTTCATTGAAATTATGTTACAATAAACAACATTCAAGCAAGTAAGGTGTATGATCATGAACTACGGATTATATTGTTGTTTTATTCAGCTTTTTTATTATGATAAATTTACAAAATTGCGTTTTTAGAAACATTTAGTTTCTTGACTTGTTTTACTACTTCTGTGAATTAAAGAAAATTTTGGAATGATTAAAAAATTGAGTGAATTTGAATGCAGAAATCTTATTTGATACTAGTTTGCTGGTTTATGAAACATTTTTATATGTATTTTTAAAAAATAATAAGAGTCCATTGTCCCACATACGTGTTCAAATAAAATGTCGACAAATAAAAGCAATAAGTTTTAATCAGCTGCGAAAGAAGAAGAGCAGTCCAAATTTTTTACTTCCTGCAATGATGTTAGAAACAAAGTGCTAGGCCTATGCGTTTCAAAGTTTGTTGCACTGAAGAGTGGCACGCAAGTAAAAAAAATTGTCTATAATCCAAAGCAGTTGTGAATGTTTGTAAAGTTAGCGAATGAAAAAGTTTAAAAAGTCATTAAGATGATTTCAAAGATTGCTGTACAAACCTGAGCGAACCAAGTGGTGGTTTTTCAAATTTTTTAATGAGATAATTGAGACTACAGTTGAGTTTTTGTAGCGTGGAGAGCTCTTTGCAGTTCATCTCGTTTTCAATGATGTCATTTTTAATGTTGCTGCTACTGTTCAAGAACATGTGACTGTTAACAAGGCTGTTGTTGTAAATATTTTTGAGGCTATTGAAACTTGCATCGTTGTAATTATTGATAACATCGTCATCAATTTTATGTTTGTTATTTTTATAGAATGAGATGTTGTTGTTGTTGTTTTTGGTTGGAGAAGAAAGATGAGGATGTGTGTTTGTTTGGTCGAGGTTTGTTTCACTGCCGTTCGCCCCACCGATGTTTGTTGGTTTGCTGGTGCAGGAGCCACTGCGGTTCTGCGGCAGGAGGATGTCGTCGATGAGGAACGATGTTAACTTCAGCTGATAGTTCGTCATCTTTGCCCAATTTTTTTTTTCATAAATGTTAATCGATCGTTAGAAAAATGTGGTTAACATGTTTGAAAGCATGAAAGGTAAAATAATAAAGAGCTAATAATAAAGAGCTTTTGTAATGCCAGCGCTATATTTATATAACGAGAAAATTTCTCCGAAGAAGGTGATCATTAAGAAAATTTATGTCAATCAAGCGCAGGCCCAGCCTTCTTACATTTAACGCACGCCTTCGCCTGACGAGTCTGTTATGCGGAATCTTATAAGAGGGACAAGGTAGATGCGTGTTAGTCGTGCTGTTGTGTAAATTGGGGGCGGTCCTTTGGAAACAGTTGGTGGTAGATTAAAGAAATTCGATCTTAAATACTTCGGAAATTAGCTTCGATAATTTTTGAAACTTGAAGATTAAATTGGAATTAAATATTCTTAACATGTTGCAATGTGCGCATTTTGACAATTTTTGAATGTTTTTCTTTTATTGCTTCTTTTGTTGTCGTCGTCAACACTGAAAGAGATAATTTTGCGTCGCCGTGTTTTAGCAATCATGTACCGTTGTAAGCATTCGTATTCAGGAAAGTGCATCCCAATGACATTTCATCAACAATTACTTATACTGCTCTAAACCATTTTGAAATGAACATAAGCTCAACAAAATAATAAAACAAACGGTTTGCAATCATTTACAATTCGTATACATGCGTTTAATAAAACATGGAACAATACTTCAGAAGTTTTAACACTTTCTATGAAAACTTTAAAAAAAAATAAAGAAAAATGACAAGCACAAGAACAGGACTAAATTATTGATTGAGGAGCATTTTTTTCAAATCTTCATTGAACTGTGAGCGTTGTTGAGCACCTTCCAAGTTTTCTCGTGACGACCTGGTGGAAGGGATTGACTGACAGTAGTTTGGACGCTGTTGATGGAATGGAGGAATTATTTCCGAAGTTGACAACGTTGTTGCTGGAATGGAGGAATTATTTTTAATCAGCGAGTGCATCGTTCGCTGCGGGTGGTAATGCGGCTCAATAGGAAATTGTCTTCATGCGCCAGGCTTCTGCAAACACGTGACCAATAAAGTTGACCGGATGTCAGACGATATGCGTTCAATTGGGAATTTTCCATAAAAATGTTATGACGTTTGCAATAAAGTTTATTCAACGTTTATCTAAGTTATAAGAAAAGGCCGAAGAAAACAATATATGAGAAAAAAATGAATGAAAAATAAATAAATATATGTACCACAAAAAGTAGAGTCTAGGAGTAAACAATTTTTTAAAAGTAGTTCAAATAAAAAAATTATTGTACGGTTTTTATGAATAAGAAGAAACTTTATGCCAGAGTAGGTGGTGCCGATGTTTTTCTAACAAATAACAATGTGTATGTTGCTCATTAACTGTGGTTCATTCACTTTTTTTAAGTATTGTCTTCTTATAAGTATTGTCAAGTACTATCTACAACGTTATATTCTAAAGTTTGTTTTCAATAAACAGCTTATTTAAAAAAAAACTCTTAAGCAGTTTTTTGTGTTTTTATAAATCAGCTTAAAAGAGTAAAAAAAACTCTTTTATTTATAACAATATCATTACGATCAACTTTAAATAGGGAAATATTACAAAATAATTTATTCATCTGAGCCAGCCTGCCATTACTCATCTCAAAACATCACATTTTAAAGTTTTTAGAGGTTTTAGGGTTTTAAAAAGAATGATTTACTCAAGATTTTATCTTTTTCAATCCCTTCAATCTTGTTGTGTGCACGAATAAATCGTTTCAAATTTTCAACAACACATTCATAGCATGTCGCTTTTATCATCATCACCATCATTTTATATCATCGTTACCATTCGTTTCAAATTATCATCACAAATTACATAATCATTAATTGCATCGCATATCTTTGATAATTTATCAACCTGGCATCATCACTTAATCACATCATTGTGTGGCAGCAGTTTGGACATGACAACTCTGCTGTGTCGTAAGATTCATTTGATTCTGTTGCACGCGTGTTCAGCTTGGTTAGATGGGCCACATAAAACATGTCACATGCAACATACATTCAACGTACAACATAAAGCTTGCATACAACATTCAGCATGCAGGCGAAAAAATTCAGCATACACTCAACTTACAGAACAATACAACTATGCAAATATATGCAACCGGAAATAACATACAAAACATATAAGCAACATACAAAGCATGCAACATGCAGCATACATGCAACTTGGAGTATACATACAGCATACATGCAACATGCATGCAACATGCATGCAACGTCCATCTGAATGCATGTTGATTTGTTGATGAGCTATTTGAAACTTAACTGGCCTGGCTGACCTGTCTCTAAGTCTACGTGTGATTGATTGGGATGATGAGGATGATGATGATGCATGGTGATGAAGATGATGATGATGATGACGATGATGACAGGCAGATGATGATGATGATGATGATGGTGATAAATTGAGGAGATGGAAAAGGAGAAGTTGGTGGTGACGTTAATGAGGATGGCGAGGAAGAAGTGAAAAACTGGAACAACGATGGAAATAATGTATTCAATAACCGATGATCAATGAAGACGATGATGATTGTTGTGATTTTTGTCATATTTAAATGTTTATATAAAAAAAATTAACCCAAAACTTCACGGAATAAAAATGAAATTTTACTCGAAATCACAGCCATAAATTTAATATGAAAATAAAAAGTTTGATTTTCAAAATCACTTAATATATTAGCACGTACATGTGGACAAGCAATTAAAATATTACAAAAAAAAAACAATAAATACAACACATTGTACGTTGTAAATTGTATGTTGTGGGTTGCCCATTGGATGTTGCACGTTGTATGTTGCACGTTGTATGTTGCACAAGCAAGCGAGCAAGCACTAAATGTCAGAAAAGTATTTCAGTGTCAACAAATTGGATGATTGGATTACCGGTCATGTTGATTAACCCAGCAACTCCTGCTTGTTAACCTCTTAAAATTTCATTGCGTGACTCCTCAAACTGCCTTCTTATGTTTATACGCTCTGTGTGTGCGTGTCTGGATGTGTGTGTATGCGTGTGCGTGAGTGTGCATGTGTGTAAATGTGTGTATTTTTGTCTGCACGACGTGTTCAGGCTTTGTATGTGTAAGTCAGTATGTGTGTTTGTGTGTGTGTGTGTGTGTGCATGTCTGTATATGCATGCTTTGAATGCGTGCTTGTCTACTAAGAGTCTACGTATTTTGCTTTTTCCATCACGCCGGCGTGTACAAATAAACACACAAAGTGTGTGCTATCCAGTGAATTGGGTATTCCAACGCATCGAATATTGAATGAATCATTAATTGCATGCATCAGGTACTCGAATATATCATGTATCCAAATGTATCATGTATCTAAATGTATCATGTATCCAAATGTATCATGTCTCCCAATGTATCATGTATCCAAATGTATCATGTATCCAAATGTATCATGAATTCAAGTGTATTATAACTCCAAACATTTGTCAAAAAAAAATTTTCACCAACGTTTGATAACTGAGACAAGTTAACCGGAGCGATGACATTGTATTAATTGTCAGTTGCATTAATTGTATTCACCATTTTTTGAAAGTTTTCCACCACGGTCACCCTTCTTTCTCTTCCACCCAATCAGCTGACACTTTGGTCTCGAGAAACTGCTGATGCCTAAAATCAAAGCGACATTCATAAAAGCGTGTCGAGTTTGTTTATGAACAGGTAGGTAGGTTGGTTGGAATGATGGATGATGATGGTGGTAATGATAAATAGGATGATGATGATGAAGACGTTGCTGTTGATGTTTTTGTTGTTGTTGTTGATTATGATGAAGAAATGATAAAGACATGATTTTAATGATGATGATGATGACGATGATGTAAGTGGTGGTAATGATGATAAGAGTGATGGTGAAGATGATGTAAAATGGTGGTGATGGTGAAAAATAGAGTAGTGGTGGTGATGATGATTAGAGTAGTGGTGGTGATGATGATGACGCCTACAACATTTAAAACGAAGTTGCTTTTGAATATGATAACAAAGCACAATATTTTTGTGATGATGATGATTACGATGATAATGATGCTGAAGATGATAATTATCTCTATCACATCATAACGATAATTTGAGAATGGTGACGGTGACGATGATGATGACTTCATCGCTTAGACAACATGATGCTCAAATATTAGCGAAGCCAGACCAACCAAGTCAGTCTTAAAGTTAAGATTTTTTTATCAGATAATGCAATGTGTATCATAAACTCCCTCCTTGTTCATTACAAGTACAATTAGTTGAATGGATGTTTGTGATCGATCATTCGTCATTGCTCTCACAGATGGCGATCACTTTAAACCACTTCCAATGGCGAAACTATTCTACACATTAATAATTTTGCTGAAAACAATTTCGTTGATCAAACGAAAAACAAAAAGTTGTTAAAATATAAAGAAAGAATGAGGAGACCCATTTAAACAGGCTGCACCGTGAAACGGACTAAAGCTTAATTTGAAGTAACTTTTTGCGCATTTAATTATCATCACACACACACGCACAGAGAGAGAGAGAGAGAGAGAGAGAGAGAAAGAGAGAAAGAGAGAAAGAGAGAGAGAGGTGTATAAATTTATAAATTGGCCTCACAAAATATGTACATACATGCTCACACACACACACATGCCTATATCCACACATATAAATAAAAAGGCACTCACATATATGCAACAACACGCACATACATAAACACGCACGCACACTTACACAGAAATATAATAATGCGCGGCAGAAAGCATTATTGAATGAGCGAGTCATCATCATCGCTGTTGAAGGAAGCAGTCTGCGATTAATTGAAGAAATTACTGGCAACAATTTCTTTCAATAGCCGCAAGGTGCTGCTCTAAATCTTTGTTTGCGCGTTTATATACACGTGTTTCTATGCGTGTATGTGCTCGTGTACGCGTTTGTTGGTTTGTGCGTACGTGTATGTTTACATGAACGTCATCACGGACACGTGTGTATGTTTCTTACCTAACGTGTTTTTGTATAATGACCCTGTATTTAAGTTTCTCTTAAATTTATCGACATGAATTCAATTCGATGTTCGATGGAGGCACAACGAACAACGTTCACTTGCGTGTTGCATACTTTTCAATGGCACGTAGTAACAGTAAGCACAAACTGAAATAAAAAATTATTCGTCGAAATAATGTTCCGTTGAGCTTTTTTTGTGCTCGCCACCTAATTCAATTTCACGTCAGTTCCAAAGATTTTCATTTCAAAACGTTTCATTCATTATAGTTTTTTGGATATTTTAACGCCCAATCATATTTTCCTCCTACATTCGTATTAATCGAGACACTCAACTAAGTTTTCGCATGCACACAAATTTTTAAACTTTCATTAGGTTTCCACCACAAAGCAACCACCATACCACCACAAGGGACAACTGTTCGAAACAAATCCAATTATAACCACAGTTTTTTAAATTTTCAATAGGGATGACCATCTATTGAATTAACACAAGTCATGAAGCTAGAAAATCTCCACGCACGGCTCGATTATTATTATACGAAACCATCATTGGTCGTTGCGTGAAGCTACGTTGATTCAGCTGCGTCGCATGAAGAGAACGAGAAAACAAATCTCGCAAATACAAATTCAGAGCAATGCTGTAAGGTCGTGAATGAACAAGAGGAGGGAAAGTGCTCACATTAAAATGGCGTCGGCTTCGTCATTTTGCAATTAAATCGTCTGCCACAATTACATCTATTATTATTATTATTATTATTAAGTACAATTATTTGTGTTGTTGTAATTATAAAAATTGCACACACACTCGTAGCACAAACACCTAAATACCAACGTGCCTGCTTGTGCAATGATTATGCATTAGGAACAATTTGTTTGCTTGACTAACTTACATTATCGACTGATTTCTTCAATGAAATGTTGACTGCAAAATGTTGAATTTGTGTTGTAAAGCTTTTGTGTCGTTGATACAATGTTGATGTGAACAATGTTGTTGTGGATGTTGTTGTTGTGGATGATGCATTCCTGTGAGTTGAGTTTTTGTGCTGCACTATCGCGTTGATGTTTATTTTTCACCATTTGCTGTTCGTTCTTGCCAGATCGTAGCTATATTTTAATTTGTTAAATCCGAATGAAATTATCTTTTACGCTACTCTCGTTACTCTAGTCTAACGTTGAAACCGATGAGGAGTGCTTGCCAGATGTACAACTTATAAAAACGTTTCGCTCCTCGCTAATGAGCAGCCATCCTTTTTCTTCATTGAAATCGTCGCAAAAAAAATTGCAAGAGCGAAAACTTTTTAAAAGCTTAGAACCAAACACACCTCGGTAGTACAAATATTTTCAACGTCAAAGAAATTCACCTCCACCAGTAGAAACACTGTAAACGCAAGTAGCCGTGGTCAATATAAAAATCAGCCGTAAAATATTAACGAGTCGACTAAATATCAATACCATCAACAAAACATTAACATCACCAGCATAAAATAAACATTGAAACCATTAACATCACTGACGATACCATCAACAAAGTAATGACAACAACACTATACTAACAACACTAAACTAACAACAGCAACAACAGTAACAACAACAACATCACAAACAGCAGCAGCGCATTGACAAGAACATCATTAACTTCAGCAGAACAACAACATCCCCATCAGGATAATGATGATAATTACTGATCCAGCTTCCCTCACATCGCAGACTCCATCCTCACATTATCTTCCTTCTTGTATAATTTTCATCTTCAAACGAACTTTTGCGCTAAAATAGAATGCACGTTTCTTTAAGCTTGCAAAGGCGCTTGCGAACGAACATAACCAGGTACATACTTGTTATACCTATCTATATATATGTATCTACTGCATTTATCTCTGCCTATAATTATCTCTGTATCTATATTTATCTATGTATCTATATTTATCTATGTATCTATATTTATCTACGTATCTACCGTATTTACCTATGCATCGACATGCGTGTGTGTTTATCAATTTCCACTGGACTGGCGCGCTGGATTAACTAATCAAAATACCTGAGAATGTTTGAATCAATATCTGAGAATGTTTGAATCAATACCTGAGAATGTTTGAAAAACAGTAGGTCTTGGCTGGAAAATGTTACAAAGATATAGCGGCCGATGTAATAAAAAACCATTTTCGTGTCAACTGAAATTATGCATTTGTTCTTTTTTATATAAAAGAATGGGTAATATACATAGAGTAGAGTATATACATTCTAAATTATATATGTATATTATATTTTATATATATGGAATGGGTATTTTTTCAAAACAGAAACAAACCTACCTAAATATCATGAAAGGTAAGTAAACATGCCAGTCGAAATGCGCTAAAGACAATTGCTTTGGACGGCTTATCTTTATCCATTTAAATGTCAAAAGATCTTACAAACTTTGAGTAACGAGAACAACGGAATAATACATGCTCTTCTGAAAGCAAAACAATCGCGATTTAAAAACAGAAAAATGCAACATTTTGGAAGCTAGTTAAATTGAATAACTATCTGAATTCACAACTATGAATATGTGAAGAAAAATAACATGAGGATTATCAAACAAGTTGTTAACAAACTATTGCCGAATTGTTTGTTGTGAACGTGATATCATTATTTAACTGATACAGCATACAAGTTTTACTTGCTTGATATATGAAAGTACCTCTCAATTGACACAAGTATCATTTAAATCAGGGGTAGACAAACTACAAAAATATGCCCACCCCTGATACAACTACCCCTTAATTAGTACAAGTATCATTTAATGATATTTAATCGCCTACTATTTATCAAACTATCACCAGCAAATAATTGATAAACTTATACAAAAGATAAAAGCACCTAGAAGCAATTTTTTGTAAATACGAAAAAATATTTGTCACAAGCTAGCAGCACACTGAGCCCACTAAAGAGGTAAGAACTTTTCAACCGAACAAAAAATAATTAGACGAACGATTCCAAATAATGGTTTTTTTCATTTTCATTCATTGAAGAAACATTTTAGACTGCTTGTCATGGCATGTTTGGTAACGTTGAGAACCGAAACTGACAAAACCGGACAAACAATTTTATTAATGTGGACCATTTTATGCGTTATTTTCCCTCACACTATCCATCTAACGATATTTTTGTTGTAAAGAATCTATTTGAGTAGTAGTAGACGAAAGTCATTTTTTCATGCAAAGACTTTCACTTATGTGAATAATACGTGTTTTATTCCAAAACTTTACCTCTTCAATCACTGAAGTTATTTCAATATACGCATAACAGCCGATGACTGTAATGGCCGCAAGTCCAATGCCGATAAAATATTGTTTACATTCATATAAATGTACACACACAAAAGTATGTATGTATATATATATATATATATATATATATATATATATATATATTTACATAAATACATACATATACATACATACGTAAACAAAAGATTGAAAGTGAAAGAGGAATAAGAAGAGGGAAGTGTGAAAAGAGTATAGAAGAGAGAAAAAAACAAAAAAAAGAATAAAGATAGGAAGAGATAGAAAGAAAGAGAGAGAAAGAGAAAATAGAAAGAGAGTGAGAGGAAGAAAGAGAGGGTAGATGGAACAAAAGGTACTCAAACGGTAATAATTTCGTGAGTTTCAGTTGTCGAATATCCACAAAATGTTAATGCCTGACATGCCGAGACTCATTCTCCTGTTTGTGATTAAAATTTTATTGCCTCTTTATAATGTAAACAACTTTTAAGAATCAAATAGTGAGAAAATGAAACAGAAAATTTAGTTGTGATTGAATGGGAAGATTAAGTGCGTCACTGAATGCACTTCAACAACTAAAGCAGCATTTTGTTAAAACCAATTTTCCAAAAAAAGATGATTAGAGGCATGAAAGTTTCTTAGAAACGGCTCGGGAAAAATAACATAAAAATTCTTGGGCATAATTATCTGAATGACATGAGAAAAGACTGACTGACCCAATTGTGCCATGTTCCTTCGTTTTTATGAAATAGAAGAACAACAGGATGGCATGGAACAAGTTCAATCGACCCTGCAATAGTGGAGACAAAATTATATTCACTCATTTACAAACCAAAGTCAACAATTTTTCAATAATCACATTTATTAATTAAAACGTTATACGGCATATGAAATGCACATGCTCACGAAGCACCTAATACAATTTCATAATAAAAATATTTAAATATATAAAGAAACTAAAAGTAGATCATCTAAAAAAATGTAACAGACCCTTTTAATTTTGTAGAGGGAGCCATTGTATATGACGTCATAATGAGGGGGGTGCACATCTCCCTCCAAGAAATATATGCCATCCTTCATTTCAGATACACCTTAATTGGGGTTTCTCAAATTTATCAATCCAAAATAACGTTTGAGAAAATGTATCCAAGTCAATTGCTGATGATGTGTCAGGCGGAATGTGCAATCATTCTAAGAGTTTGTGTACAGGAATATTTCATTTTTCAGTGGAAACATGAAAAAGTTAACAATGGTACAAACAGTGGATGATGCATCAACAATTTAATTGAAAGGTTCTGAAAATGTGAACAACAAACCGGTTTTGTTGGAAGCTCTGATGAGATGTTGATTGGTGAATGGCTTTCCGTCTGAAAAGGTGGGGTGAGAGGGCAGTCTCATGTCCAGGTAGCAACACAAACAGTGCATCAGCAACTTTTAGTTTTTATTACAAATTATTACAACATTTAACGAACTATGCAGGAGAACGAGTTAATAATATGAGGATATTATGTCGCAATAATTGACTTTGTTAATGAGTACTGTTGAAATTGTCATCCTCTACTAATAAAAAACACTTGGAAGCATCAAAGTTTTCTAGGCAAGTCTCAATTCAAATTTTTGAATGTGAAATGACTTCTATTAATTACAAAACTATCTATTAAAAGAACATGTAAATATAATTGCATCATACAATGATGATAAGAATAAATATCTAAGGCAAAAAACAAGATAGACGACATGATGGGATGTGGATGTAATGAGAAACAATCAACCAACAGCGGAATCAGTGGGAAGGATCTCCTCCCATCTCCTGCCTCCTCTCATCTCTCCACCTCCATTCCATTTGAAACAACTCAAACCGCCACCAGAGTTCAGCTCTAAATTATGTACCACACGTGTTTATGTCAACGTATGAAACATTGAAATGGGGTAAAGTTAACATTTAAAAATGGGCATATATTAGAACAGAGGAACAATGAAGTCAGGCTTTTAGTCATCTCTCACTAGGTTTTATTTCTGTTTAGGTTAGCCTATGGTTGAATTATTTATAGAAGCTTTGTTGAAAAACAAACAAACACATAGACAAAACAGAAGAAAGGACAGACAGACAAATTGACAAGCAGACAGAAAGACAGATAGACAGACAGACAAACAAACCTTTGACCCTCTGAACAACGTACTCCTGGTTAGATGATATCTCCAGGAAGGGAAGAATGTTTGAGAGATGAGGCAGGAGGTGTGTCTTAGTTGTGGTCAACTGCTTTAAAGCTGTAATTGACACACCTGCAAATACATTCATGTTGTTCTGGAATGCAGATGATTGACAAGTTGTTAGGTGTAGTGCTAGTCTGGTTATTCATTGTTAAATGAGTTTTAACATTATGAAAAGATGGACAACAGAGAAAGTGATGCAGACAGACAAACAAAAAGATAGACATGCCGACAAACATAATATGCTTACCTCCAACTTGTACATCTTCCATCCCAGCACCAGCCAATAATGAGTTAACAGATGCCATCTCATCAACCAACTTCTTCAGAATTGTACCACTGAGATACTGCAATCATACATAAAAACAACTAATGGCAAATAGTGTGATGAGAGATGATGTGATGAAAGATGATGTGGTGAAAGATGATGTGATGAAAGATGATGTGATGAAAGATGATGTGGTGAAAGATGATGTGGTGAAAGATGATGTGATGAAAGATGATGTGGTGATAGCGACCTTTCTTAGTCTCTCAGTCCACAGATCGAGTTTGTTAGAGACATCCAAACTGGACCAGGCCTTAATGACGTTCAGAAAATTTTATTAATTAACTAAAGTAACCTAACACCTGGATATTAGCATGCTATTTAGCATTTTATTAACGTCAACATTAATTAGCAGCAAAACTGAATGCAAAAAAAAAAACAAAAAAAATCCAAATAATTTTTCAACGAAGCTTGAGCCTAATGTTGCCAACAACTTTTAAAAAAATCTCTCATAAAAAAAAGCTCTTTGCAAACAATCCTATGTTCAGCTAATTCAGATTCATTTGCAACCTTCATATTTTTATATTGATTTAAAAAACATAAAATATATGAGATCGCATCAAAAAAATTTTCATCAACATTTTCAAACATGAAAAGCTAAAAAGAAAAAATACTAGAAGTTGGTGAGCAAAAAATTTGTTGAAGACACGTGAAATGTATTTTAAAAAATTATGGAGTATGTAATTTAATGTTATATGTAATTTAATTACACCATTATGCGAGCTAGGTCATTGGAACAAACTTCAACTCACATCATCTGCATTTGAATCGGAATTCAAGAATGTACCGCCGGTTGAATGGGAAGTGTTCGTCTGCTGAGCAGGTCGTGCCAACTGGTAGATGTTCGGAGGGTAAATTGAAGTACCATTCAGGTGTTGGTGATGATAATGATCCAGTGGTGGTGATAATGGTGGCATGAGTTGACTGATTGGTGAATGTTGCTGTTGGATTTGGGCATAGTTGTAACTGCGTGGACTGTGCAGGAAGGTTCCACCACTATTCCCCAAAGCCATTTCAACTGGAGAATTTCAAATTTATTGTGTGTGTGTGAGATAATGAAAAAGTTTTATAATTAGAAAATTTTGAATAATGCAATTTTTTTAATTTGAACATATGTTCTTTCCATTAAAATATCAAGTCAAATAACTTTCAAATTGTTATAATATTTGTTAAAAATAAATCCACAATTAACTTTAAATACAATGTCAAGTATATTAATTATATATTATGATATATGTTGTGGTGAAATTATTTTAAAAATTAAAATAACCTGTTTTATAAAAATGAAAAATCTACTAAATTTAAATTGTATAGAAAATAGTTAAACAGTTGGTCACTGTTTAGTATTAAATTCTCAATACACGTGAAAATTTAAAAAAAAAATTTCAATTAATATCAGCTAAAATTTGAAAAATGTGATACAGACCTCTAACAACAACAACGACAACACACGTTTAGACGACATTTTCCCCGAGATTGGGGGTTGCCGTTTGGCTACCTATGATGAAACCGAATGTCATCATAAATATTTCATTGGCTAATTTTAACGCAGGATGCCCTTCCTTACGCAACCACAGTTATAAGCGGTGGGCCTAGCCTTTGATGATCCAACATCACTCACAAGGCAGTGAGGGTCAGTTTAATGTCATAACCAGGACATGATACAGACCTCTGTTAATAATAAATGTTGATAAATAAATACCCTTTACATACCCCTTCTGCATCTCAGTTCATTTTCATTTTGTTCCTTGAGGAAACTCTTTAAGGAATGCACATCTTCTATGACGTCATCATGACTTCCTGTGGATTATTATCATTTAAGTGCATTTTTAGTACTTTTTACCTATAATTAAAAAATCTGCATATAATAAAGTATGCAAAACCAGAGAAAATGCTGCCTACTTATCTGGAGATAGTGAAGAACACCCACTACCTATCTATTAAACTTTCTCTACCTTCTCTGGAGTTCTTAACTTTTATTCTCTCTCTCTCCCTCTTCTCTCCCTCTCTTCATTCCTGTCTTTCTCTCTTTTTTATCTCATTTTCATTCTTTGTTCACATTTTTTGAATGAACATCATCTCCTAGTTTTTTTTTGTGCAATGGTTTTCTGTTTTCCTAAGTTTCCTGATAACAACCTTTAAAAATATTCCCTTGATATACATAGAAAAAGAAAAGAATAAAGAGAATTGATGGTGTGATGTAAAACTGAAACATTGCACAACTACAATGATCATGATGAACTACGGGGAAATAAGTAGAAAGATGCCAATGATGATGAAGATGATGAAGAAGTAAGAAGTAACAAACTATTGAGTGACTTGAATGATGCATTGGCACTGCTGAATGAATTGTTTGCAACTTGACTGTCCGAAAGGTTCTGTTTATAAGAAATGAAAATTTAATACAAGAGCCAAAATAAGAAAGTCTAATTTTGACATTTCCAACTTTTGATTTTAGAGAAATAATAATTAATTAAATTTTCAATTGAACAAAAAAAAATTATAAGAAACTACTAAGTAGCTTCCAAAACTGGAGTCTAGGCTGTTGTTTAAAGCATGACAGTTGTACAGATCATTGGAGGTCGAATGTGACGTGCGAGGTGTGCTCATACTCAGGTAGCTACTGTAATGACTTGGCGAGTATTCTGGCAGTTTCTCCATCACATGACCATTCAACACTGGAATATTGTTGGATGGTTCACTCTCCATCGACACAAAACCTGGCTCTAGTATACAAAATTTATACCAAAAATTTTAATGAAAGTTAACACAAACGTAAGAAAAAAATAAGAACTTAATAAAGCAAAGACTATTTAATTAAATATTATTAAAAATTTAATTTAATAGCTCTAATAAAAATAGCTAAATATAAATAGAAAATAGGCTGTGTCACTGAATATTGATAAGATCCTACCAAACCAGACTAACCGTCATCAGAAATATTGCAGGCCTTCTTCAAGACATCAGTAACAACAAGTGGCTTAAGTGTTTTCACCTTCATGTACTTTATCAGGTTACAACATGCATTCAGGATGAACAAAACTTCAACTAGCACACCTAGCATATTATTGTGGTTGGTTGGAAAATTAATTGTATGATTTACACCTATATTATAATTATATTATATTATAAGCTAAAAGGATAAAATATTTACCAATGTACCACATTTTAAAACTAGGGAACATCAGATCCAGTGCCATTATAAATGTCCCATAAGACCTGTCAATTAAATGATTCAAAGCATTTAATTTGTGTTGTATCAAATGAATAATAATTATTTCCCAATTAGACATACAATTATAAACCTACACTTTAAAATTTTAAATTAAATTAGTATTAATTAGTGGTTAGTCATTAGTAGACAATCACATTGACATTGAAAATTGATTAATTTAATTATGAGAGAAAAGAGAATAAAAAAAATTTAAAATAAAAAATCATAAATAAATTTAAATTATAATAATTAAAAAGCAAAGAAAAAGGTCAAAAAATTCTGACATTTCCAGATGTAAAATGAAGGCGACAAATAAGTTGACGACCGCCCAGAACATGTTGGTACTGTGTTGGAAGTGCAGTCTTCGAATGTCAGACACCTGCTTCACCAGAGATGAATTGAACCTCTCGTTCATTAAAATCATTTTTATCACTTAGAAAATAAAAGAGAATAAAATAAAATAATCTGCAACAGATGTCGCTCGATTTTATTATTTTTTTAAACTTTTTCCGGATCAAACAGACACCCAATTGATTAAGTTTTGCCGGCTGGTTGTAAACAAAACAAAGAATATACAATTAAACATTGCATGTTGTTTTGTCTATATTCTTAAAATGTCAGGCTTAAAAAACATGAAAAAATCATTGGCTTAAACTAAAAATAGTGAAGTGAGGTGCTGAAACGCTGTTAAACAAAAACAAATGAATATTTTAAAATAAGCACAATAGTAGAGACTTGCGTATTTCTGGCGCTGCACGCAGAACCTGGGAAGTTAGGGAGAAATAAGCGCAAATTGAAAGGGGTCTGCAATTGAGTCCAGAGAAAGTTGTCTGAACTCAATTGCAAGTAAAAAATTCGAAACGATATCGCAAGAAACCAACTTGCAAAGCAGATTAGTTAATATACAAAAAAATAAATTTAAAATGTGAACATTGTTGCAGTTGCGCTTATGTAAGAGAACACCGAACCAGGAAGAGCAGCGAGCGGGAGAAGAAAAGAATAGTATTCGTTTTGATAGGCTGGACACGTGTTTCGTTCCTACCAGGGACTCATCAGCAGCCCGAATACCCATCAGAATAGTTATCCAATCCGACAACATATCTGCTAAATGTCGTATGACAGACTGATGAAAGCTGAAATAAGGAAAAATTTAAAGCTAAAAAACTTAGTAAAATGCCAATAAAAGAATTTATGACGTCACCAACTGCTTTGGAACTGGAGTGAAAACATTGGACTCAATAAAATAGCAAATGATATATGGGGGCGTCCTGTGGCTGATCTAGGCTCTCCTAGGAGGACCGGAGAGGCTATGGCCTCACCGTTGTGAGCAGTGTTGGTGTTAAAAGCCAATAGAACTCGGTTTTTAGATATGAATATTTAAGAATTTTAGATTTTAGATACGAATATTTATCCTTATGTACAGTGCACTATGATTGAACTATTTTGGGGAATGTGACGCGAAACTTTATTATTAATTTATCATTTTACACTTACACGATAAAAACCGTAGTTCTTTGTGCATTTGAATATGATCACTTATCATGGTATGATACGACTACTTAGTTACATAGCAACCTAATTTGCTTAAGGAATTATCACGTCGAAATTTTCGTGCCTCTAGTTCTTTATTTATTAATAACAATTTATATAACTGCTATCTCTTTTTACAGTTTAATGTTTTTTTTAATGTTTTATTCTGCACGTGACCCGACGGTTTAATTGAGTTTATTTACTAATTTATATATAAACGTCACTCCGCTTTCAATAAAACTTTTTCACTTTTTCTTTGTGTTCGTGTAAAATCAGCTGTCCTTTTAATTGTTTAATTGTTAAGATTGTATGGCGCCAAAAGGTGTTTATTGCTAACAAGCCGCTCTGTGAATAACACTCACGGTATAACAAAACAACCTATGCAGATGAGCATATATAAATTTATGTATAAATTTATTCATTCATACGTTTATTGCTATTCTATATTGTTATTTATTTTAAGTATATGATTGCTATCTACGGTTTATAATTAGCGTTGTATCGTATATTTACAATGTACTTAACAAAAGTAAATTGTTCGTCATTTAACGCGAAAAATAAACTGCCTAAAACAGATTTATATATATATATAGTTCTTTTATATTTATTCTTTGTAAAACGGTAAATCTGAGTCTTTGTTTGATAGGTTGATTGCATGGATATATATCCATAGGTGATTGTAAATATTGAGCTCTACACTATTTATTGGCTCGTAACCACGTGATTGTGTCTTGCTTTTAAAGTGTTTTCATTTGAGCAAAAGTTGCAGTAGTAGTCGTTGGACATGAAATTTATTTATTTATTTATTTATTTTAACAAATTTCTAAGTTAATTATTTTTTTTCAATTATTTACTTTATTAGTGTCTTATGATGTCGCTAGAGTTTAATTGAATTGTAGTTTTTAGTTTTTAATAATTTATGTATTTTTTTTATTAATATTAAAAATTAAAGTTTAATTAAAATATAATTATTAAATATGTCGATCGTGCGACAAAAATTAAAAAAAATAATATTCAACGGCAAAATTACCGGATTACATCGGGCGGATACATCGACAACAAAGTCAAAAAATAATTCATGGAACTAAAACTTCACAGTTTGGGTGGTTACGAACCAGTAATCTACAGTTGGCCTCTTGTAAGTTTATTTTAATTTTTGGTTCACATTTATCTTTTTAAACCTTTTAAAATTTATTCACAATTATTTTATAACTATGTTTTAGAAATTTTAAATTTTTTAAAATATTAAATTTCTTCAATTTCTATATGATGGTGGTTATTTCTGGTTAAATGTGGTTATGGTTATCGTTATACATTTTAAAGTGGTTATAACATTTTGTGTGTAAGTGTTTATGTTAATGTTTATAATAATTCATCTAATCACCAAAATATACAAATGTAATGATTTGGATGATCATTAAAATGATACAAAACTAGAGTAGGGGAAACTGTTGTGCCACCTAACTAAATATTCTTCTTGTAATCAATGCTCTGGCTGTTCAAATAAGAATTCATTTAGAGTTCAGTTTAATATTTTTGCTTAGACTATTCATTAGGTTGTAAATCATAATTTTTGAGTAATATTTCAAGATAATTTGAAATCTAAACAGTTATTAAAATCTGCTTATATATAGTTGTTTTAAATTTAAATCAATACAACATTTTTATGTAATTCATCATGGAGTCATTTCTCATAGAGGATAATTACACTGAATGATATAGTTTTGCCTGTTTGATTTAAATAATGTTATCCATTTGGTTTACTTCTTAATTTCTTTACAAATTGAATTTTCAATTCCAGGAAAGCAAAGATCAAGAATGTGAAATTATAGAGGCAATCAGGTGGGTTGTTGAATTTAAGCTTTATACATTTATTCGTGAAATTAACTAACTGTAGATGATCTCTGACTCCTGCTGCTGTTGAAGATTTATTATCTTAATGCTTTTTATAGCCTTTAATGATATGCATCTGCTGATTTATAAATCTTAGAGTTGCAGACATTTACAGCTTTGCACTTGTGTAACTCTCACTCATTGAATGAATTTTCAATATTTTATTCATTCATTATTCACACCTGTTCCTCTTACTCTTACAGGGAAAGTTTTTATGTTTTGTTTTTGTTTCTGCACTCCACTACACTACAATCTAGGAAATGTTTTGTTTTAATTAAATGAAGAACAATTCATCATGTAACTGAGCGACAATTGGTAATTCACATCTGCTTAAGATTAATTTTCTTGGTATTATTCTGTGATGGGTTTAATCATTTATTTTAATTTTCCACATAATTCACCTGTGATGATGTTTAACACGTCTGCTAACTTTTATAAGCATGTTTCTTGGTAATAATGTTACATTAACAATTGGTTAATTTATAGCACCTATAGTATGGTAACTATAGCACCTAGTTCTCTTTTTAAAAAAACAATTATTGCTTACAATCAAAGGGGTTAGTTATTTGCATATGGAAACTTTCTAAACACTTCTAATGTTTGAAATTTTTGAACTAGCCTAGGTAAATAATGATATATATATAGTATATATGTATATATATATATATATATATGATATATATAATAATGTATGTATGATGATGATGCTCTTGAGTTTTGAGAATATTTTCTTATTTCATTTTGTAATATATTTGTATCCAAACCCATGTACTGACTGACACACGCACACACACACGCAAACACACACGCATATATATATATATATTATAAGCATGTGTTTATATTTTCATAAGTTCAATATTTTATACGCACATATATATATATATATGCATTATTTTTAGTACAAGTTGTTAAATAACCTATGATGGACATAAAGGACAGTTATTATTAGCATTCTTGTTTAATTATTTATCAATACAGATTATCAATAGCTAAACAGCTTGCACACTTACATTGTACATATGTATATATGCATTTATATGTATATATGTGCATGTATGTATGTATGTATGTCTTTATACCTATACATATGCACACTTATATTGTATATATGTATGTGTAACGCCACATACATTGGTTATTGCTTATAGCCTAGAATGTGTTTAATGTTCATGAACATCATCCATAACAATAGAATGCCAGCTCATGCTTACATGCTCCACATACATGTCTATGTGTGTGTATAGGCAATAACATTGGTATACATAAATGTGCTGACAAATGTATAAACACAAACACACACACACACACACACACACACACATATATATATATATATTTATTTATTTATTTATTTATTTATTTATATGTTTGTAAACATAAATGCAAGCAAGTAAATACAAATGCATTCAAACATACTCATGAATAGAATGTCTTTGATTCATATTTTTGCATCTACACTTTCATATAGGTGTGCATTTGCATGTGTGTAGGCGAATGCATGCACAAGCACATTCTTGTTCAATCATATTAGCCTATATACAGATTTTTATTTGTATGTTATATGTTGATATGTTTGTGCCTTGTCAAACATTTATATGATATTAAAAAATATATTTACACACACACATATAGAAATATATATAATATATATATATATGCTGGTATATATATATGTATATGTATATATATATATATATATATATATGCATACACATTAATGTATGTTGAGACATGCATTAATTATAAGGACTGTTGTAACTGCCTTTGTTAAGTTACTGTGCTGGAAAATATGCATGTGCTTATGTGCCTGTTTCTAATGTTTGCCCTGTGAATGAATGGATTGAATGCCTGTGCTCCATATATCTTCATGTCTTATATATATATAAATGTATATATATATATATATGTGTGTGTGTGTGTGTATTTGTGTGTGCTTATTATGGTTCATGTTGGCTTATGTTTGCTTATATAATTATGAGTGTATGTGTATGCAAAATCGTGCACCTACAATTACAAACAAACATTAACCACACACAAATGCACATACATGTGTATGTATGTATAAATGGTAATAATATATGTTTATTGTAGTAATCTATGTACACACACACACATACACACACACAGATATATATATATATATATATTATAAGTATATGAAGTTTACTTAAAGACCTAAAACATTTGTTGGGAAATATCACTGCATTTTCAGCATTGATTAGTTTCTTGGTTTATCCTTGTTGGTATGCAAGGTTTAAGCTTAGTAAATTTCTGTTGTGAACTGAAAATGTTTCCATTTAAGATATCCTCTTTCCTCTACTTCTCAAATTGCAATTGTTATTTTTATAATTTGACTACATCCTAATTCACTGCTGCTAACCAGCATGTGCCTGTTAACTTGTAACACTATACTATCCTTCTTATTAATTTTTTTTGTGTTTTCATGTGTTTTATGTCATATGTTTTGTATGAATACCTCTACATACACACACACACACACCCATATATATATATATATATACACAGTACAACTAAATTTATTGAGCTAAGTTACTCAATAAATTACTTATTAGTTCTTTTTTAATTTAGCCAGTTTAACTATTAATTCATTTAATACTTCGAAAATATATGTTGAATGTATGACAGCTCTAAGTATGGTTTTTATAATTATCAAATGAGTTCTCCTACTAATAAATGAATATTTATTTTCAGACAAATTGTATTGTTTCTCAATTTTTTTTAACCAATAAATCACTATTTACATTAAATTTGGCATCCACCATGCTATCTTGTAGAGACCCTTTTGAAGCATGTTTTTTGGCCTGTGGTTAATTGAGATCAAATGTTGTGGAAAAGACTTTTTTCAAACATCTTATGTTTGTAATATTGTATGAATGAATATATGATCTCAGTTTAGAGAGGTTATTATGCCGCTAGGTGAATGAGTGATTTAAATTATTGAAATATGGAAACTATCTCATTCTGTTGATGGCTAGAAGAAGAGATGAATCTGGAGGTGATACATTGAGAGTTACTGAGATAAATTGAGAAAGAAAGTGAAGCAGGGGAGAGAGAGAGAGAAATAGAGAGGGAGAGAGGATCTGGAAATAACTTGATAACTTTAAATATGTATGGAATGAGCTGGTAACTGATGTTGACCAGCAAATGAATTGAATTCTCATGTGGGAGTTACACCACAAAAGAAAAATAAATCAGCCAGTGCAATGATTGATATATATTTCTTTAGTGGCTATACAATAATATAGTGTGATGCAATGCTTATGTATTTATTATCAGCTTGAGTTATAATTACTATGTTTAGTGGTAAATAATATTTAATGATAATGAATTTAATACTATTTTAAATCAGTTTCGCTTGCCAAGAAGAACAACCTCTGCAGAATAGTCTCAACAAGATATTAGAGGGCTACATCATAAATAAGTTTGTGCACTTTTATGAACACTTTTTATTTTAAATTGTCTGATCAGGCTGTTATAATTAATTACCTGATGAAAAGTTATATTCCATATTACATTTTAAATAAATATATTTTTGTTCAAATTTTATTTTTACAATAAATCATGTTTAACTGAATAATTATTGAAGTAATTTAATTACATAACTCTTTGCCATGGTCACATCATCTGGTTAGTGTTGTTTAATTTTATTTATTCCTGACACAATCCAATCTGGCATCTCATTTTCTAATGCACTGGCATTCCTCTATTGCTGCTGCTGTTGTTTTTTATATTTCTGTCTGTACCTTGTTAGTTGCAGTTCAATTTGATCTTCTACATTCAGGCAGGTGTTTTGGTTATTGTTGTTGTTGTTGTTGTTTGTACATTGTGACATTTGCCCATTTGACACCTGATGAATAACATGGGAATGAGATAAATGATAGCTATGTCTATATTCATTTTTATATATTTATTTATATTTTTCATATTTGTATTCATACAGTCTTCATTTGTGTGTTTGTGAGATAGTTAGTTGTTCAACCCAATTTGAAATTTTATATTTCAACGTGTTAGATGATTGGAAAATAATTCCAAATTATTTTTATTGTCTTATTTCCTTTGTATCTGCTATAATTTGAGGTTTTTTGCATTTAATTTTGTTATTCAAGATGAAAATACTTTAAAATATGAATGAAATAATGTCTATTCTAAATGTTACAACAGTTACGAAAGCATCAAGATGGTCTGCCAGAAGTTCAACAGGGCAGTTGATGACCTCAGGTTCATGGTTAGTCATGCATTCTTTTATCTCTCATTCACATTTGATTCAAATTTTTTTTGTTAAATCATCAAAGTTTAGCGACATTCTACAATCATAGAATCAAATAGCTTCTTTGATGAATCTGTAAACTTTTTGATTTACTAATTAGATTTCCATTTAAATTATGTTTGCTAACCAATTAACAAATGTTTACCTGCCAAATTATATTATGATCTTATAATGTTTCTGCTTTCACATGAGCACAATTCAACGCCCCATCTTCTGTGGAAATAAATTAGATCTGCATACATTTCCAACAACATTTTATACAATCAATCACAATTGATCATTTTTCTTGTTTGCTTAAACTGAGTTAAAAGTAGCAGGCCAGATCATATTTAATGTTGTAATCTGCAGGCTAGTTGTTGAATGCTTGGTAGCCATAATGTTACTTATCAGTTGAATGCTGATATGATGATGGTTGGGGGTGATGGTGATGTTGCTGGGATAGTGATTTGATGATGTTGGTCTGATGATAGTTTCGGTGTGAGTGATGTAGTCAAGATGATATTTTATTTTTTTGGTGCAGCAATATCTAATAGGAAGGCTCGAGCTTGGTTTCCTGTGTTTGCAAAATGAATTTTTTAGTAAATGGTAAGTTTTTCTTTCTGGAGAATAGAGTTGAAAAGGTGAGATATATGTTTGAAAACACATGGAATATGCATGCTATGTGTCATGGAGATTTACTGACATTGTAATTCAAGGCACATGTCATTCATGACGTTTGTTTATTTGTTGCATATATACACATACACATGGGCATGAAAAGATAAATGTTTCAGACCTGCTCATCAAATTCATCAGCTGCTGTTGAATTACAGGATTAGTATTGCAATATAAATCACAATTTGAAGATGTTAAACATTTTTTTTCATCAAAGTGAAACATGATTTTTTTCTGTTACTTTAACAAAAAATTTATTTGCCTAAAAAATCTTTAACTTTCACTCCAGAGTTTATTTCTTATAATTTGATGTAAAAATAATTTGTTTATTTCATGTTTATGAAGCAATAAAATTAAGTGCCTGTCTTCGGGTGGGGATCTTATTCATCAGTGTACATGATGAGTTTAATAAAAAGTACTCATAGAAGACTTACAAGTGGTTGTCATTGTTATTTAATTTATTACTACTACTTCAACAACTACTGCACTCCACTGCACTCCACTGTTTATTGATTTTTTAAAACTAGTTTTCAATCGTTTTTTGAGGCTTCTTAATGAAATAAGTAAGTAATCGCTAGCAAACGTTGTTCGTAAATATATAGGAAAAGTAACAAATGCTTAAAAATACGGGGGAACATTATATTTCCGTCACTGCGGTGAGATGCATATCAATGAGTGGTGGTGCATCCACCATGCAGAATTTCACAGCAGGTCTACAACGTGAGGAGATCATGTGAATCAGATGCTTTCAGAACATCACACATGCACGCGCGCACTTACGCGCGCACTCACGCGAACATAAAATGCACGCACACACGCACGCGTGCACACACTCGCGTATCTGCTTATTTGCATTCAAAACACTTGCACACACTGTAGTGCTGCATAAATATGTCACCATGCTTTACAGTTGTGGCTGTTGTGCGTGTGCGTCTTCGTGCACATCTACATATGTATTGTATATGTGTGTTTCTATGTCGAATGTAATGGTTGTGTAATTATATGTATACATCTGTTTGTCTATATCTGCTCATAATTTTCTGTGTGTATATGGGATGTTTAATGTTGAAAACATGTGGGCTTGTTTTCACATTCTTTTTTATTGTCATATCTGCATTGAATAGCATCCTTAGTTGTGATGAAATACATTCCTTTCATTACCAAGGCAATTGCATGCTTCAAATGTAGGATTGGGATGTTACTATGTAATATTGTAAGCATGTTGAGTAGTGTTATGATTTTTATATCTCCCTAATTTTCAATCAAATATTTTTTATGAAAACTATGTAATTAGATTTTTCTTAACTAGTTCCCTATCTAAATTTCAAAATGTGAAAGGATTTTTTTTGCAGCTCAATTTATGATTTGAGGCTGCATGCAGCACACATTCCTTTCATTATTCTCCTATTATTATATTACAAATTTACACACAAATTTTGAAATACTTCATTACTTATTTAATTTTCTCTGATAAATTGAATCTCTGTTATCATGAAGAAATGCATTAAAGAATGTAGGTCACTGAATGTATGGTGGTTGAAATATTTGCTGTGATGTATGTATGTATGTATGTATGTATGTATGTATGTATGTATGTATGTATGTATGTATATGTATGTATGCATGTATGCATAGGATTGGAATGATGTATGATTTTCTGGTTGAGTAGATATGTTGTTGATAAGTTATTATGGACAAGATTGCATGATGGAAAATGCTAGGAAGGTAGGTAGGTAGGTGTTTGTGTGTCAATGCATCTCACATATGATTGATTATTTCTTAATTAATGAAGTTCATTGATGAAATGATTGATGGCTAATAATGTATATAACCTGGATAGTTTTTTTCATATATATTAATGCACAACTTTATATATAACTTTGTGCTGTACCTGACTTGTTGATACACATAACCTGGGACGAAATGGAACAGCTTTCCTTTGTTTGTCACATGTACTTGCATACACAGAGGATTGCTGTTAATGATTCACTAATCATTCATGCCCCATGATGCCAGTTTATTAAACTTACTCCAGGATATTGTTTGCTTTGTGTGGTGTGAGTGTATGCTTTGCATTGTTACTCTAGTTTTCTCATATGAAGATTGTTTTTTTCTCCAATGATGTTCTGCATCAATGCAGCTCTCCTGACAACTACTCTCTCTTATTATTTCTTTCTCTTCCACATTTGCACACCCACTGATCTAAGCATCATATCATCGCGTGCAATTCTTAGGATGAGTCCTATTCAAGTTTTGCTTAGCCTGCACGTAAACCAACCCCTCAGTGTTGTTGTTACCTAGACTAAATTGAACCTTTTGTCATCAGCAATTTGAATCCAGCTGATTCTGTTTAATGGCAGTTTATTGTGGGAAAGGCCACCAATTATCTACTAATAAATTGGAAAATATTGACAACATAATTAATTATTATTATTATTTATGCTCATTGTCACATGAATCATTTTGTCCTCCATTCATTTCACACTTACACATTTGTTTAATTTTGAGAATAATTATCACATCAGATAGTTATGACTGATGCAGTAGGTAAAACAATTTCACTATTATCTGCTTCTTAATTTTGTATATTGTAATTATGAAGCATAAGAAAATAAGTTATTGATTTATTGTTGTAAATTATAGTGATTCAATACTATAGTAGCAAAACAACTACGAATATTGTGTAAAGTTTTTCATGTTACTATGTAAATAAATATTTGTTGATTTGGTGCAGATAAAGCAGAAGAGGTATGAGTCAAAGAGCAGGGCCTCTGTTGATCTACTCCACCACATCTTACAGCTGTGCTACGACAAAGCTGTCACTGATCCGGCCAAACTTAACCAATATGAGCCATTCTCTGCTGAGGTTTGTTTCGTTTGTCTGTCCTTCAGCTGTTTTTTTTGCATTTTGCTAATTGATGTTATTATTCAGTTTCTTCCCTGTTGTTGGCAATGTTTATTTATATATATATATTTTATATAAACAATTGATTGTTTACTTTTTTAAATCGTTCACATTTTTTTAAAATGATTATTTAAAATTTTTTTTTTACAAAAATAGTTATCATTATGATTAAGTTTGCGAATCAAATGCAGATAAATGTGTTACCATGGGATTTCATCAATTTTCATCAGACTGTTTAGATAAATAAACATTCAGTTTCAGTTAATTAATTATCTTTGATCTCTCCACTGATTCTAATTACTTTCTAAGAAAGTTGGTTTGAAATATAATGTTGATTTTTACAAAAGTTTTTTGAATAAAGTTGTTAATTTTTCGTCACAATAAAAAGTCTACACAATCTTACATTATATTAAATACATTCTCTGCTTGGAGTTGCATTATCAGTCTGTTCATTCTTCATTTGATCTTAAACTTTTTTGATGTTAGCAGGCACTTAAGCTTTTTGAACATGAAACCATCAACAGATTAGGCAACAATTAATGTCTTTTTTTGCTTAGTGCTTTCGAATATTTTTATTTATTTTTTTTTATCTATATTTTTTATGATTCTTTTTATTACATTTGGTGTATCATATAGCAATAGCAAGAGATGGGTTGTTTAAAGATGAGTGTTGCTTTGATGTTAAATAATTTTTTTGTCCAAAACTGGTATGTTTAATTTATTGAAAAGAATAAATTTTTATTCTTTAAATAATTGTAATTTTTAAACAATTTTCTGAACAATGTTTTAAAATGTTTTAATTAATCGCTAAGTGAATAAGAATTTGCATGTGAATAGCATGGTGTTGACAAATTTTCTTTGAAATATAACAGTGATGATACTAAATTATTGTTGCATGCATGTTTATTTAATTCTTCCATGTTCACATTGTAAATTGTTAACAGATAAATTTGGGATGTTTTTAATAAAGTTTATTTTTATCAAGTTTATACTTTCAAAATCAGGTTTTCATTTTGTTGAGGTGTTTGTTCTTGATGCAAGATTTTCATATTTTTCAGTGTAGCTGGCCTATTGTTAAAGAAGCGAGATAGATTTATTATAATGCACAAGAATTTTTAAGCTTTAAAACCAATTTTTAAAATTTTCAATGTGTTTGTTTTTTATTATATTTAATAAAAAAGTTTTGTGTTCTGCCTAAATGATATGGATAATGGGTAATAATGTTGATGATGAATTTAATTTATAAAAATTTAATTGATTGTTTTAAAATATTAAAAACTTTCTCTGCACTAGGATGTCTTTTTAAAAAAAATATTTTTTTATTTGTTATCAGTTAGGTTATCTATCTGCTGTTTGTTTGTATGCCTTATTCACATTTCAAACTGTGTGCTATTTTTTCATTTCAGTGTTTGTTTGTTTTGCAGGCTTTTGTAATGAATGATCTGATTTATTTATAAAGTTAAGTAAGGCAAGAGAATGCAATTTTTAACTTTTCTTTACCAAGGTGTATGGCGAGACAAGTTATGAGTTGGTCGACCAGATGATCAAGACCATCAGGTTCACAGAGGATGATCGATTTATAGATCTTGGAAGCGGTCAGTTTTCGCTCTCTCTTCTCTCTCTCTCTCTCTCTCCCTCTCTCTCTCTCTTTCTTTCTAAAATTCTTTCAACATTTTTTTTCATTTATTCTCCTCACATGCTCTTTTAAAATGTTTTAAAAGAAAATTCTTTAAGCCTTTTAAATTTTTCTTTGTTATCTTCTCAAAAAAAAAAACATCAACTTTTTTCAATTTTAAATGTTGCATAAAAAATTTTGATGGATGTAACTTTTTTTTCCATTTTCATAACATTCCTGTTGCATTATTCACATCAGGAGTTGGTCATGTTGTCTTACAAGTTGCAGCTGCCACACCATGCAAGTACTGCTATGGTATTGAAAAGGCCCAGTGGCCCGCATACTATGCCAAGGTTGGCTTCCTAACTGTTTGTTATGTCAACTGTTTCCATGTTGTGATGTTGTTTTGATCAGTAATGTTTGATTATACTCTGTGTTGTAACTTATACTTGTTTAATAATTAAATTTCAAAGTTGCTTCATTGCTTACTATTTTTTATCCGTTTTCATCGGTCAATGCTTAATCTGTCATCTAGTCATAACATTGTTTGATAATTTCACCATGCACACAGCAACTGAGTGGAGAGTTTGAGAAGTGGATGAAGTTCTACGGCAAGGAGCATGGTGCCTACGAGTTGATGAAGGGTAACTTTCTATCTGATGACTACAAGGACGTCATATCCAGTGCCACGTTCGATTTTTGTTTTACTGCTTGTTTGTCTGTTTGTTTGACTTGCTGTGGTTGTTTGACTGTCACTGTAGTTGTTTATTATTTGACTGTTTGTTTGTTTGTTTGTCTAAAAAGTTTTTTATTAGTTAGAGTTATATTTTTATAAATGTTAAATCATCTTAATTAATGTTTCCAAAATTTTAAATCACACAGTGTCATATTTGTGAACAACTTTGCATTTGGGCCGCAAGTAGATCATGAGGTAGAATTTTTTTCCATCACCATATTTTATTTTATGTTACTTCTTAATACTATGTCTCTTCATTTAACTCTATGTCTACTATTTGATTCAAAACTTCCATTGAATGATGTAATTTTAAATTAATTTTTATAAACTTCTGGTTTTTATGTTATTAGCTTGAATTTAAATAATAAATTAGAAGAAAATGTTTATTTTTTTCAGATAGCAAACATTAATTATATTTATTTTTTATTTTTCTTTGAATCCTTCATAATAATTTCAAATAATTTACTTCGAATTTAATGAATTGATTGTTTGTTGCAGTTGAAATTGAGGTTCTCCAACTTGAAAGAAGGAACGAAGATTGTGTCATCAAAGGCATTTTGTGCTATGAACATGCAGATATCTGAGAGGAACCTTAGTGGTCAGTTTGTTTATGTTTTGCTGCTGTTGTTGTTGTTGCTGCTGCTGTCCTTGTTGTTGATGTTTGTGGTGATGGTGGTGATAATGTATCTTTCTGGGTCATGCCAGGGCTGATGGTGATTGAGAATTATATTCATTTCCAGCTTATGACATATGACGATCAACACATAACTCAGACGCTTATATTAAAAATTATCATTATATTAAATAAATCTTCTCCGTCAGACATCGGGGCGATAATGACCGTTGAAGAACTGTCCCCACTGAGGGGTCCAGTGTCGTGGACACCCAAACAAGTCACATACTTCTTGCACACCATCGACAGAACTCAGGTAGGAAGAGATGCTTGATGTGTGCGTGTGTGCGTAAGTGTGTGTGCGTAAGTGTACTGTTTGTACATTTAATTATTTGTACATTTTATCTTGTACTTGTACCCATTGTATGTTGTGTTGTAGCATCTCTGTTGGATAAATATGATGGGTACATTATTATGAAATGAGTAATAATTTTTTATTATCTTAATTACTTTTAAAGAATTGTTCACTTGTGGTAATAATAATACTAACAATGTTACTAATGATTACTTTTTTGAAGATAGTAGTAGTCTTACATTAGATTTACATTAAATTAGGGCTACTTGGATCATTTTTTTATTCATTTAATGTTATGTGCAGTATTGGATAATTTGTAAGGATGTTTACAAAATTTATCAGCTATTTGATGATGTGAAAGGGACATTTTGATGACCGATCAACGTCAACATTGTTTATGTTATAGACAATAATTGCTTTTGCATATTTAAGATTAATATTTAATTTGTCATTTTCACAAGATAATTGGCGGTAATGACAATGTGAAATATAATAGCGTTTATAATTGTTTCTTCACAATTTAAAATAGATAAATAGATATATTAGCGCTTATTATTATTTGACAAATAGCTTGAGGAGTACTTCAGGAAACGTCAGAATCCTTCCCAGTGTATGAGATCAAGGACATCCAAATCCAACCTGCGTTCTATGATGGGCGATGATGGTGCAAGGAGACAAGTTCGTTCATCTGTTTGTTTGTTTGTTTGTTTGTTTTTGTTTGTTTGTTTGTTTGTTTGTTTGTTTGTTTGTTTGTTTGTTTGTTTGTTTGTTTGTTTGTTTGTTTGTTTGTTTGTTTGTTTGTTTGTTTGTTTGTTTGTTTGTTTGTTTGTTTGTTTGTTTGTTTGTTTGTTTGTTTGTTTGTTTGTTTGTTTGTTTGTTTGTTTGTTTGTTTGTTTGTTTGTTTGTTTGGACCTTGTTAAATAATTTAAATTTATAGGTTGAAATTCTTTCATCATTTTGTTTTATTATTGATAATTTATTTTTTGTTGTTTTATGAATGACATTTAAATGTATAAATTTTTTAGTTTTCAATTCAATCTATTTCTTCTTCCTTAACAGAATTCTACTAAAAGTATAGATCCGGTAAAAATGGCAACATCATCTTCATCTGGTCTGCATTCCAAGGAAGTTGCTGTCAGCTCCCTGACACCAATGAGAAGTAGGTACTGGCAAGAAAAAAGGAAAGCCAAAAAGTTACCCTCGAAACGACCTTCAATAATCAGCATGTTGTCCACAATAACTGCCCCCGTTTCACCTCGGTCTTGCAACACAACTGCAACAAACAATCATCTATTCAACAATGTTTTCAACAACAGCAATATCTTTAATAACATCAACTGCAACAGCAGCAATAGGATTAATGATATTTCCAGATTTAACCACAACAAAGCGGGCAATGATAATCTTTTGCAAACTGGCATAGACAACAACGAAAACTTCAACGCCACCAACAACATCAACAGCAAACAGTTTTATCCAAAAAAATACCACCAGCAACAATTAGTAACTACTGCAGACAACAAACTTCTTGTGATGCCACAGCAACAACACAGGCAACACCAGCAACAATCTTTACTTCAACAAGAAATTCAACAAAATCAGCTATTATTACAGCAACGTCAACAACCAACTCTTCTACAAGCTCAACAACAACACTTAATACAAATACAACAGCCAATACAAAAACAACATAATCAACCATTTCAACAACATCAGCAACAAATTCATCAACCACATCAACAACAGATGCATCAACAACAACATCTACAGCAAATAAGGTTCACACCACCATCATCTCAACTGCCAAACTTTACATCAGATGATACCAACTCCACCGACAGACATGTTCCATTGAGTAACAAGTTCTCACTGAATTGCAAGCCTCTAAGTTTGTTTAAAAGCAAAGAATGTCAACTCAACGGGATGTCTGCAATGCCTCACATAACAAAATCTGCACTGACAACACAAACTGCAACGCCAACCATTAAATCTCCAGCACCTTTTTCAACTTCAGCAACAGTGGACAATATTTTCAGCAAAGTTTCAAACTATCGGGACAACAATTACATCATTAATGATCATACATCTCTACAGGTAAACCACTAACTCCTACATACTTATTGATTTTCATTTTTCAACTGCTAGTTGGATTAATTTCTCTTATATCTAATCACATTTATTTCATTGTTTTTATTTCACCTTTTAGAAGCAAATGTTATCAGAATGAAAATCATAATAATTTGATACTATGGTATTTTCATCCATGCAGCAGCAGGGTTGCAAAGAGATACCATTGGCGAACAAATCAAACAGCAAAGAAAGGACAGCTATGTTTGGTTGGTCATCATTGTCTTGCGTGTTTTTTGTAATATTTCATGTTTAGTTGGCTTTGATCTGGACATGTTAACCTATCATCGACTTATTTCATTGCATCTTGCACTTGGAGAATTTTATTTGCGTTATAAAATTAAGTCTGTTTTTATTATTGCCTGAGTACTAATGATGATATTGGGAGACCATTCAAGCCATTGTTTGTAATCACTAAAGGTTTGAGCAGTGATGATGATGAGGAGGAGGAAGAGGAGGATGAAAATTATTCAGCTGACGTGCAGCAGGCTTTGCACTTGTTCCACCTGGAGTCAGTTAAGATCGCCACGGATCACGGTAGCATCTTTCATTCGTTCTTCCATTTCTTCATATTTTTCATCAGCTCATTGCAGTAGCATTTATACGCTCATAGCCTAATTAATTTTTTTGCTTCTATATGTTTTAATCAAAAGTTAATGATTTTTAGATTACTAGCTCCTGCAAATTTTATATCGTTTGAGACAATAACAGTATAGACGAGATGTAGTAGTGTTGGCATGTTGCAATGATATGAACTGCTACTAGTGTTGTCTTTCATTAACATCAATCACATCATTTTCTTTCCAGGTTATATAGCTCAGGATTCATTTAATGATCCGATTCTGCTGCAAGATTGTAGAGACTTTAGATACCACTGTTCTGCTCATCAGTTGCGGAGGAGCAACAAAAACGCCAACCATAGCATCATTATGACGCCTCAACGTGACGATCTTCTAACTGGATCTGATGTTGCAATGTTTTCACATGCTCCATCATCTTCATCAGCACACGCAACAACAAATTCGTTTGATTTGATGGACAAGCAAACGGTGTTGAATCGTAATCAGCAGATCAACAACAACAACACATCTCATTTTGTTAGCTCACAATCAAACATGTTTTTAAAATCTCCGTTGGTTTGTAGCAATGTTAACGGAGCTACAAATAATTCGGATAAGAATGTTGAATCAACTGCACCATTCCCGTCCCCGGCACACACAGCACTACCTAAAGTTTGTGTGTCTTTTCCAATTTTTTCACCCATCACGCCTGAGACACCAAAACCTGAACAACTCCCACAGCAACAATCCCATCTCCCTAAATGGTTACAACAACTGAATTCGTTACCTCCGCAACCACAGCATAAGAATAATGTAAGGAAATGTTTGCCTTTCAACGAAGCAGCTGTTAATAGCCATGCAGATAATTTTGCATTCAGTTCAATGCACAACACAAACTCGAATAATGTAGATATAAGGACAGAGTTTGCACCAAAAGGCATTCTGAAGAAAAGTCATTCCATCAGGTCTGACTACTTACACGTGCCTGATGGTTCCACGCAACTCAGTGGAACAACATTTAACTCCATACATTCTGCATTTGAAGGATCTGTTGACGATAAACACGTTTTCAATGCACCTGGGAATGTTGTACAATTTCCTCAGCAACAATGTTTCCTACTTGCTGAAGATTCTAGCTCCATGTCCACATCAACACTATTTTCTACAAGGCAGCATAATATGATGAACACAAAGATGTCACAAGCTCAACATTCAACACAACATGCTCCACAAGTGCCATGCAATTCTACAACATCTCTGCGATCTCAGGATAACATTAACAGTAATAATTTCGAGCCATGTGCTTTTGATTCCAATACAACCAAGCAACTTCCTTCAATCCATGTATCACTGCCCAAGTTTTTAATGGATGACTCACAACTGTCCAGTGATGCCAGCTTAAATGCATCTCTACAGACACCATCAACTTTTGCAATTGTCACACCAACAATATTTCCTCCAGCAACAGCATTGCCAACGTCAACACTAACCACTACATCAACAACAGCGCTATCAACAACACATACACAAGTGTACAGGAAATCTCCACTGTCACCTTTGAGGGTCATAACCTCATTCTCACCCCAGCCTGTGCCTATGGATGTGACAGGGGACCTAGCCAACGACATGCATTCATCTTTCAAGTCTCATCTACTCACTTGCACTGACGTAACAACATCAAATGCAATGAACGTTGATTACATCAACAACAGCAACAACAATACATCTCACATCAACAACGTCCATACTCTTTTTGATAGGAGCAATAGCCGCAATTTTCTCAATAACATGAATAACGACAACAATCGCCATTCGTATTCAAACAACTATAGCAGCATTAACGGTCCCAACGGTTTTATGAAAGACAACTTGTGTAACGATCAAACTCACCTCGCTTCTTATGGAAGCAACAGTTTTATTAGAAACAGATCACCTGCAAACAGTTTCCCATCAGATGCCATTACAAAACATTCTACGGCCAGCTTGAGTAATCCATTAACTGGCAGGAATCCCTATCCAAATAATGATATTATCCTTGCAAATAATAATATTCTTCAAGATAATGTTTGTAAAATTATTAATTCCACAGACGTTTACGAAGCGGATAATTGTAATTCCTTCAAAAACGAAAGCAATAACAATTATATGAAAAGCAATAACAATATTAATATTAATAATAATTCAAATAGTAAAAAATTATATCAGCAACACCATCATCTACGTCATTCTAGTCATGCAATAACATCAGCAGCTATAAACGCTTCTCCAATAATCACGTGCAATCCCACACAGCCTGGCAACACCATGCACATGTTCCATGCAAAGTCACATCCAGGACATCTAGGCGTCAAGAAGAATTTTACTAAGGACGGTGTAGGTTGCAGTGATGAGGATGACGATGAGGATGATGACAGTCCAGAACTGATTGCCTTCATGGGTTAGTTATTTGTCGCTCTGATATTTTTTTTTGCACTTTGGAATGATTGAATTTTTTTCATTTTATTGATGATGACAAAGATGATGATAATAGGACCGACCTGGCGTGCAATTTTAGTTCCGTCATCAATTTTATTTTCCTTTAAAACTTCAGCTAAGGTGAAAAGACAGTACAAAAAGGCACTGAAGAAAATGGCAAGTCAGTCGTACAAAGAGGAACTTATGCAACAGCTGCTACAAGAACAAGTTTGTTGCTTTTTGTTGTGAATTGTGTTGGGGACATGTTGGCATTGTTGTTGACGCTGTAATTATAGTCGCAACTTTAAATTATTTTAAGATGGGATGATGTTGTATTTATTTTGATATTCTTATTGTGATGTTGATTTTTATGCCTTTTGCACATTTCAGAATAATGTCGCTATAATTGTTGCTGGTTATACAGCTTGTTGGCTTCTTTTGAATTGTTTGTGTTTTTCATATGAAAATGTTCATCATGTTAGCTGCTGCTGAAATATTATTTTGAATAATTTGTCAGATTCGACAATCCAATCTTCAAAAACAACTGATGTTTCTATCAGAGGAAGTCAACAAACTCGAACAACAACAACTCAAACAGCAACAGTTACAACATCTTCAACCGTTTCATCATCAGCATCGTTCAACTGTCGTAGAATGTAGTACTAGATCAACCAACACCTCACCACAACTTGCCGTGCATCCTTTGGAATGTCAACCACCTCAAAATGAAACCTCATCCGCCCCATCTTCGCCGTCACAGTTGTCATCACATGTGCCTCCGTCATTAATTTTGTCACAACTCGGACAACAACAGCCACCATCTCAGCAGATGTTGATGTTGTTGCTACAGGAGCGACAACATCGACAGCAGCAATCTCCCGAATTGAATGAACATCTTTCTCAATCTTCTCATATCACACACTCACCATCAATTAGACCACAAGCACAAAACACATCAACACACCATCTACCAGCATCACCACACCATCTACCAGCATCACCACGTTATCCACCGGCGTCACCACTTCATTCCTTATCATCATCATCACAACGTCGTCGTCGTGCATCATCATCATCACCACAACGCAATCATTCCATGTTGTCGACCTCCGCCAACAATCCTCTCGATGACGCCATGATTCTCAGGGACCTGGATGCAGACGTTTCTAATAGACATGATGACGACGATGATGTAAGTGATAATGATAAAGATGGTAAAGATGATGATGAAGGCGATAATGATGAATACGATAATGAGGAAGAGAACATCTGTGAGGAAATTTGCGGTGATAAAAATGATACCAATGGAGAATGTGAAAGAGCGGATGGAGCAACCTACGCAGTTGAAGTCACGTGCCACAATCACATCAACAAGATTGTTGGTGACAACAACATCAACGGGCATCAACAACTTAATCCAGATATCTACCTTGTTAATGATCCGCAGTGCAACAACGACAGCCACACTGCCGTTGGCCACAACGATGATGTGTGCGTTAACAACAAATCTCTTAATGACAGCAACAGCAGTTATTCATCCACTGTACACGGAGGTGTCGATGATGGTCAAAGGAGCCAGAAGGAAGATGGGATGTATGTCGTCAGGCGTGTTGCTCCATTGAAACTGAATTTGAGCTTCCAAAAGAAGTCCTCAGCAAATAATACAAAAAATGACGTTGAAAAGGATAACATAGTTGTCAGAGATGAAGGTGATTGTCTCATTCATGCCAGCCAATCATCAGTCAACATCAATCATCTTGTTGACAATATCGAAGATGTGTTTGAAGCCACCACCAGTGAGAACAGCAACATGAACAATTGTACCAGCATGAAAGAATGTAGCACGAGTAATCAGGCCGTTGACCCAGGAAGGAAGTCTCCCGATCCTGAAATGCCCCTCCTCATCCCTGAAACCATTGCAATGTCTGCGTTGCCACTGGTAACATTAAACCACAGCCAGCAATCATCCAGGTACCAGAGTAGGAGCAACACTCCAGTTCTGGAGAAATTTGATGATGGCAGCATTGCTAATTATGGAAGTCATGATGATGTTAATGATGTCTTCAAACCTTGCACGACATTAACAACTGAAGTGCCTGTGGCAGCATCATCAACTGCATGCAGTGGCATTTGTTTCAGCCCCATATCTTCGTGTGGATCACCATCACCTGTGCACGACAACCTGATGGATGACAAACAATACCAAAAACCAGCACAAGGGTTTGGTGCTGGTGCACTCACAACTGGTTTTGAACCTGCTGCAGATGATGATGATGTTATGGTGCGTGGGGATTCTCTGTCAAGCAGAAAACGAAAATCAATGGAAGTTTACGAGTGTTCTTCACCGCAAAAAATGAAGCGCATGCTCTCTGATAATGATAGTGAGTTGATGAATTGCTAGCTGGCTTGCTTGCTTAGTGTCTGTTTTGTATACTTGCTCATGAGTTGACTTCTTTGTTTTGTACATTACTCCACTCTGTTTTAAATTGTTTCTAGATTTTTTATGTTACCATTTATTCGTAATCATTTTTGTTTCCAAGTATTGTTCACAATGGCCGTCCTAATTTGTTTTTGTCTTCAGGTGTTTTGTTTGCATAAAAACTTCAGCTACTAAAAATTTGTTTTTATTTTGTTCAGACACATTGGGAATGAGGAGCAGTGCAACGTTCATACAACAACAACAATGTCCACCACAAGAAATCACCACCAATCACAACACTGACCATAGAATGAAGAACGGCTTCAATGTCAGCAGGGATGGAGCTAGAGATAACCTCGGAGCAAATGGAGATGGCTTCCTTATCAATAATAATGGCCCGATCTACAATGTTGACAGCAACATTCTTCCCTACAATGAGCAGGGCAGCACAGGAGTGACAGTCCAAGCAAAAACAACATTGGCGATCGAAGGAACTGATGCCAATGTCATCATCTCTCACCCGCCATCTGTCGAATCTATTGAAAGAACTGATTCGACTACCACCTCACACCCGCCGTCAGTGGAGTCAAGAAGTGATTCAAGGGACTCTGGTTATGGAAAGGGTAGTGATAGTGATTATTGTGATGCTATGCAACACAAGTTGAGAAACATGCAACGACAACAATCCTTACTGCAACAACATCATTCCATGCAACAACCCCTCCATCAACAACCTACTGAACAACAATTACTTCTCCAACAAACGTACAACAACATGACTGCTGATCATTCTCACAAAGTTGATTATATCTACATGAACAAAAAGTCGCACCAACATCACCATCAACATATACTTCCCACCCAACAACACTTACGACAACACTTTACACCTATACAACAAAACAATTTAAACAACAACAACAACATCAATGAGACAATGGACTTCAACAAACCAATGTCAAATTGGAGCAACTTTCACCAACACGTCGATACATCTTTGTATGCTTACAATAACTTCATTTATCGAAACTGTATAAATAACGATGATTCAAATGTTCTATCATTTTCTAGTCTAGCTGAAAGTTATGAACGACAAATACAGAGTAGGAATCATTTCAGCAATCACATCAAAAACAGCAGCAATAATCACATCAGCAGTATTCATAGCGACAGCAATTACATCAACAACATCGGCAACAATCGCGTTAACAACAACCACATCAACGTTCAAAACCACAGCCACAATAGCAACAACAATAACAGCAATATTTTTAATTACAGCAGCAATCTACCTTACAATTATTTTTATCCTCACAATGGATACCTCGCACCTAATTTAGGCATCAGCGGCGCTAATGCAGATGCTAACTACTCGAACGTGAACGCCAACAACAAAAGAATCGTCTATTCTTAGCATCTCGTCTATCTCACACAATTCTTTCATCATATTAGTCCACACGCACGCACACACACACACGCACACGCAAACACACTGCGCCAGTTACATTGTATTTACCGTACAATTAATGATGTTTTATTTTCTCATAATGTATTTCCCGCTCTAGTTACTATTATACTATATTGATAATTTGTTTATTTATTTAATTATTTTTTATTGAATTGATTATTTTTATCCACGGAGCAGTAGTTTATTGTACGCTAATTTAATCAATTATTATTTAATTGTTTATTGTCTATTCATTTTCATTATTACATTATTACACTTGTTTGTGTACAGTTTAATAAAATAAAAATCATTTGCACATTGTTTGATCATCAAACACGTTCATTTGTTGGCCGTTTCATTTTTTTTCTAAATGCTCAAAATACTTAACCGTTCATATCATTGTTTCTCATTAATTTATTTATTTACACAACCTAGGTATGATTTGTTACGCATTTCAGTTGAATGCCTCACTCGCAACAAATACCCCCACCTAACTACAATTCAATCTGAGTGCGTGCTTGATCTCTCTCTCTCTTTCTCTCTCTCTCTTAGGCACTTTACATTTTGGTCACTTTCTACAGAAGAATGTTCATAAATTTTTTCATTTTTATTTCAGCAAAGGAACGTAGAATTAACATTTTTATTACATAGCCGTTATTTACGTATGCAAAAGTTATATTTAACTACATGCATTTACAATGTATTAATACGCATGCTGTCTTAGGTCATTATTACATGCATGCGTTCGCTACTCTTTTACTTATTTATTTTCTACTGTTTTGTGTTGTATAATAACGTATTGTTAATTTTGTTTTGATGTAACACTCGTCCACAGTTTATAAGAAATCTCAGATGCTATCGTGCTATATATATATATATATATATATATATATATATATATATATAGTATGTGTATATGTTTGTCTATATTTTTATATTTATTTTCCGTAGAACAGTTGTCAAGATTTGTATGAGAATGTGGTATGATTATTGAGATGAATCTAAATAAAGATTTTTATTGATATACAATTTATTCCATTAATAAAATTATTTATAACTTTCTTAAGTTTTGAAGTTTTTTCAGCTTAGTTTAGAGCTTGTGTATAAAAGAACGATAAGTCAATTTAGTTGAGTAGTTCATCGCGGTTAGTAAGTGCCAGCAGATGGTTTTATGTTTCTATGTTCATTCGTTCCTGTTGATCATGATGTTATATCAGGTGTGGCAGGTGATTTATATTCGGTTCGAGCGAAATCTTAACATTCCCAGTGGATAAATTTAAAAGATTCGAGAGGTCTAATTGACGGGAAAGATTTGCTATGTGACCTTGATATATACCACGTTGAGATTGGTCGGGTTAAAATAGATTGGTTTGAAAACAACTGAGGAAAAGTATGGAATTATATTTAGAAATTGAAAAATGTAACAGGTTAATGCGCATAATCCTGTAGGAGTAGGAGTGAGAAAAGATTTCAGCTATTGTAATTAATTCATGCCTGGATTTGACGCCACGGATAGATTTAATAATTTTGGCTCATCGAGTCTCATGGTTAACGTTTGTTTCCACTAATCAGCTATAAATCGAAATCCTGTTACCCATCGTCGTCACTCTCGGACCGATGGATGTTGATGCAAATATTTTAATAAAAGCAACAAACTTGGAATCAACGCAATTGACTGAATTTATTGCTCTAACAATTGATAGCTTGTTACATTTTATTAATCACATCCATGTATGTTGATTTCTCTCTCTCTCTCTATATATATATATATATGTTTGTGTGTGTGTGTGTGTCTGTGTACTTGTTTGTGTGTATGTGTGTTTGAATGGCATTTTATTTCGAGTCAACTAGTCAAGTTTATGTTATAAATATTATAAATTATAGTATAAATTCATTGATAAAAATGTAAATGTTTACAAAATTTCGAAAATTGATTCCAGAATAATCCATGAAGAATCAATCATCTTGACAAACTTTCAAGTTTGAATTGAAATGTGTGATCTTAATTCGATGCAGGTGTTAATTTGTATGATACGAAGATATTTAGTAAATAACCGCTCAAACCAATCAGGCCAGTTTTGTCCTTTCGGCTATGAAGTTTATCAAGGATCTTCTATACTCTCTGAATTAAATAAATAAAATTCAGTGTCGAATTTCGTCAAAAATTAATGCACTCTTGTTGGATAATTTATACGATACAATAACACCGAACGAAACTCACTTCAATTCTTCTTCTTTCTTTTTAGCTTCTGCCATTTCATGTTTTATTCTCTTCTCAGGTTTGTCGTGACTGGACGATCTGATGAAACCGCCTGGCTCTGCATTCTTTCTTGCTTGTTCACTTCTAAATTGTGTATCTTCCATTTGATGAGACTGTGGTGGTTTCGATTGCTCTTGTACAATTTGCTGTTGCAACTGTTTCTGCAATGTTTGAGGGGGGGAGGGTTCGAAATGGTCAGTTGTTATTTTTTGAACTCCTTGTTTCAATTTAATTTGTTGCTGATTGAGGTTGGATGGGTTTTCTCGAAATTGTTGTTCATATTGTCGAATGATGAACTTTGGTTGTGGTTGCGGCTCACTTTCTTGCCGTTCTCTTCTTTGAATTAAATTTTGTATCTGCATTTTTTGTACTGATTGTTCGTCTGATCGCTGAGACTGTTGCTTGATTGGTTGCATTTGAATCTCTTGATTGGTTTCTTGAGACACCTGATGCGCAAGCAAGTGTTTTTCGTTAGCATTTTCGTTGTTTGAAACTTTTTTCTTGAATTCACTGCTAAGGTTTGAACTGCCTGATGACACACGTGAGGCACCCGCATTAACCGCATCAGTCTTCAGCAATTCATCCAAACTTGATGTCTCAAAATTCATTTCTCTACTATTTTCCCTTTTGTATCCACTTAATAATTTTATTTTGCGAATTTCTTTTGGTGCTTCTTCGTTGGGACAATTTTCTGCAGATTTTTGATCTACGGCTTTATAAAAGCCAACCAATCGCTCTAGTGAAACGTGTTTAAGCTCTTTTTTGAAAAGTTCAACAAGTTCTTCTCGATTGTTTTTTACATTTGGTTGATTATCTGACTGTCCAAAATCGTGTTCCTCAGAAAGTGATTTAATTCTTCCTTGGTTCAGCAAATCAATTTCTTTGCATTTTTCAAAAAGCAATTCGTTCTTCAACCGCATTTCTGAAAATTTTTTTACTACATCTTTTTTTTCTGAACTCGATTGGGACTGCAAATTTGGCAACAACATGTCCAGAATTATTTCTACAACTTCACTCTGAACTAACGGCTCTTGTGTTTGAAAACCTCTTTCCTTCCTTAACGATTCTTCTCGTTCACTGAAGATTCTGACCTCTTCTTGAATAGCAGACTCACTTCTAGGCAGCCTAAATGTCGCATTTTTCTCGTTGAAGATAACATCGGCGTCTTCAAATGGCTGTACGCGCTTCACAGAAGCTTGCTGACAAACAAAATTGATGAGTAACTATTAAATATAATGAAATTGAATACGTATACAAAATGATTTATAGGTAATAAAATTTTTATTTCAATGTAATCGTTTTAAACAGATTAATCAAAACAAGTATAAATCGTCAATAACACACTTTTTCCATGTTATTCTGCTGCTTGTTTAATTCATTACTTTCATCAATGATTTGGTTTTCGCTAAAAATTTTCAAATTAGTACCATCGATCGCTGTTGTGTTAAGATCCAAGCTAACGTTTGCGCTTTTTGATGCGACAAAGGTTACATTTTTATTGTTAACAAAATGATTCCTAACACGTTGTTCGCTGCTAGCTAAATTAAAATCCGTAACTTCACACGAATTGCTGTCATCTGATTTAACAACAACAATTGTCTTGTCAATCATGCTGTCCGCTTCATGTTTACTTTCAACGTTTCTTTGATCTGCACATGCACATCCATTATTTGATTCCTCGATGCTCCCTGCACAGTTTTTGCTGGATTCTGTTCTGAAGGTAATGATGGTTGAATGAGTCAAATCTGCTGTTAAGATACTTTTTTTCTCGTCAGTTGTGCATGTTGAAACACTCGGCTTTAAAATTATTTTACCAATTGGCATCTTTTTTTATATTTTAACGAAAATAAATTTAACAATACAAAACTATTGATTCAATATTCTAACAATTGAATCAAGTAACTCAATTGATGTTGAGATTAGAAATGTTTTTAGCAAAGTATTCAAGTGTAAGTGAATAAATAATATATATCTCCGCTCACTCGAATATGTGTGTGCAAGTGCGTATTAGTGCATAGGTAAAATACACTTGTTTAAATTATATATGCAGGCATACTAATGCCAGCGTGTTGTACACGCGAGCCGAGAAACTTGTAGATACTCATCTGAGATAATTGAATTAGTCTGATTGTTCGTGTGTCTGTCTGTCTGTCCGTCGGTCGGTACTTCGTTGAATGATGGTGGTGTTCATCACGAACGTAGCGAAATGTTCATGCGATCATTCTATCAAATCAGACAAGCTACTGTTTAAACTTCTAATTTATATTATGCTTTCTAGTCAAACATATTACTCATATTGGTGTTGTTGAAATAATCGTGCGCCAGTTTTCCTCTTTGGTTAACAATTTATTGCCATCATCGTTCTGAACTGAACCAAACATCTCAATACAAAGTATTGACAAAAAGTTGAGTCTTCCAACCCAACAAGCTCAACAATCGAAGATTTCAATAAATGTTAAATTTATTTATGTTCAACACTGCTGTGTTTTTGATGAAATGCCCAAATATTGTTTGTTGACCGTTGTTAGCCAAGGTACCAACTGTGACATTCGCGTAGAAAGAAATGAAAAAATAACTTTGAATATTTCATTGTGCATAATGGTTTATAATTTTTTAAACACAAAATTTTGAAACACATAAATTGGTACTTGAAGACCACTTGATGCGAATCTTTATAAAATTTTATAAAATTATAAAATTTTATAAAACTCTTGATCTTTGGACGACGTTTCTGTTCAATTCAACTTGAATTATATAAAATAAATGAAAATGTGATAAAACTTTGATAAAATGTTATCGAAAATACTGTGCACGAAAAATGTTGAGATAGATAATAAATAGAACTGACTCGTTAAGGTTCATTTTCATATTACACATTTTATCAATTCAATCAAACGACGTCTGTTTTTTTAAACTTTGATTTTTCTTCTCTTTTGTTGATTTATGTTCTATTCAATCTCACTTTTAAACAAAACACTTATAAATTAATAATTAACATGCAGGAATGCATTTTCATCAACGCAACGCAATTAATCATTCGAATGTAAAATCTCTCTCTTTCTCTAAAGCTGCTTTTCGTATACACAAACTCACACACACAAACACTGACATGCAAACAGAATTTGTAGTTGAAAAATGAAATATGATTTCCAGGATGACTCGCTTGTAATTTGTATGAATTCCATTTGACAAGTTTTGCGTCGTCGGTTGGAATTGCTTGCTGTTTGATACTTCAATACTAGACTCCCGTGCATATATATTGCGTCATTCGGTGTGGATGAACAAATCTGAAACTCGAAAAATTTAGTAGCTACCCAAGACTGGTCAACAAAATCATCATTGAACAATTTACAGCCATTTATTGAACTATTAATAAATTTGTGCTGTTACAATCATGTACTAATTAATTTTTTTTACAACCATTATTGAACTGACTTTGCACAACCAGCACCCTGTACACATTGTAATTTTACAATCTGGCTTAAAAACACATTTTAAAAATTTAAAATCATTTTATTGCACCAACTTTACAATATTAATTTTACAACCATGCTCATGTATATAAACTTACATTTCATTCATTTCATCAACAACCCTGGCGAAACGTCGGAAATTCAGAAATAAAAGTTTATTAAAAAATAAGTCTTCATCTTATCTCGTACTTCGGTAATATATTAACGATACTACTGAATTATAAATTATACAGCATAGCAAAGAAACGTTAATGAAATCACCAGTGATCTTTGCCAATACTTCTTTGGATGTGTTACGTAAACGAAAAAATTGTTAATATCGCCGATACTACGTTTATTACTTAAACACGTGTAGATTTCAGCTTTTACGATTAGTTCTTTACTACTAATATAAAGATGAGTAAATCTGATTATTTGAAGAAATATTTATCGGAAAAAGAAACGTCTAAAGCTGGTAAAAATATAAAAGCCAAGCCAGTTAAAAAGTCTGGTGGAATGAAGATAATTGATGAGGATATCAATATGAAGCAGATAACATTCAAAAATAACATTGAACTTTATGTTGAAGAAGATGACGTACCACTTTGTGTTAACATTGAGTATGAGAGCGAAGAAAAAGTAAATAAATTACTTGCCAAATTTACTACTCGAAATTGGATGAACAAAGAAGAAAAAAGTTGCGAAACGAATATGAGACAAAGACATGATAGTGATTCTGAACCCGAAGCCACAGAAAAAAAAAATTTTGTGGTGGCTCCTTCACTTACAAAAAACAAAATCTCAAGAAGGCATTCAAACTCAGCATCATCAGATGCATCTCCCCCTCGTAAGTTTATAAAAAACTCAACACAAGAAGATGCAGACATATCTCCTCCACGAAGATGTACCAAAAGAAAAAATCTAAACTCTGCACAAGAAGACACAGACATATCTCCTCCACGAAGACTAACAAATTTGGATCCAGACAATTTTCCTGCAAGAAAGCAATTGAAATCTCAAGACAGCAATTCATTTGAGAAGGATAGAGACACAGAAGAAATTATATACAGAGATAAAGGTAGAAAAAGAGATTTTGTAAAAGAAAAAAAAGAGAAAGAAAAGAATGATGCCAAACAGAAAGAGAAAGAAGAAAAGTACCAGCAATGGGGCAAGGGTTTAAAGCAAAAAGAATTAAAGGAAGAACATATCTCTGAAGTTTTGCATGAAGTGAACAAACCTCTTGCCAGATATGCTGATGACGAAGATTTGGACGAAAAGTTGAAAGATGTTGAACGGGAAGGTGATCCAATGTTAGAATATATAAAAAAGAAAAAAAGCAAAGAATGTACTGGATCATCGAAAAGACCTATATATAAAGGACCTGAAGCAATGCCAAACAGATTCAACATTCGACCAGGCTATCGATGGGATGGTGTTGATAGAAGCAATGGTTTTGAGAAACAATTTTTTCTTAAACAAAATGAACGTAAAGCACTTAGGGATATGGCATATAAGTGGAGTACTGAAGATATGTGATTGTCGCTTTTTATTTCAATTAATAGTCTTTTAGAATGTCATTGTGTTCTCATGTAAATAAACTTCATAACCTTGCATTGTTTTATATGTTCTTCTTTATCTAAAATTCTAAGTGACTTAATGAGTTGTGCGATGTAATGCTGAGTTTTTTCTGTTGTAGATAATATAAATTTTTTAAACCCTGCTTGTTTTTTTTCAATGTTGGCAATTTAAGCTGTAAGTTATCTGTCCAGTTACAGAATAGTTTGTGAAATTTCAGTGTACTTATATTGCATCAAGTTGGGATAGAGCATGCTTGATTTGTTATTTGTTTTTATATTCACTGCCAGATTATTTGTTTACTTTTATAATTTATTGTTGGTTTCAATAGTATTTTGGGTAAAATATTCAGTTTACCACCCTTTCACTATTCATTTCTCCGTCTACAATTTAATACCAATGTGCTGATACTAAAAATGTTGTGGTCAAGGGAGTGAAGTTTTTCTCATGGTTTTGCCACTAAAAACTCCAATTCGCTGATTAAAGTAATTAATTAGCAACCGTTAATAATAGTTAATTACTAATTAATACGTTGCCAAAATTGACAACGATCATTGAAAATTGTGACATTTTGGTCAGTGTGTAGATAAACAGAATTTTTAACGGCGATGTCTGGTTTTTAACTCGGCTAGAGCATCGCCAGTTAAATTGATTTTAAAAGTGAACTGAAAAGCATAAAGTTTTCAAGTTTATAAATAACTTGGCAGCGAAATTCGACAAAAAAATAAATAATTTATTTTAATGGTCACGTTTTAGTTAATTTTTTATTAATTTTTGTTGTGATGTTTTATCGTTTTTTGCGTAGTTGTTTCACATGCGTTAAAACAATTCCAGTTATTTTCATCACACTTCTGGTTGGGTGGTCCTACTTTGCTTTCTTGTTTCGTTTCTGTACTGGTGGGTTTGGTTAACTCTTTTTTCGTTTGTTGATGGTTTATTAAAAAATTAATCGTTTTTATAAAAATTGACTAGCTTCTATTAAGTTAAATTAAATTGACTGACAAAATTTACTTTCTTCACTCTTGACTACCATACCTTATTTATTATTGTTAAATTAATTAAATATTAAAAATTAGAATTAAATAATTAAAATTTTGCTTAATATTCAATAAAGTCAATAATATAATATAATAAATTAATAATTTAATGATAATACTCAATTCAATTCTAATTTAAATTTCCAGCTATATTTTTTTTTATTTATAATTATAACTAAAAATTTACTTAAAACTTCTATTTATAAAATCAAAATACTTTCTATGTATTATGAATGCTTATTAAATTATGTCATATGATTATTAATACTCTATAAGCTCAGATTTTATTTTATTTAGTTTTTTTTTTAGTCAAAATTGGCTTGTAATTTTTGTTTATGTGTGAATTGGACAAGTTTGGAATAAATTTGATGATGGAGTTTACAATTAGCATTGTGACCCAATTGCGCCTCATAATCTATATAAACTGTTTAAAATAAACAAAAATCTAGTTGCAAATTAAATTCATGTTTAATTTTTTTAGATTGTGTAAAGAATTTTGATCAAATAAGTAAGCCTTTGTATTATTTTTTTTATAAAAATTAGATTTATTATCAATAATTACCTAACTGTATTTTCATTTTTATTTTCAGTTTGGATACTGTTACCATATCATTTAATTTTTTTTTTGTTCACTTGGTCTTATTATAAAACGTTCATTACAAGTGCACCAAAGCCACCAAATGAAGTATTTTTTACCTTTTTCCTTAAATTTTCAATTTTTATTTAGTTTATTGCAAAATTATCTTATTTTCATTTTTTTTTATTAAAAAGTAAATTATTTTTTTAAAAATTCAGTTTTACATTTCCTCTGAGAAAGTTGAATTGTTGAAGGACTGCTCAGATGCCGGAGAGATAAAAAGAATACTGACCAGGGCATGTCAAAATTTACCTATAGCATGCAGAACATTTACAGGAGGTTGTGCTCTGTAGACTTTTTAAGAATTCAGTTTTACATATATCTATCTATTATGCAGCGAACATTTCTTTAAGTTATTAAAAGTTATTAGGCTAAAAGTATACATATATTAGGACTGGCATGTTTTTTTTAAAATTCTAGTTATGATTGAAAATGTTTTTTTATTTGCTGATGATCTTCACTCTTATACATTTGGTTAAAGCATTCTAATTCCAAATTTTTTTCTGGGTTTTATCATGGCTGTTTTGCCAAGAAATATTTTCAACTGTTGAATTGCATTTTGTTCAACTTTCTCTGCTGTTCTTTTTCAACAGTTTCTGAAATTTACATCTATCAGTTAATCTTTTGTGCAAAATTTGTCTTGCATTGATTCCAGAACTTTTTCAAAGTTTATACTTGCACTTCTTCACTCATATCTCTTTTTTGATCTTGTCTGATGTACTTATTTTTAATTTATAAAAACGAATTTTTACTGGTCACATTTTTTGCAATAGTTTATTTTTATATTTCCATTAAAGTTTCATTGTCTTCATCATCAATTATACAAATAACTCTACAACATTCACCATAACTTGATATGGTATGGTACATCGTGCAATGAAATTTTGTGAACAGCCATCAGATACTGCAGAAAATGCAAGTGTTTGAAACCGGACCGCTCCCATCATTGTTCTGTCTGCAACCAGTCAGTCGTTTAACAAAGCACTTTTTCTCAACTATCAATTTAATTATTTTCATAACTTGTTTTTTTTAATACACCATCAGTTTGTTCATTATCATTATTAAAAAATTAAATTGTAAAATTTGTTTGTGGTCAGATGTGTGTTGAAAATGGATCACCACTGTCCTTGGTTGGTTATGATTTTAAATTATTCTGACGTTACATATTATTAACAGTTTGTTAATTTTAAATAAAAAATTCTTTGAATTAATCACAACTTAAATTTTTAAAACATCTCAAAAGTGAAAATTCCCTGTTGCATTTATTTTCCAGGCAACTTAAACTAATAGGTGATATATATAATATTATATATAATATAATACTACAGGGTGAACAATTGTGTACATTTCTTCAACTACAAATATTTTGTGTTGTTCTTGTGGTATGGTGAGATGTACTGCCTCTTCATTGCCCTCCTCACTTATTCATCACTTACAGACTTTCTTAATGTACGTTTTTAAATTTTGATAGGTTGTTTGTGTGGAGGTTGAAATTTGTCATTATTTTGAATAACTATCAGATCTAGGTTCATTGTTTTTATAATATTTTTTAATACTATTATTTTTTGATTTAATTTCAATGGAAATTATTTTTGTCTCATATTGAAATAATTGAGAGTTCAATTAGTAGTACAGTTATTATTTTGAAATTTTGTAGATATTGTTGTTGAGCTCATTCTAAGAACATTTACATTATGGCATGATGAATGCTCAGAACATGTTTGACATTATTAACTCACTAGTCATCATCTTGTTAACATAGCACTAGTTTTGACAGATTAACAGCATTCATTTTGAAATGAAGCCAGTAAAAAATATTGATGATAAATAGTCTAATATTTTTTAAATTGATTTTAATTATAACTTTCATGCAGAAGTAGAAGAAATTTCTAAAAAGAATGGAATTTGATAAATAGATAAATAAATATATGAATATGATAAATATATTAATAAATAAATAAATTAATTTGTTATTTGCATTTTTGGATGCTAAACAGTTTTTGTTCAACAAACAGACTCCAGGGTTATCGATGCATGTTGTTATGCTTTGGATATTTGCATCGTTGTTTGCATTTGGGCTTTTAATTTTATCCATTTTGCCCACTTACCTTATCTTTAAAAAATTTGACCAAATCGGGTTGTTTTGTTAACTAATTGTTATAATTTTTAATAAAAATTAATCAAATTTTTAATATTTTGTGATAATTTTAATCATTTGTGATTTTCATTTTTCATTTTAAAATGTTTTATATTTTGGCTTGTAGTTTTATTTATTAGCACTGATTTGTATTTAGTTAGGATTAGTTGTAGTCGGCTTTGCTTTCATATCAATTATTTTTTGTTTTCTTCATACTAAGATTCTTGATTTGTAATTGTCTGATAAAATGATTTTAAATTCTCTCTGTTACCATTATTAATTAAATCATTTTCTCAAAAATTAAATAATAATGTTTTGATAATTATGTGATTTTTCTGTAAACAAAATGACATGTTAAAAAATTTTCTTTGAAAGAAATGCTCCAGGCACAAACATTCGTTAGTGGTCCAGTCAAAAATGGCTTCCATTTAGGGTTTGGCAATAATTTCATTCAGATCTTTGGTAGTTCAAAGCGTTTTTGGTTTCTTCCTGTGTTTACAAGGTTACAAACAAGACTTTCTGAAATGTTTGCAATGTTTGCCTGTGCTGAATTGTTTCTATCTTCAATTTATTCAATTGCAATAATTTCATTTTCTTAACTCGATTATATTGTTTTAATAAATTTTCAGTCAATATTTATTAATTTTTGACATTTATCTACGAAATTACTTTTTTGTTTTAATGTTTATTCTTTCTTTTATCTACGTCCTACCTCGGGGGAACTGGGCCTCTGGACGCTAAACGAAGATTGATTTCTTTTATCTAATTTCAATTCCAAAGTTTGAGCACTGTATGAGGACCAAAATTTTCGATAGAATTTGAAGTGTTCTGATGTCGAATTTTCAAAATGTTTGTTTGAAGTCATAATTGAAATTAAATTTTTTTTATTAAAATGATTGAGGAATTGCTAATTTTTTATTTGTTGAAAAATTTATCTAGCTTTGGAGACGGAATAACCTTCCCAATCAATCCTTTGCACGCTCCCCAAGTGAATGAAACGTTGAAATCATTGAATCAAAAGTGGATGGAAGAGGGATCACTCATTGTTTAACTTTTTTTTTTATGTCAAATTATTCTTTTTCCTTTTTTAAACTTTCTTTAACACGCGTTCCATAGATAATAGAAATTTAAAATTTGAAGTATGAAATGGTAAATACTAGATATTTTGTTTTTGCAAATTATTATTCATTCGAGTATTGAGAGAACAGTCTTGGATTATTCTGATGGTTTTTGATCATTTGAATTAAATTAGTAAATTATTTCAGCTTTAAAGATAGTCATACAGTTGGAAACATTTTGAATCCTTTTCATTTATACACTGGTTCTGTTCCTAATGCTACGAATATTATTGACATCTTGTCATATTGTTGTTTACAATTTATATACACATCAATCAGTTCATGACCAAAAACTTATTCTTATTTCTTATTCGTTTATCAGTAGGAGCTTTGTTTTCAGTTCAATAGTTGGCTTTGTGTGCATTTTTATTTACAATGTTTACCTGTTTCATTTTAATGAACTTTTTTTGTTTTTTCGTTCTCTCAAGGGAGCCTTAGTTACATTAAATGTCTTTGTCAACTGCTTGGAGGGATTTATTCTCTACCACGTTAAATTTATTGTTATGTTAATTATATGCAACATGTAAATTATGTCTTGTTGTTATTCTATTATTTCAATTAATTATTTGATTTAATTAGTATTCACTTAACTACATCAAAATTGTTGCATAAAGCATTACGATTTGGTGGTAAAGCGGCAAATAAATACAATAATTTTGAATGACTATTGAATTATCACGCGATATCTTTGGTAGGTTGTCATCTTTAGTCGCACCAGCTGTGCGTCGCTAGCGCGTTTTTGTTGTACGGTTTTCTGCAAAAGATGGCGGCGCTTTTGTTGTTGTTAAAAATCTACAATGTTATCTGGTTCCTCCCCTCACTTGCTCTCATTTTGTTGCATTCATGGCTTCTTTACATGTTTTCTCGTCATTTCTCATTAGGTTAATATTCTTAATAATCTTAATCAGTTGCTTAATTGATGATAATTGAAATAAAAATGATACGTTCTTGGTTCTTTTTATTTTATTTTATCGAATTTTAAATTATCCATATTTAAATTAAAATAAAATCTAGAAAATTAAAATTATTAGTTCTGAGTAAAATGGAGTTTTTTTTGAAGTATAAAAAACTATATAACTGAAAGTGTTTTTCTCCTAACTTACATCCAGTTACTTCTTTTTATGAAATAAGTTTGTTAATTTTTTCCAGATTATGTTCAGGATGTTTATTTGAGAAGTAATTAAATTATATCCTTTCTTTCATCATAAATGATAAATAACTACCATGTGGCCAGCTACTAATATATTATTTTGTAACTTTTATTATAGTATTTTGTTTGACCACTTCAAATGCCCTCTTCATTGTGTTCATTATATCATTTGTCCAGTTTGTGACCACACCACTCAGCCATCCACCAAAAGAGGTCTACTTCTGAATTATATTTGATGTTTGAATGCATCTAATTAAATATTAAAAGATTGAAAAATTAAAATTTATTTTCAAATTAATTTTATAGTTTAGATTATCATCAGATGAAATGGCAATTATTAAAAATTTTAAAAATCCAATTGAAAGAAAACTCTTTTTGGACATGTTGGGTATCAACTTGCCGATTTTCTGTAGAACTTTGGATGGCGGTAGGTATTTATGTGTCTCAATTTGTTGCTCTGTTGTAAGCTGTGTAAATTTATGTTTAAACTTTGTAGGGTTTCATGTTGTTGAATTAATGGGTAAGATTAAATTATTGAATTGTTAAATCTGTTGAACAAATCAGGTTTAAAACACACACACATACAGACATATATATATATATATATATATATATATATATATATATATATATATATATATATATATATTGCAATCAATTTTGAAGAAATAAGATATTGTGAATACTGCGAATGTTTGAAGCCAGATCGTTGCCATCACTGTTTCTTCTGTGGCCAGTATGATTTGATTTTTAAAAATTTTCCAGTACCTATACATACATATATGATGCTAACTTTTTTTGTTACAATTTATTAGCTGTGTCTTAAAAATGGACCACCATTGTCCACTGTTAGTGCTGTTTGCGGTGGGGGTCTTGGTGATGATGTTAATGATTATGACGATGATTATGTTATCATGTTGATGGTAATGATGATAATTTCTATGGTAACATTTTGTTGACAAAGATGATGATGACACAATGTGAATTTTTTGCTGGAATAATTTTCCTAATCAGAGAATTTCCAATTCGCGAATTATTGCAGAGAATGTCGGTGATTCAGTTGTAAATTTGTTATGTCAGTTTACGAAAATTCAATAAGGATAGATTTATAAATTTTCACTTGAGTTGAAAATTTTCTAGCAATTGAACCTTGAACTTTAAAAAAGCATGAACAAATGTGTGGGACACAGCAACTACAAACTGTTCCTTATATTCACATTCTACGGATTCATGTTTGATCTCTTCATGTCTGCTTCTCTGAGTTTGACTGAGGTTTTATATTTTATATTTCATTACACATTTTCTATTTTAAAACTGTTTGCTTTTTTTTATACGTTTTTGTATTGATTTTAATGTAGCAAATTCAAGCTATGAGTTTACATTGATTGCAATTTGTATAATTATTGAATTATATGTTTATATTTTTCGGATTTCATTGCATTCGGTTTAACAATTTGTTTCCCATGGGTCAGTTTTCAAAAGTTAACAATGGACGTTTGCTTCGTCAGATGTGGCATGTAACTCTCTTCTGCACGTTTGTCAGTGCGGTAATGTTCTGCCTGCATTTTATCCTTATATCTCTCAACATCACAACACTCAGTTAAATAGTTGTTCTGCTCCAGAAATATATATGTTTGAGTTGTTACATGTGTTTGTTTTGTATTTCGCGTATTTTATGTTGTGTGTAAAATATAATAGCAGGATTGCAATCTACAAGTAAATTGTACTATTTATTACTGTCATGCGCAATATAGGGACGTTATAGGGTTATTTTATTTTTTATTGGTGTCAGTGAATGTAACGAGTATGCAGATACTAAAAATGTCGTGACATAAATTGTTGTTAAACATTTGTTCATTGAAGGTATGCTGATTTCACCTAATTTCATAACTGGTTCTTCAAGATCCGTGTTCAACTTAGGCTTCAAGAAAAATATTTATGAAGTGTTCGGATGTGATCTTAAATTTTGGGGTCTACCTGTTTCAAGCATGTTTGTTTTCGTGGCTAATTTCTTTTTCGTGTTATTTTTCGTTGTAATTTATATTTTAAATGATATATTTACTTTATAATCGTCAAGAAACTTCTGCTTGAGCTCTAATATTTTGAATCCATTTAACTAATAATTCTAAAATTGAGCTTGACGTACATTAGGTAATAGCAATCTAGGCAAACCACTTATTTGATATGCTCAATCAATGTGAGCTATCGATTATCAGCAGGTTTTCAACTGTTTGGACAAATAAACTTGCATCTAAACGCTGATGATTATTTATTTAAGTTCCAGATAAAGGAAAATGTATGATGACTAATTTCGTAATAATTTTTACGAAATTCAAATAATTGAATGTTATGATGAATCAGAGTTGGGGACGGGGTGAGGTTTCCGTTGAATCCTTCATTCTTAGAAAATATGTTCAAACGACACTTCGCGTTGAAACTGCAAGTCAATGAAGGACAGTTTAGCAACAGTGACAGACAAATCCTTCACGGAAGCATGTCTTCTGCTACTGCATTTTATCACGGTGATTTGAGAAAACGGATCAAGAAGTTTTGGATTCGAGTAGCCATAGTTGTTATAAACGTTTTTACGTTTTGCGTATTACTCCATTTTTTAAAGATCTTTGAATGAATATTTTGTAATCATTGATAGGCCTACTGTACAGATTTTGTTGATTTTTTAATTACGTGTGAAGTGTTGATTTTAGAAATTTTGCAATAATAATTCCACGCAATTAACCACTTTATTTCATTTTCAGAATCACCAATTTGGTTATAATTTTTATTTGGAACATAAATTATTTTTCTTTAAAAATTAGATGCCAATACAAAATTATTGGTCACTTATCTGAGAAAACATTAATGAAAGCTTTAAATTTGTCATCAACAAGTCAAATGTTTTCACAAGAATTAACATTATAAAAAATGTTTTATTAAATCTGCAAATACTCCTTACAGTTTAAAAAAGTTGTTAATAAAAAGAATATATAACGTTTATAATGCGTCGTCATAACAAATAAAATTGAAAGAAATGCACACACACGAGAACGTCGGCAATTGAATTAAATAGGGCGAACATCTAAAGATCATGGTGATACAGAGAAAGGATCTATACATACATGTTATAAGACTCACGTCTAAAGATAGTGATCAGCTATATTTGATTACATATCAAACAAAGTTTAACATTTTGTACAAAAATGGACAACAAATTATTAAACCCGGTAATCACTAATTAAACCCGGTAATCACTACCGGGATGTTATTTTTATCAGCTTCAAAAAAAAATTTGTTGCCAAGATGTTAAAACCTCCTAGCGGGCTTGTTAAAAGCAATTAATTATCTTTCGGTTAATATCTTTACCGCAAGACCTCTCTTTAAAATCATTTCCTATATATTAAAATATTAACTCACTTTAGTTCGCGAATGTTTAAACTTGAAACTAATTTAAAAATTTCTTAAATACAATTTTAGTATTAACGATTTGTGTTTGTTGTTTTGAATATGGTTTTCAAACAAAATTTCTTGAGGCCACCGTGCCTACTACTTCAGTCTTAAAACTATTTTTCCAAAATCCCGATTCAAGCTCTGAGCATGTGACAATTCTTCATTATCGATTCGTTTAAACTATTCAACCACAGATTTTAATTTTTCTGAGCTCCAACTCTGTTTACATCTGATTTTTGATATTTCAAATTTTAGTAAATAAAATAGACTTTAACCAAGGAAAAGAGTTCAAATAGCTTGGTTGAAATCAAAAAAGTTCGACAGTTTATGAGAGAAACGTTATTTAAAAATAGCATTACATGACATGTATCATTTTTTGACAATAACATTAAAAGTTGGTTATAAAATTAAATGGCAATAAAAAATTACAATAAAAAATAGCAACGATATTAAAATAAATAAGCTCTTAAGACGTTGTGTCATCCGTCAAGTTGGATTTAAAAAGACATCTTAAGCTGAGGATGCACCGAAACAAATGCTCCAGCAAAACAGTTATAAAAAGTTCTCTGTACGACGCAAAATAAAGTTGAGGTCCATTTCGTTGAAGATTAATATATAAGTTCTTACCAGATAATTCATTTTGGTTTCTTATATACATAAACAAAATTGTCAATGCGTGTTGCCACATTTTGTTGTTTTCTACACATTCGATGACATTCTAAACATCATTCAATCAGATGAAATGAAACGTCCAAAACTCGTATCGCCAGCTATTTACCATGTTGATCAACTTTGGACGCACTCGTAAATAATTGCTACCCATCTTTTGCGTGTGTTATACACGTTAGCGCAAGTTATAAAAATCCAAAATGTTACAAATTAATACAAATTTCCTTAGCCCTATTCTTCTTGTAAGTACGTTAAATTAATAAAAAGTTTAAATAGCTACACATTCCTTGACATTAATATACAATTTTTAGAGCTACACTTTTAAATTTATCATGAAAATCCCGACGATGTGTAAACTCAAAAAATTGGAGTCTAATTGAAATAGCATATCTATGTTTCCTGTTTTAAAAAACTTGTACATTAAGTATTTTACAAAAGATTACACACGCATGCGCATGCACATACACATACACACGCACACCACACACACACCAAACATGTATATGATGAGCAAACAAATTGTCACTTTTTTACGCAGATTGTTCACGCTTGTTTGTTACACACTCACGTCATTCGCAGACACTAGTTTTATATATATATAAAACAGAATAGGATTATGTATATATATATATATATATATATATATATAGCCAACACAATCAACACTTAGTATATTTATTTATATATATATATATATATATATATATATATATATACATGAAAACCATTTTACGTAATCTGTCCAGCATCAGTTAGGTGGAAAGTAAAAAAATCTGTCAAATTGATAAAAAATTTTAGTATATATAACAGATAGATGACAAGTTTCTCCCAACTGTCAATTATAGATTTAGCGTCACTTTTTCACATCAGAATGTTTTATTTTCACGTTTTCACTTACTATTTCTTCGTCCTTCTCTTCATATACCCAGACCAGTTATACTGCAGTCATATAACGTGAAACACGCATCACTCCAAAGAGAAGATGTATGTGATAATAATATTTTAAGAAAGGGAATTTTTTATAGTATATTATATTATGAAAGGAAAATATAATATTATAATATATTCCAACAAAAGAATGGTCGCCATTTTGACGGCCACATGCGGCAGGCTGGAAATATGAATGAACACAAATTGGTGCCGGCGAGCGAGCCAACGAAACATTTTCTATTACATTATAGAGAGAAAGAAATTATCGCGTTGTCATTTCCTTGCTTTCTACAGATAAAAAATAGATTGGCAGTTAGATAGATAGAGACAAACAGACAGACAAACAGTCAGACAGACAGATATTGATGAAGAGACAAACAGACAGACAGATACTGGCAAAGAGACAGACAGACAGATAGATTAATATTGATAAATGAATGTATAGATAGATAACACGGGCCGTAAAAGCTTAAATGAACGTACTCTACGCTGGTATAGTTGATCTTAAAACAACTGATCAATAACTTATAAGATTATAAAAACGCTCATTAAAATATTATTGTCATGCAGTAAAACGACTGAATGTTTCAAAACAACAACAACAACAGTAGAGTTATAGTACGTTTAACTACGTTACACGTGCAAGCTTGGTACGTCTACGTAAAGTGCTTAAATTGAAACCGTGTACGTAGATCTAGATAGACAGATAGATAGACAAATAAGACAGGGTTTACTATCATCGTGTTCTTGTTATATTACTGCAAAAATATAAACATGTTGATCCATAAAAAGTTTTTGATGTAACAAAATGATGCAAGAAGCTAGAATGGATGCTAACAAATATTGAGAAGTTGCGCAATGTAAATGTCTCGTCCCTACAGTTCGGAAACTATTAAATGCAACTTTTAAAGTGTGCTGAAATTTTGCGGGCAGGGATTGGATGAAGTTGAAGTATGACGATGAGAAAGTTTGAAAGAAAATAAATGCCGACTCTTGCGGTGACCGATGTGTCGTAGAAATTATTTGACGTTGAATTATTTCGAATGTATCAAAATGTTGCAAAACAAATCTAATTTACAACAGCAACTAGCGTATCAAAAAGTAAAAAAAATACATATACACGTGTAAGTATCTTTTTGTATGTACAGTACATCAAACAGCTGCAATGAAATCCTTAGAGAGCAAAAAGTGGAAGTTTATTTACAAGAGCTACGCATGTTCATCTAGTAGACCGCTGAAGAAACAAACCTCTGGATTGGTTTGATAGATGGATGGATGCCGATGTTTCTCTGATCGATAAAATAAATGAACAAGTTCTTGTCAAGAAGGCTGGATGATGCTTGGATAGTTGCAGCACATCGATATATACCATTGTTGTTGTCCAGAGAATGATGGTGACGACGACGACGACGACGATGATGATCTGCTGGTGGTTTCGATGGTAGTGATAATAAAGTTTGTTGAATGGTGATGAGGACATGTTCAGTAATGATGATGATGTTTGTGATGTTTATTGTTGTAGGTTTAGTGTTGTTGTTGTTGTTTTTGTTGATATTGTAATTCCTTTTTCTTTTCGATTTTTCTTTTCTTGTTTATCTGTGGAGGCAATTCAATAATTTTATTAACTTTTGTAAGAAGATTAAATTTTTAATTTTTGGGTTCAGAAAAAATATTTACAGTAAACAATTTTTTCATTTGGTTATTAACAAACAAATTTTTGCATAAATTTGAAGGACAACGTAATAAAATAAAAAATGTTAAGGAATGTCCTTTAATCATGTCCTCCTTATAATTCGTAACCTTGACGATACCAGGCAAAAATTGCTTATAAACTTTATATGAAATTGAACTTTGGGTGGCATGCAAATGCATAACGAAAGAAAAAAACATCATCATCCGAGACAAAAAACGACATCATCCGAGACAAAAAACGACATCATCCGAGTTGGCCATTGCAACCTAAAAATCTGATACTGCCAGTTGAGTTATATTTTATGTCAGACATTAGGATTGGGGTTCCAAGAAATGAATAAATCTTTCGAGGAAATGTGAAAATAAAAAAGAAAAACAAGGTAGGGGAGAGAGTTATGGATCGATCGATCGATGCCTCTGTCGCGATCGATATGCGAACTACATTCCGAGCCGGCATACATTCGTACATACATTTGTTTGAACATTTGTGTCGTGTGCCTTCTACATGTACGTACATACACACTCTCTTATCATCATTCTTATTAATGTATACATTGGTATGTTTGCGTGTTTATTCCGTTCATTGTGTGTACATCTGAATAAGTGTGCACAGAGATATGTACGTAACGTGCGTGCACACATGCGTACACGTACGTATACTTCTTACGTTCTCTTTCACACTCTGTTAACTACTTGAGTTTTAAAATAACATTCTAATAATCTAATAATAATAACATAATAATAATAATATAATAACATAATAAAATAGCAAACTTAATTTGGTCTATTTTTCATTGTTTACTAACTATATCATTGTTCTGTGAATGTTCTAGAAAGCGTGCGATGCAGACACACGTGCGTGAACGCATAATAAAACGCGCCGTGTTTTCGCACATCATTTATCAAAAGTAGAGAAGATATTACGCTCAAAATTTCAATATAGAGTTGTAAATTGCGGGTGGAAATGTTGAAATTTGCGACTCGTGCAACTGTTCATAGCGATCCGACATGCACTTTACAGGTCTCTACTGAGTTGTAGGTTGTGTGTGTTGTCTGCTGCATGTGGGAGGAAGTGTGTGCGTGGGTACGTGGGAAGAAGTGTGTGAGCGTGTGATGTGGGAAGAAGTGTTTGGGCGTGTGTATGTGCATCTTAAGAAAAATTCTACGCTTTCGAGTGCATCTTATTGTGAAGATGGAGAAAAATGAATGTAATGACGATAATGATGATGATTACAAAAACAAAAACTAAATGAGGATGATGAAAGAGAAGGAGGAATACTGTAGAATCATTTTTTTGTTATTTTTTATTCCAACTACATACATGACTTCATGCAAGTATGAAAAATATTAAAAATGTTTCAACCCGCCAGAGATAATAGAATTGAAATAAGTTTATAAAAAGAAAGAGCTGTGGTGTTTTTTTACTCAGACGGTGTGGCCAACAATAGGAGGACAACAGTTACAATTGGTGACGTCAATTAACTCTAATTTAAAGAATTACATTTCTCAATCGTTTCCATGCTTTGTGTTGTGTTGTAACACTGAATGCTTGTTATAAAGCTAATATTTATGATATAATATAAACATACAAACTATATATTGCATAATGTCATGTTTATTAATTATTCAAACAACAACGACAATCAAACAATCAAACACTCAAACAATCAAACAGTGGAATGTAGACATTGGCAACATGCTCATTGCTCTGTCAAGCCGTTCATTGTTGAGTGTTTAAAAGTAATCTCTCTCACAATCTCATACAAAATCCCCAACTCGATGACTTTATGACAGGCTGCAGAAGTGCTGATCTGATTTACGAAGCCAGGGTTTTTACATTTTTTCTACTGAAGATACGTAGCAGCGTGTTGACACCAAGAGATGTTTTTTACTAATTAAGGAAGTAATATTTACAAAGCTGTTGATACGCCAAATTGTTCAGGTGTCAAATACTTGCTCCATACTTGTTAATTAAGATGTTAATTAAGATGTCCTCTTGTCCAGCGTTCAAGAATCTGCATACTCATGATCATCTTAAGCAGAAACATTTAAAAACGATCAAAAAATGAAGTTTCGACCGAGCACTAAAAAAATTATGTAATAAAGAACTGAAGCACTCAATGAAACCACCGTTAAAAAAGGGAACGCCACATTTCAGAAGCGCCGACAGTTTTCATGGCTGAACATTTAACATCGCTATAAAATTCACGACGAATTGCTAATTTGCAGCTGAGAAAAGGCCATTAAAGCCAAAATTGGCAATAATATCATACAGGAGAAATAATAACAGCTGTGGCATGAGGTTTTTATGGCATCTCTCACATACAATAATGCATGCATGCCAGACATAAGTTACTTGCTTTAAATTGCTTATAAACAAGTCACGTGATTCCTACAGGTTGTCATCGTGGTCGTCGTCGTTGTTGTTGTTGTTGTTGTTCAATTCTTCCAACTGTCTGGGAGCAGCACATGCATTTGAGTTGGTTGGATATGTGTGGCATGCATACGTTAAAGTGTGCGTGTGTGCGCGTGTGTGTGTTGTGTTGTGTGTGTGTGAAAAGTTAAAACAAGTTTGTGGCATCAAGTCTGACAACGAGCTGTTCAGTTATTCTTGTCCGTGCACAGGCTGGTCTGTTATTTTATTTTAACATTTTGACAAATCATGTTTGATTTAAAATACTAACACAAAAAAAGTTATTAGTTCAACTCACAGACACAAACATTCACACCAATTTGCAATCATTAATATTTCGTTGCACGCCGGTTCTGTAGCTTGTACGAAAATCATTTCATTAAAAGTTATTAAGCGAGTATGTATCCCAATATGTAAGCAACAAACGAGCAACAACAGCCTAGCAACAAATAAGATCAAGATATGCAAAGGTAGCAATAACACATTTGATCGTTCATTCGCTTCATTTATAAGCACTTGTTTTCAATAAACATTTAATCACTCTACTAATCGCTATCGTGAAATGAATGTTCATAACTCAAAAACAGCAGCAAAAGAAGAAAAGCGAGATCAGCGGTGTATTGTGGCTTGCTGCGAATGCCTTTCATATTAAAATTGTTCGTTTGCACTGCAATGGACGGACCAGCCAGCCACGCCAGCAATCTGCGAATAACGCGATTGTCAATCTATATTATCATCATCATCATCTTCATCATCATTTTCATTATCATCTTCCTCCTCCTCATCTTCATCATCATCTTCTTTTTCTTCATTAGACGAAATAGTTTGTTCTATAGAGGCAATAGTTTGTTCCATAGACTGGATAGTTTATTCCCATCTCTATGCTGGTTTGCTGGTCGAGACATCTATCGATCGATCGATTATTATGACAGTTTTGGGAGTAGGCAATTTTGAAACTTCATTCCCAGTGGTTGTTCTCCAGTGTCTGCGGTCGATCGTTGGAGCTGTGTTTGTGCAGTGCGTGTGCGTTTGAGCTGTTGTGTGGTCGGCGGTGTTAATCCTTTGATTAGCCATGAAGAGGTATTTGGCTTGCGTGATGTGTGCGGCAACTGAAGCATCCAACTTGAAAGATGGAATTTAAAACAAGTAAAAATTGTTCATTGCAAACAGTTTTAATCGAAAAGTGCATAAAATATTGATATTTCAATACAAAATGCACTAAAATTGTTCAGAGTTTCAAGTTGGCGAAACATTTTTGAAATGGCAAACAACAAATAAGCATCCTTGCGTTTAAAGAGGTAAGTAGGAAAGTTAGTTACAGAAACCATATTATGTGAAGTGTTGGAATGAACACTCGAGTTGAATTATCCTGTAGAAATGACGTCCAACTGGTTCATTTACTTGCTCCACACCTTTCAGATAATTTCATTTTAATTGTTTAAAATTTTTAAATTATGCTGCTGTTGTTGTTGTTGTTGCTGGTTTTGCCGCTTGCTTTCACTGAGTTGCAGTTATTAGTTTGAGTTATGAATATTATTAATATAAATATATTAACTGCAGTGTGCACGTTGTATCACGTACGTCTTACATCAAGACATCCACTTTGTTCGTGTGTGTGTGTGTGTGTGTGTGTGTGTGGTGTGTGTGTGGTGTGTGTGTGTGTGTGTGTGTGTGTGTGTGTGTGTGGGAGAGTGTTGTTTGTCGCTGAACATGAAAGAGTGCTTTTCGTCCCTGCTAGCATTACGCTGCGACATGAACTGTCCGTGTTTTAGGTGAATGCGCAAATGTGTATTTCATGTAGCGATCCTACGTATGTACAAAACAGTGCAGTACAGTACAGTAGAGTACAGTACAAACGTCTCTTTCCATTATTTCACTGCGTTCGGTCTTCTGCATCACTTCACTCAGACCACAACAACCTCAGTAGAGGGACCGTAGTGGTCATGTGTCTCTCCCAGCCTATTATCTGCCCTGAGGCTTACGAGAATTTAAAAATTTTTCGTATTAAAAATAAAAATTGCTAAAATATATATTTATTTGCCCGAAAATATAATATTTTTTAGTTCGCCCTACTTCTGTTTGAAAAACATTCTGCTGGTTTTTTATTTATTCCTCATTTGGTTTGTTGGAATGTCGCGTAAGTTGGTGAACATGAATGCAATTGAAAATATTTGAAATTCAATAAATTCAGAATCAAATTTGCTGCTTCAAATAATTTTTAAAATATCAGTCTACTTGAAAATAGTTTGAAAACGAACTGAAATAAGTTTAATATGTTATATCCACACATCAAACTTCAGATGGATTAAATTTTTATTTTCAAATTTCCAACTTCAGTTAACAAAAACCAAAAAAAAAATTAACTTAGACAACCAAAAACTTGATGAAACATTAAATAAGCAATGTGATAGACTAACAATTACAGAAACAACAAATGCATGTTACAAACAATCCACCAGCATGTGAAACACTGATAAACAAAGGCGCAGCAAACTTCACGTTCACACAAAGCGAAGAAACGAAAGACGAATGCGTTATTAAAAATATAATTAAAAATGTAACAAACGTGATAATGAACGATGCAATAAGCAGTAGATAGGATATAACACGATTGTTTGACGCCATTCCGACAGTTGTCGAGACTCGTATATCATTGTAAGTGGGAATACGTAAGAATCTACACACTCATATGATATTATATTACAAGTTAACACGATATCAGGTGAATGATATTTAGTATTAACATGAAATTAAACCTATCCCAGGTAAATGTCACATATTATTAACTATTTTATCATCAGCGTTGGAACTTTGAAAAAATTGATAACAAATTTAATATAATAATGAGATATGCATATAATAAATTTTATAACCAAATGAATTTTAAAGTTTGCTCACCTTATTTAGCTTGTGTGGTTCTGAGATAGTTTTCAATCCTGACACTCTTGACGTGGTCGTCTTCCTCACTGGGTCCCCTGCCGCTGTCGGTCCACGTCGACCCTGAACAAACACTTTCCAGGTCCTCCCTGTTGTGTCCCACACGCCCGATCGGCTGCAACTGCATGTTGTGTTGTGTTGTGTTGTGTCATGTTGCGTTGTGTTGTGTCATGTTGTGTTGTGTTGTGGTCAGTGAGCCAGTGTGAATGATTTGTAATGAGTCGTGATCATTTAATGTAAATATTTGTTTGTCGCTCAGTATAAGACATACATTTCATAAAATGTTTCTTCACGGATTAAATTTAAAAACTAATATTAATTTGAATATCACTTGAATAAAAAACTTGAAACCATATAAGTTCCAAGTTTTTTAATTTTTTTTACATAAATGTTATATTATTGATGAACAAGAATGCCATTTTATCTGACAGGAAGGATCGAACCTTGAGATTCCTTCAATCCAACGCTGGTTTAGTCAGTATACAAAATGAATGCGTGCAAAATTGAAAGAACGCAACGATTACATTGATTAGCTGTCAGTTTCTGGGTCAAGTGAGGTCAATGCAGGTCAGAAAGGTCAACAGATCGGACGTCATTTGTGGGCGGATGTGCGAAGAGATGTCTATGTGTGTGCGGTGTGTGTGTGTGTAAGTAAGTTGTATGCTGTGCGATGTGTTGTGCAGATTATCCTTTTGTAATATTTAAACTGCGTTGACTGTTGATTCTACACTAAGCTACATAGCCGTAGAAGTTTTGCCATTTTTGCTGTTTTGAGATTTCACCAGAGTTTCGGTATAGTCAACATATTAGGAATATTTGCACACCAGTCGCTAAAAAGACTAAAACATTTCAAATTTGTAATCGTAGCAGAAAGCTTGTCAACTCTTTAAAACAAAAGACACCTAAATACATGAAAAAAAATTCATTATAGAAAATTGCGCCAGAAACTCAAATAGAAACAGGATCAACTGATGAAAAACAAACATGGCAATAACTAATAAACATCCTATGCATGATTTTATCGTAACGAGGTAGGTGAATGTGACATTCAAATAATAAAATAATGCGTGACCGAGATGATTGAGTGAGGAGACAGCGTTGTTACTCGCTAACCAGCTGGGAAATATTCAAATGTACACCGGCATTAAATTATTACTCCATGCAGGAAATGGAAAAAATCATTTTCACGTGTGCAATGTGCATATCTACGCTAAACATTTATTAAAATAAATAAATGAATAAATAAGTATGTATGTATATAAATAATTCGCAGTATTTTTAGCAGCATTTAAGAAGAGTAGAGAGGAGTTTCATTGAAATTTCATAAGGTAAGGCACATTTCATAATAGATCGCCTGTGCAATGTTCGCATTATAAATCATTGAGACGGTTTTAATTCTGATAAATTATCATCGCTTATAGGTTCAAAACTCTTGAAAAAAAATAAAAATTTCTCTAAAAGATATACAAATATAAATTCAGACGATATGAGGTAACTCAACAACATCCTGAAAAAAATAAGCAGTCCAAAATCCAAAATATTCCGATGAGCTTAAAATGCATCAGATGTGCATAATTTAAAGGAATTGAAAAGAGCAGTTATAAAAATTTTCATGGATTGTCGTAAGCTGGATAGCACTAGCGAGCAGCAACAGCTTTAGAATGGTCCGATTACATAATCTTGCAATTATTCGTCATGTCTTATTTGATTGTTCCAGTGAAATTTTTCTGGACGTAAACGCACTTTTGTGTGTGCACGTGTGTGTGTGCGTGTGTAGTGTGTGTGTGTGACAGGCAAAACTACTATTACGTTACGAAACGATTTTTATATTTCTTCTTTCAATTGTTTGCCCGTTCGATCGACAAAGAATTAATGACATTTATTTCTAGCATTGATTCACTTTCTTATCGCGCCATCTATCTATTTAATTACTCTGCAAAAGCATTTAGTCGAACAATAATTCATTGACGATTGTATTTGTTTTTTTGCTGTTCAGTTTCAATCTCAAACGCAAACTAAAGCTCAAACGAATTAACTAGAAGTCTGCTAATATTATCAAACCACCATGTGAACTGCATTTGTGATCATAATCAGTGCTTGGCACATGAACATGGCAAAATTATAGACAACGTTCAACAACTATACACAACAAAATATACCATAGCAAGACTCAAAATCAAATGATATGGCAATATGTAACAACGCAAGATAACACCAAATAAAATAAACAAAAGCAAATTAATAAAAATCTAACGGGCATAGATTCTGGCGAGTATAGAGATCTTTTATTCCTCATCATGTAGGTGTTGGTTTGGGCCGGCTGGAGGGGATTAGAATGGTGGTAGCACGGGTGCATCGGTGAGTGACATGAGGTGTGTACGTTGCAGCAGTTGCAGTGGTTGTGGCGGTGGTAGTTGTAGGACGGGGAGGATCCAAAATTTCTGCAGTTGGCAGAACTACACCTACCCGTGTGCATGTCCATTGGATTGCCTCCTCCTCCCCCTCCCCCTCCCCCCTGAGATTTTTTAATTAATTTATTTATTTAAATTTATTTATTTATTTATTGGCATTGTGAATAATAATATTAATAATTTGTAAAACACTTCGTAGTAAAAGAGATAATTTATGCCGTAGTATGTGATTTCTATTTTAATGAATTTAATTTTATTTGATTCAAAAAATATTTATAAATTTGAGCAAGGATGATAATTATGTAAAACAATTTGGCAACCTGGTTGATGCGAAGGTTTTGCGTTGGATCCCAACTCGTTGTCATATTTCCAGTGTTTGGATCGTGAAATCTGCACATCTCCATGTCCACCTCATCTTCATCTTCCTCTCCTCTGCACACCGCACTCATTATATTTGGAGGTGGGCCCATATCTCCTCGCGTGTTGCAGTTGCAGACCCCTTCTGATTTTGTAGAGGCCGTGTCAACGGTAGCTGAGCTGCTTCCACCGCCAATTTTTCTACAGTCCATTGTTGAGACATTCGTTTCGTTGTTACAATTCGGTGAGCGACAACCTTTACTTGAGTCTCCGTCGTAAACGTCTAACACTTTTGTGGACACATAATTTCCTCTTTTGTCACTTCTCTTTCTTTTCTTCAATCGTCTACTCAAACATATGACAACTAATATAACGCAAATCAACATCAGAAACACGGCCACTATAATGGCAACTAGGAGGATGATGTGCTTCTCTGATAACCTGCCAGTCAGTGCCAGCGATGCATCATCTTTCGCATTTAAACTTGAATTAACAATTATTGTCAAGTCAGCAACGCTCATTAAAGGTGGATTACCTAAATCTGAGACACTGATGACCAATCGGTGGGCTTGGTCCTGTTTGTCAGCACTCTTCAAAGGTTTGGCCACAGTTATAACTCCTGTGGTTGGATCGATGACAAACGAGTTGTCAACATTCCCATTTGATATAGTGAATACTAACTCAGCATTGGCGCCTTTGTCGGCATCTGTGGCCACTAGACGAATAATTAAAGTTCCTGGCTTGGCGTCCGATGGTACTTGAACTACGCTTTCGGCTTCAGTACTCGGAAAAATAAAAACTGGGGCATTGTCGTTAACATCATCTACGTACACTGTCACGTTAACTTTGGATTCAACTACGGGTATGCCAGAATTTGAAGCTACAACTTGAAATTTATACTGTGATTGTTCCTCAGTATCAAGTCTTTTCAAATTTTTAATTTCTCCTGTTTGTTCATTAATTTCAAAAGCATCATCATTCGAAACAATTTTGTAAAGAATTTTATTGAAGGACGGACTGGCATCAGCGTCTGTAGCAAGGACGGATCCAGCTAACGATCCAATGGGATTGTTCTCTTGAACGCTCAAATAATATGAGGGTTTGTCAAATTTTGGAGCTTCATCGTTAATGTCAAGCACGTGAAGATTTAACGTTGCAGTGGCTGAGAACGAAGGCGTTCCTCTATCCGATACAGTTATCAAAAATTTATACTCCGTCTCCTTCTCGTAATCGAACATTATCTTTGAACTTATCTTTCCATTCAACGGATCGATGCTAAGAACATTGGTCTCCGATTTTGGGATCGCTTCGATGGAATAATGCAGTGCGGCGTTTCTACCCGCGTCCACATCGCTTGCGTTAATTTTCGTAATGATGAAATTCAAAGGATTATTTTCGTAAACGTAGACGTCTATGTTGTCTGAATTGGGAAGAACTGGAGCGTTATCATTCTGGTCAACGATATCAATTTGGATCTCCTTTTGGCTTTCAAGAGGCGGTGTTCCTTTATCTTTACATATTAAAATGATTCTGTATGAAGATTTTGCTTCTCTGTCAAATTTTACTGACGACAAAATTAGATAATCACCTTCTGGCTGCATGACCATCTTAAAATGATCGCTTTCCATGTGACAGTTCGTTTCTCCGTTAACTCCACTATCAGCGTCACTAACAGTTATGTGAGCAACAAATGTTCCAAGTTTTTGATTTTCTTCGATGCTAGGAGTGCCCGTATCTGTCAATGCACTAACTACAACGACAGGATAATTGTCATTGATGTCAGTGACGTTGACAGTAACAAGAGTGAAATTCGGAAGCGAGCCGACCCCGGCGTCGTCCGCCTGAACAGTCAAAACGTAATTTTTGTTTTTTTCATAGTCCAATTCACCTTTTGTAAAAATTTCACCAGTATTGGAATTAATTTCAAATAGGTTTCCATACATTTTGTTTATTCTATCTGGAAAGCTGTAAACAACTTGTCCGTTGATTCCCGTGTCTGGATCTACAGCTTTGATCGTTAGAAGTCTTGATGAAACGGCTATATTTTCTGGAACTTGGATAGAGTAAGTTGGCTCTGTAAACTTTGGACTGTTGTCGTTGGCGTCGAGGACGTTAATGTTGACTGTCATGGAGCCAGAGAGGGGTGGCTGTCCATTATCTGCAGCGGTCACGATGAGTGAGTATGCTTCTTGTTTTTCCCTGTCCAGCTTTCCCACCAACTTCAGTTTTATTTGTTTCTCATCAAACTGCTCCACAATGACTAGTTGGAAGAGATTGGATTCACTTGAAATTGAATACGTGTGCAATCCGTTCGACCCGACGTCACCATCTTCGGCGTTCGGTAAACTGAACTTACTGCCCTCTACGGCCGTCTCAGTAATGTTTAACGTGAATTGGTCTTTCGCGAATTGAGGTGCATGATCATTGATGTCCAATAATTTGACAATGACATTGTATGATTTATGATGTTGACTAGATTTAGCAATTACTTCAAAACTCAGTTCACACGTGTCAGTAGTTTCAGCACATTTTGTTTCCCTGTCCAGTACTTGATTGGTTAATATTTTTCCATCTTGTTTACCTATTACAAACAGACCGTGAGCATGTTTTATGTGGAAATGTAGACGACTTATTTCTTCTGGAGATAAGGTGGATGACAAATCCGACGCTTCCTTCACGTCGCCCACAAACGTTGAAACTGGTTGTTCTTCGTATACCTCAAAATTCAAAACTTTTGCTTTCTGTAGAGAATTCGCTGGTTGAAACATACCTGTTATTAGAAGCAGTAGGATGAACAGCGTTGAACGATGTAGTTTTAAAAAATTCAAAATCGTTTTTTCGTAACTGATGCTGCTAGTTAATCCGTTCGAATACAACGTCAAAAAGTTTTTAATACACTTATCGACAGTCATTTTAACAGATTCATGTTACTCAACAATCAACAAAATATTTTTATTAAATTTTATAAAAATCCGCTCATGTTGATGCTACACTTCTGAAGAATCATGTTTCATTGTTTTCTCTTGAAACGTTGGCAGGAAGTTCAAGCGGTCTGCAACATGAATGGGAAAAAATAGTTGAACGTAGAATTAAACTTACTATGTTGTTGAATATGAATGTGAATTTATAACAAAGGAATTATAGTAATATATCTGTGCAGTGCACTTACACATTAATACATTTTCAATTGAATTTAAAATAAATAACGAGAAATAATATCCAAGAAGAAGATCGTAAATGGCAGAAAATATTTCAAACTCAAATAATTGTGTCACAACAATGGACGCAGGCAGTGCTAACTAAATGCATGCTACCACAGAATGAACACTGAATAAGAACTGCATTCAACAATGACACGAATACACGCACTCACACACACACACACACACGCACACATACACAAACAAACACAAACAAACAAATGTCATACTGCTAGAAGAAAAGTTGAAAGACGTCAAAAACAGCAAGTGCATACATTCTTAACGCTATATGTTACTCTCTAGCTAACACGTAACATTTATATTCATACTTTCAATATTCATTCACAAAGGCATCACAAGCAACAAACAGCCAAGCACAACAAATAATAATATAGCTCTTTATGAAATATACTTGAAATATTCTTATCAATATAATGTTAACTGCTTTAAGCTTCCTATTATATACCTTACGTATAGTGTATGATGTATGTAGCTGCTTACTTGCATTGTCCTGTATTATATTTTATATTTTCAATTAAAGAACAAGGGCTCACACAGACACTCACATACAGACACACAAACATTCAATCACGTACAAACACATAAATATTCACTAACGTACAGACACCCAAACACTCACTCACATACAGACAGACAAACTTGTGTGTGCTCGGGCCCATGTTCCCTACTTCAAAAACTGCCAAATTATTACATTGTCAACATAAAACAAGCGGCAATATATGAAGATAGCAAGCTAGATGAACGGAATGAAACAGATTTATTCAAACTTTCCCAACTTTGTGAATAGCATTCAGCCAGTTAAGTTTCAATCAGTAGTTAGTTATTTGTGTGAAGTTTTTTAAGAAGAACTGTTATTCATCATCGAATATAGATTGAGATTGAGCAGTGACGGATCCAGAATTTAGCGGCGGTAGGTGAGTACGATTTCAAATTTTTGAAGTTTTCTTTTTTTTCGAAATTCTCGTTTAGGTGGAGATGGTGATTTTCAAAATTTTTTTGTTTTACACAGAATGCTTAATGTTTACTTCTTATTTCAAGGTTTAGTTAGAGGAGGGGGTACATCTCATCCCTGGATACGCTTTTGAGCTTGTATTAAAAAAATAAGTCTTAATCAGTTAATTAATTAAACTTATGCTTCAAAATGAGATCCAGCAAGTTAAAATGACGAACGTTTGACCGAAACTTTAAAACACGTAGACACATTAATGTCGGAGTATGCTTCTGGGGTTTTCCTGATTTCATACATAATAAAATCAAAATTGCAATGAAAGGCAAAAATAACTAACTCTTAGTTACTTCATCGAATTAATTAACATTTATTAGCGCGTGACGTCGTATGATGATACATTCGCCCGATTGTTTGCATTCTTCAATGGTTTAACGTGATTAACGTAGAATGTTGCAATAGAAAAAAAATCTTTGTGATTTGAATTCTTGAAAACAAATATTTTGCAAAAATATCAAGCGTTTGTTGAATTTATGCTCTAAGTACTTCTAAATCGAACATAAATGAAACTATTCAGTGTTAATTTTTAGATGAGGCCATCCTAGGACAGCTATAGCGAAAGCTTACGTTTTTATACTTCTATATTTATGTTCTCAAAAATGCATATGGCAATCAGATTTCTGAAACATGTCGATAAAAATGAATAAAAAGTATTTATTATTCAGTAACAACAACAATTTGTTACTTAATATTCAGAAGTAACAACAACAAAAACAACAACAGCAGCAACAACAACAACTACAGCCACAACAACATCGAAAAACAGTATCAATAAAAAAATTTGATTGTGGCAAACTCACTATCATCAACAGCTCTTGATAGAGTTAGTTATATATATATTTAGATATTTCATGCAAATTAGGCTGATCTACATTTGAATGTTAATAATATCTCAAGTACCTTCTATAAATATTTTCTCACATTTAAAAATAAACACTCCTCGACACATCATCAGATCACTTCTGTTTTAATGGGTATCAACGTATGTAATACTTTTTTTCCAACTTTGCGTTCATGTGTTTATGTATTTACTCAAATATTTAGGCATTACACGGCGTGTGTGTGTGTGTGTGTGTGTGTTGTGTGTGTTGTGTGTGTGTGTGTTCTGTGTTTTTCTATACAAGACTTTTAAGGATAAAAAACTTAAAAAAAAATGATTAAAACAGAGTGAAAAGGAGATGAAGTAAAAGATAAAAATGTGTTGGAGAGGGGAGGTTTCATAAAAAATTGATTTCACACACGTTAGTTCTTCTAGTGATGTGAAGAAAAAATTGACAGGCGAGTTGAAACAAAGAACATAAGTAACGAATCATTACTTCTGCTAATTAGTTACCATCGTCGTCGTCGTCACAACACAAACGCAGTCGTTGTTAATTAAAACTTTGTAGTTGTTGCAAGTTCAGTGCGTACCAACTTACTGTACAATGTACAATGTATATGGTGAACACGTTCAAATGCATGTTTGATTGAAACAATGACTAATTAAGTTAACCAGTGCACTAGATTAATATGTTGTTGGCTGTCAGCAGTTTATTAACTAGTTCTGAATAATTTCTCGCAACATGCAACTTCACCTGCTTATTACAAATTCCTTGGAATATATTGTTCAAATATCTTGTTTAAATATACTGTCACATCTTACCTATTATTAACCTCACGAGAGCAAATGCATATATTTTGTAATGTTAAAATTTTAAATAAGAAATTGAAAAACATTAATCAGTGCATCAAACAGATTCATTCGTATGCTAATTTCATCTCATTCCAAAAATCCAAATGCACTACCTTCGAAGAAAATCCAAAAACTACACAACTCTAGTTAGACTGAATGGCAAAGACTGTCCAATTTCTGACAGCTGATCTTAACAAAGTTTGAAGTTAGATCATCCCACTTATTTTAAGAACGTTTAAAATTGTCAAGTTTTATAATTCATTCAAAACGCTGACGCGTCTGTATCCACAGTTGGGTTTATGCAAATGTACTCAATCATCTTCATCACCTAATTATTTATCTGTCATTTTATTGTCTAAAAATTAATTAGATATTCATCAAGTGCATTATCAACTACACTGCAATATCTTGGTAAAATGTTTGCTCCTTCCTGGTTTTTAATGTTTTCCATTTCACACGTAAAGCAGTGTTCGCAAAATTTTAAACTTTTCACGGATTTAGAAAAATTACGTGTGCGTGTTTTTACGTACGTGCGTGTGCGTGTGTTTGTGTAAACAGTTGATATATAAGTGATACATGATACACAGTGATGGCTGGCTGAGATTGGGGATATTTTGGCGCCGATTTTAATATTATAAATTCCAAACGTCATCCTGTAGGATGTAGTTGATGGTTGTTGTTCTCGGGAATTGTTGTATCTTTCAACCCCGTATCTGGTGTCATTTCTAATTGCTTTATTCTCATCTTTCCCAATATCATCATCATCATCAACAACAACAACGTCATCATCATCATCATCATCAACAACAACAACGTCATCATCATCATCATCATCAACAACAACAACGTCATCATCATCATCATCATCAACAACAACAACGTCATCATCATCATCATCATCAACAACAACAACGTCATCATCATCGTCGTCATAATCGTCATCATTGCAATCACCACCAACTTTATCATCGTTATAAACATCAACTGTTTCTTATCACAATCGTTGTTACTAATTTGTTGAATTTTGCATAAACTGTTGCCAAAAAACATTAAAAAATTATGAAGCATACAAGAATCATTAACATAGTTTTATACGCCATTATACATATATATTTTTTTGCTTATTTTGTGCAAATGTTATCCTTGTAGATATTTGAATGTGTGGCAGTCATCGAAGCAACAAATCACATTCCGAATCCATGCATGTCTGTACGTACGTGTACATGAGTGTACACGAGTGTGTACATGCATGCGTACTTGGTGAAGAATATCGCAGAAGTATTTTTGTTCGAAACTTGCATTTTGAGTACTTCCGCTTGGCGCATGTCATCCGTGCTGATGTTGTTGTTTGATACTTTTATTCAGTACAGATGAACTTATGCGTGTTTGGTTGTACTATGGTGTACTTACTTTTACTTGTATGTACATGTTTTCGATGCATGTAGTTGAAACTTAACTGTACCTAATTGGGTTACATAAACTTGTATGTTACATATAAACATTGTTAAAAGTAAATAGAAAAATAATAAAATAAGTTAATGATTCATTAGATAAATTAATATATGTATTATACATACATGCAAACATAAACACACACACACACACACATATAAGCAAGCATACACACATGCATACACATACAGAAGCAGACAGTTGAAGACACAGAAATATGTCTTGCTGATGTCGTGGCATGAATGACGAGATGACTTAACATTATAAACAATTTGCTTAATTGATTTTACGTCATTTATCTTTTTCTTCACCTTTTTCTCTTCCTCCTCTTCCTCCTCTTCCACCTCTTCCACCTCTTCCACCTCTTCCACCTCTTCATCATCTTTATCCTCATCATCTTCATCATCATCGTCATTTTGAATTTACCGATTCTTATCATTGCCAGGCTAATAATGTTAATAAGTTTATTATAACTGACATTAATAATTTTGTTATTATTACTATTGTTTTTTGTTAGTATCATTGCTACTGTTATAACTTTCTTATTATTTTCATTACATCAAAGAAAATTATTCTTTTCATTGCAACAACTAAAAATTGGATTCGAACTATTTATGAGATATTACCTATTTTATATCATTGCAAAGCCATCCGTGTGAACGTTCAACAGTTAACAAACAACCACAGCACTTAAACACGATGCAAGCAACAGTCAACACAAGACAGAGTTTAATTCAATAAACAACATGACACCACTGTCTCGTATCAAATAAATGCTTCTAACTTTTCAACTGATGTAGCGTTTCATTGTACCAATTGTGGGTTTATACATGGACGTCTCGATGTAGTTAGTATCTATATACATCTATGGTTTATATCATTGTGCATGAAGGTACTCTTAAGTACAACCATGCCCCGAGTCACATGTTCAGTTGAAATTGTTATTCGATGTTCAGATCTGGGAACGGTTAAATTTTTATAAACTTCCGACAGTTTTCATAAAAATGGATTACTAAATAAGAAAACGCATTCACGAAATTTTACAACAATTTCAAGGCAGCACAACCATTGTGTTATGAAAACAATGAAGAAAGGACGCGAATCAGTTGCCGCTCGTCATCACCGACCCATCCAACCTGGTATCTTAACATTTTTAGTGAGAACAATATTTGTATGTTCATCTGCACAGGCAGGCAGACAGACATGCACACACACACACACACACACACACACACACACACACACACACACACACACAGACAGACAGACATGCACGTACTCATTCAGATGCACACATTATAACTTTTGATTGAGTTATCACTCAACAACACTCGACCTTTTTATGCATCTCTGATAAGTTGATTGCTGTCGTTGATGTTTGGTGCGGTGCAATTAATTAAACTATCACGGTTGAAATTAACTTGAAGGACGTTCAAAAGATGAAGATAGAAAGAAATAAAACATGATATGAAGTCATGAAATAATCACGCCTATTAAAAACAGTTAAAAAGTTTTTTTTTTATAATTTTGAAGCAATTGAAGAAAAATTAGAATTAATTGTCGAGGATAGAACATCCTGCATTCATTGCTCGTCTGCCAGTTGGCTGCTGATGCAGTTGTTTGTCTGGCGATGATGGTCTGGCGGGCAATCATTGGTCCAGGTCGATCGGATATACGCGCCTGTTGTCAGTTGGGGAACATGCTCAATCGGCACATGCGTTCGATTGAGCTCTTTTGATTTAGTTAATAAAAATTAAAATTTTGTAAAATTTACCGCGTCATGAAATGAACCTTGTACATGAATGAATGAATAAATGAACAAACGAACGAACGAACGAATGAATGAATGTTTTGTATGTACGTGTTGCAAGTATGCCTGCATGTATGTATGTGTGTATGTTATGTATGTTATGTTCGTATGTTTCGCAAAATGTATTTTTACTCAAATGACCAAATAAGAGCTAAATGAATAATGACACTAAATATCTACCAAATGAAACTCAACAGATCTCCATCATCAACTGCTGCCACACAAACTGCCCGAGACGTTCTTCCAATAACAAGCAATGAACACAAATATCTAGGGCTTGTATTTTCAATTTTCTCTCTAGATATAATAAAACTCAACTTTTGCATATGAAAACCTAACCATGCTAATCAACTGCAACGTAAGTAATTGTGAATTTAATGACGATTAGCATAAAAAATGAGTAAAATATTAAAATTTGAAGTTAAATTAAACCATTTGAATGAAATAAATGCATTAATTCTGTTGTTAGAATATATAAACTATTGAAATCAGTTTTAAGATTTAGCAGGATGGGTAGATGCTTGCGAGTGAAATTTGTTGGAAGGCGATGAAGACCCTAGGGAACCTTCCAATGTTTGATGCTTCTTCCACTGTTCACATTTGTCCTAATATTGGCGTGCATGATTTATTAAGGGGGAAAATGAACAGCCTGCATCGCCAAGCCAAGCATCATCCCATCTGATGTATGTTTCATATGCCGGTAGGCAGGTAGGTGGGTGGGTAGGTGGGTAGGTAGGTTTATGGTTAGGGTGGCTGGGTGGAATGTGGTGTAGCAAACAATTTGTTGTTGGCCAATCAAAAGTTTCAGTTGAATGACGACAACAACAACCCGAACATTTTTTTTACATATATCCGTTGCCAACGACGTATCAGTTGCAACGAAGAATCAGATACACTTAAGCTCAAAAACTCAGCAACAACAGCCGATAAACACAAACAAAAATATGACATTAACAACAACAACCCATACAAAGCAAAACTAATACACCAAACAACAACAGACATCAAACCAACAACGACAAATAAACGACAAGATGATGATTCATTTCCCTGCTGCTCTCTCAAAACTTGCACACACACACACACACACACACACCACACACACATCACACACACAAACACACACATTCACATACACACATACACATACACACAAAGTTGATCAATTAATGTTAGTTCAATAGAATTTATGCTCCGAATGAAACCACAAAAGTAGAATTCCAACAAAGTGCATGTGTGGTGTGGTAGTGGCGGTGTTGTGGCTACTGAGAAAGTGAAGTGAGTGAGTGAGTGAGTGAGTGAGTAAATGAGAGTCATCATTACATCACTTCCATCATCACCATTATCGTTGCCATCATCATGATGATTACGTCACGGGCAGCAACAGCAACAACAACATGACGAAGAACATTGATAAAAAGTAGTCGACGTTATTGGCGTGAACGCTTGTCTGCGAACGTGAACGTGAATCTGATGACACTGACGATGATGGCGATGATGAGGATGATGATGAAGAAGATGATAATGATGATGAAATGACAATGGTGATTGTTATAACGATGATGATGGTTAGTCAGTTGAAAAGTCAGTAATATGTAGCTGGATACGTTGATTACACGCTGGTTATGACGATGATGTCAATAATTG